>NW_024424119.1:19271398-19545667 GCF_017311325.1 Ursus maritimus
TCAAGGACCTATGAACCAAATAAGCCATGATATAAACACAAAAATACAAAGCAAAATAAGAATCATAAACACAGGGGAGAAGACCAACCTTGATGAAGACTGAAGATCATCGAATTTACCCTTAATCACCTATTAAAGTAGCTAATAAATTAAAAACATTGTTCTCATTGCTGGTCAAAGTTTAAGAAATCTGTTCATTTGTTTAGAGTCATCAATTTGATACACCACTTTTGGAAAGCAATAATAATAATCAAGATGTATATACTCTGATCCAGTAATTTTAGTCTTTAGAATTTCTGACAGAATTCAACAGAAACAAAATGTATGCACAAAACAGCTATCTATGATTCCAAAAGACTGAAAAAAGTATAACTGTCCAAGATTAGAGGAATGGATTCAATAAAATCAAGTCAGTGAAATATTATACAGTGATTAAAATAATTATGAATATACAGAATGTTTAAAACACCATAATCAATGAAAATAGCAACATACATGTGCTTTTCTTTTTGCATTTTACATCCTTCTAGGATATATGGTACCCTGAATATAAAAAGGCAAATATGTGTGTATGTATAATGCAAAATGCAGAAGTACTAATAGAGGAGGATTATGTTAACTTTTTAAAATCATTCCTTGAACATTATTTAAGAGTTTTATGCTCTGTTACCATTATAAATTAAAAGGAATTTTGTATTCTAGTTCTGTCACACAACTTAGTTATCTCTTAACTGAAAATTTGATAAGTGAATACAACATCTTTATCCATGTCAGCAATGTGCAACGGGGCAGTTTGAAGAGCTCTGTGGCCTTCTTATCATCCACGTGCCCCGCCAGCAAATGCTTATTGAGTTGTTGCTCTGACTCTACTCCGGGTATAGAAGAAGAACGCGATACGACCGCAGCCCTGGTGGGCTAGTGGGAAAGAGACACAGATGTTTCAGGTGATTTTTACATTATGTATATTAAATTACATATGTATTGGGATTGAGTAAATACAGCACTAGAGTTTCTTGGGGATATTTTAAATGTATCAATCCAACATAAGAGGTAACACAAGACACTAGATCTGAGTTCTACAGGATTAATAGAGTTAGCCAGGCAACAAGGATGAGTGACTGGGGGAAAGGCATTACATGCAGAGTAGGCAGGAAGGTAACCAACAGTCCGGGGAGTAGAGACAACTTGGGGAGGGTGGAAAAGTCATGGGTTGCACGTTTATGTTTTGGTCCTGGTTCTATCACTTATTAGTTGGGTAATGCAAATTATCTATAAAATCCAAATAATTCTACCTACCCCATCAATTAATGTAAGCATGAAATGAGATCATACATGTAAAGAAAACACTGTAACGCCTCACATGTGGCCAGTCCTCAACAAATGAAGGTTACTAAAGCTGTATTAAGGGTTTTAATGTTACTGCAATGAAAAGTACAAGGCAGGATGAGACAGGACGTAGCAGACAGTCAGATGATGAAGGGCTACTTTATCAGGCTAAAGAGCCTGGATCCGATCCCATAAATCATTGAAGCCTCTGAAGGTTTTTAATCAGGAAAGCAACACAGTCAGGTTTGCTTTTTAAATGTGTCACTCTGAAAACTGGCTTAAAGTTCGATTTGGTGCGGCCAAGACTAGCAGTAAGAAGATCAGTTAGCACACTGCTCTAATAGTTCTGGAGAGGACAGCGAAGGCCTCAAAGAGGAATGGAAATGATGGAATGGTTGGAGAAATATTCAGCCGGTTTAATAGGTAGGGTTTTGTCATTATTTAGAGGTGGGAGGAGAGGAGTGGAGAGGAGATGTCAAGGATAACCAGCTTTCCAGTCTGGGTCGTTGAGATGATAATAGTATAGCAACTAAAATGATACATAAAAAGAAGGAACAGATTGGGGGGAAGATGATGAATTAGTGGGCACCCACAAGTGCCAGGCACTATGCTGAGTTCTGAGGTGACAAAGATGAGTAAGACACAGCCCCTCTCTGCAAGGAGCTCACATGCTCAGAGGGAAGACAGAAATAAACAGACAAATCAAATATAGTTGGGTCATATGAAGTCAACTATCAGGATTCATAAAAACCATTTACTATATAATCTTGAGGAAGTAATCAGACAAATCCCAATTAAGGGACATTTGCAAGACAATGTGACACTTCGGAAGTATTAATATCATGAAAGAGTTTTAAAAAATGGGAGGGAGAACCTGGGTGGCACAGTCAGTTAGGCGATTGACTCTTGGGTTTCGGCTCAGGTCATCTCAGGGTTGTGAGATCGAGCCCTCTATCAGGCTCTGCACTGAGCACAGAGTCTGCTTAGGACTCTCTCTCCCTCTCCCTCTACCCCCCCTGCCCTGCACACTCTCTTTCTCTAAAATAAATAAATGTTGAAAAAGATAAAAAAAAAAAGGGGGGGGGGAGACAATTCAATGCTAAAGGGCACCAAAGAGGCCTGACAACTAAATGTCATGTGTGGCCATTGATTGAAAATGAACACTCCCCACTCTGGGATAACAGTTAAAAGGACATCACTATGATAACTGGGAAAATTTGCATATGGACCATAAATCAAGTAATGGATCCCGTCATTGTCAAATGCCTTATGTGTACCAATGCTGTTGGGGTTACACAGAAGAGAGTCGGAGACACTCACACATAGACGCTGCAATAGTTAAGTAGTTGGAGCAACATGCCAAAATGTTTA
Source organism: Ursus maritimus (assembly GCF_017311325.1). Taxonomy (NCBI): domain Eukaryota; kingdom Metazoa; phylum Chordata; class Mammalia; order Carnivora; family Ursidae; genus Ursus; species Ursus maritimus. The sequence continues at coordinate 19,274,096 of NW_024424119.1, forward strand.
TAACTTATTTACGAATATCCATGCCATTTAAAATATTTAGGTATTTCATATATAGATATGTGAATATATATGGAGAGAGCACTTATGTGCATGTGGCAAAACGTTCAAATTCAGTCATTTTAGATGAAGCATATTGTTTGTTCACTGTTACTTTCTTCCTTCATGTAAAATTACCCAATTTGAACATTCGTAGACTATCATATCAGTAACACATACAGAAGAAATAGAAGGATGAAACAGAGTTCCATGTTTAGCTAAGCCCTTTCTCCAAGCTTTTTCTCCATGCTTTTATTCTCCTACATATAATGCTGTGTGACAGCCATCACTTCAGAAGACCTCTGGCTGTGACAGCTAGGTGAGCCACATTTCGTGGTATCAGAAAAACAGACATCATCATAACTCCAGCATCATCAGCCAGTATAGACTTTGTTTTCTCCAATGGGAAGACTGAGCCCATATGAAGGGATAACTCAGACACATTATTGGAACAAGTTCCTAACACATGACAAGTCCTCAGTCTCCTGCAGACAAGTTAATCCATTTTCAAAGTGTCTCTCCACAGCATTCTACATCCTTACATCTGGTCTACTGAGATTTTTTTTCCTGTCTCTCATTAATTCCAGAAACAATCTTAACTCCCATTTACTGAATACGTGTATGCAGCAAATACTTTGGCTAATATTTTACATATATGATATTTACCCAAAATGTATTTATTAAGTGGATATTATGTACCAGCCTCTATTCTAGGCACTGGAGCCAAAGATATGAATCTCTGCCTCTTTGATCTGACTACATCCCAATGATCTCACTCAAAGCTCATTTATTCTCTCATTTAATCTTCACGATAAACCTAAAAGGGAGTCTTGCAAAGACGTCAAACCTTGCCCAGTTCTAGCAGTTGCATTCCAAACATTCCAAATCCCAAAGCACTGCTTTTCTTCTGTATCATCCTCCTTCTTTTCAAGCAAACAGCATCACCGAATTTCAAGAATTTGCAAGGTGATGTGGTATACCTGTCGTAGAACCTCTCCACCCCCAGCTCCCCCACGCTCCCCTAAAAGATACACACGCTAATACTTGAGAATACGCAAGAGTCTGGGATACAGAGTTTGCACAGTGAGGTGTTGAGATTTTTGTACTGAACAATAAAACCAAGTATAGAATAGTCAAAGTCACAATTGCCCTGGGCACTGCAGGCATTGCCTCAAATTGCATGTGTCCTGTCTCTCATTATACAGTTTGGGTTGTCTCTTGCACTGTGCTCTGATCACTTTGATATGCTAAGGAGCTTTGAATCAGCAGTGGGTGAATTGGGCCCAGCCAGTGTTCCAAATTTAAATTTTAATTCATTACAGAAGCACGCAGTTCTCTGCGGTGAATTGAACAACAAAATTATGAATTCTGAAAAAGACAGCCCAAATATATTCCTATGGCAACTTGATCTTTGACAAAGTAGGAAAGTGCTGCAAGTTTGAGAGCTGCTTAATAACGAATAGAACAATAATCCTCGAGAATAGGAATTTAAAGTACTAATACCAGCAATTAGAAGTAATGACTAGTTTATTAGGCTATCATTTCAACAACATTATTTCCACTTCAACACAAAGCATACTGCTCACACCTCAGGCATAGGAGGCAGTATCCACTGTGGGGGAACTTGGGGGCTTCCATGAAGCCAAAGAGCATATTCTGGGACTTCTGCCTCTTACTACTAAGCACATCATTTCACACAGACAGTCCAGGACTGGCTCTAGCACCATCTGCCAGAGAGGACACAATGCAGCCAGGGAGTCCTTCACCACTAGCACTAGACACCTAATTTTAGAGAATGTAATAGCATGAATCTTTTATGTGAACTTGTGGCACAGGTCCTCAAGGATGGGACTGAAAAATCCTAACTCTCACAGCAAGAAAAAACCTCTGCTATTCACTCCCAAGCTTTCTGACAGAAAGGGTCTCACAATGACGGATGATGAATTAAAGCCCCAAGGAGGTCAAAGTTAAGTGGGAGAGAAGGGACATCCATTAGTTCTCGAATGCAGTGAATTTGGCATGAAAGGGTTTCCTCACAGGAAAATACCGATTAATTGGAAATTCTATGTGAAAGTTATCTGGGCTTGTAGGAACAAGATAACTGATATTGTAGTCCACTTATTGTATATACGCCTAAGTAGATATCTGCATTCAAATAAATGCAATTCAGCAGGCATTTATCGAGCATACGCTATATGCTTGGCACTCTGTAGAAAATGGGGGTAAGATGGTGACAAATTCAGGTGTATTTCCTGTGCTCATGAAACTTCTAGTCCAGAGAGGAATACAGGGCAAGATTATGTGATAAGCCCTAAAGAAGGGAGTTGTAAGGTGTAATGGGAGTCACAGGAAGACTCTCTTCCCTCTTTGTGGGATCAAGAAAGATTTAGCAGAGCAAATGATACCTAGATTGACTCTTGAAGAATGGAGAAGAATTAGATGCCAGGGAGGTGGAGAGAGTGGTTCAGGCAGCAGCAACAAGATAGCAAAGGGCTAGAGAGAAAATGTGGCCAAGTCTGGGGAGCTGTGTGTGGTTGGGTCCCAGTGTGGCTGGGTCTCAGGGTGAAAGGAGCGAGTCAAAAGGGACACAACAATGTTAAGGAGAAACGAGATGGTAAGTGACTGTAGGGCAAAAATTTCATGCGCATGTATTTTCTAAAGAACTTTTAATTAAATACTATTTAATGAATGATAGTTATCTGTATTTTTATACAATTTTATAAAATGATGTAATTTATCTTTTTATAAAAATTAATAGTATGGAAACAGAATCTGCTACAGCTTTTAAACAAGTATTAATCCTAACTTTAAAGACTCTAAAGACTCATCAGATGAGGCTGAGTTCTGAACTCTTTTCTGGAATGTCCTAGTTGGCTGTAGGTTCAGAGTGTTTACAGTCAAGGCATTGCGGCCAGCGTCAGGGGTTGCAAATGGTTAGTCTAGTGGTTCTCAACTCTGGCTGTGACTTAGGGTCACCTGGAGAATTTTAAAATAAAGTCATGTCCAGACTTCACCTCAAGATTCTGATTTAATAGCTCTATATTGGATACTGGTATTTTTAAAAAACAAGCATGTAAATCCTGAAGGCTGGTAAGGATCCAAGCTATTTCTATTCTCAGCTGATTATGTCTTCTCAGCTAGACCATAAGTTGCTTGTAAATGGGACTCTGGATCGTGCTCTATTATTATTATCAGTAGTACTAGTAGCAGTATTTTCAATAGCTAGCCACAGGACAGCTATTTAATAAAATATAGACAACTATTGATTAACAATAGCCATGGCGAGAAAGAAAGGCTAAGTGCTATATAGTCTGTGCCTAATATCAGTTACTAGTTGTTGAGGGTCCACTCTATGCCCTCTGACCTTCTAGTACTTAGTACTGTATATGTCACAGTGAAGGTGTTTAATAAGTATATGCTGAATGCATGAGTTAATCTATTGCAGAGAAGAAAATGAAGCTCCGAGTTTCTTATCTGGGGTTACATAATTATGCGATACAAGATAGAGCTGATCACACTAAAAAAGCAAGCTCTTCCAATATACCATGTTCATGAGATTTGTCCAAAGGCACTCTACGGACAACAACCTTTATAGATGTTTTATCTTTCAGAGCCATTCTAACTCTGCTGAACATTTATCCCCTCCACTAGCCAATGCTACTGCTCAAAAATGTATACTCATTATGGACAGGGCAATCTCTTACACTGGGCAACTTTTGCTCCCCTTTTCCCACTGACCCAGGACTCTGCAGAGCAGAGACAAGTTGTAGACCAGCTGGCAGAAACAAAATCCTGGGGGTGGATTTGATCATGTAATAGAGGGGTGCAGATGTGTGATGTAGGGATGGAGCTCTGATGGGAGAGGAGAGGAACCTGTAATAGAATTCAAGGTGTCCATGTTCAGAGGGTCACTGGGGACCTCGGCCTTTCACATACTTATCAGGGTGGTAAGAGACATGTTCACCACAATAAAGGAATGACATGAATTCATGGAGGATCTGTGATCTTCTCTCACCTTTTCCTTTCTCTCAGTTGAACTAGAGGAGCTGTGGTTGCATCTTAGTCTTTCCTTGTGACTTTGCATCTTTGTTGGCTTGGCTATTTTTAGCATTTTGACTAAGAAGCAACAGAGGGTATCAAAAGGTCATTAGGAGTTGATCAATAAGACAATCGGTAAGACCTGCCTTGGTGTCCCTGTGTTACTGCCACACCCATATGCATACACACAACCTTCTTCCTGTCTATGCCTCAACGGACTAGTATATACTGTTGATTCTAGAGAATATATGTTTTACTTATTGGATAAAGTATGAAGTTCCATGATCAATAGTTACCAAAGTTTTAGAAACAGGAAACTTAAAATTTTTATCACCGCCTTTTTTCCCCTACCTCTAAAGTAAACAAGGAATAGCACTGACTTGAGTTTGTCTTTCTTTTGGTGAAGTGACGCTCCTAATTCATCGAAAATTATAGTAAATCGATTTGTAAGTAAAACCAAAGCATCATATTGATATTATCCATGGGTATCTGATCATAAGTAGACATGATCTTTGTATAAATTATAATTTCCAAGGATTTTAAGTGTTTTAAGTTTTTACACTCAATCTCAGCCTTTGTCTTTATACTGTTATACTGTTATTTTAGAAATATAGGCACCTTTCTACTATCTGAGCACTACTTTCACACGTTCCTCAGTCTTTTCCATGTGCCTAATGTTACAATATTCCTTTCCTTTTTTCTAAAATGTCAACAACTTTCACATAGGTTTTACCAAGATTTAATTTGCTTTCTGATTAAAATAACCCCTCCCTGCTGCTCCCCCTGCAACAAACCTACAATAAAATTTGTAGCCTCCCAGAGGGAAGCTAAATTTTAATCAACAATTTTCAGAAACCATAGTATGCTTTACTTACAAAACGCATTTCCAAGCAAAATGCTGAAAACTCTTCTTCTTTTCCTTGTGATCTATCCTCCTGTATGAATTGGCTTAATTTCTTACATTCTTGCAGACTTAATTCCATATGAATGAGAAGAAGTTCTCAAAATCTTTTCCTTTTCCCTTTAGTCATATGGTCTTCTCTGTTTTTAAGGGGCTTATTGGTGTCCTTATAGAGAATGCATAAGTGGTAGGGAAGAGCAGCTCAGAGGAACAAGGTGCAGACATGGACTCCGAATGGACAAGCCATTGTAGGCATTTCAGATTTCTGTCACACTCAGTACTGCATCTCTGTTGGGTTTCAAGGCATTTACAGCAAGTCTATTTGCATAAAGCATAAGAACTTATAAAAGAAAGGGAATAAGGCCCAACTTTAGTAAAGTGTGAAGTACTTTTGTAGCTTCCACACGGAATTGGACTCTTCATTGGAACAGTAAGCACTCCAATACATTTTCTCATAACTTTTCATTACTATCATGGACGTGCATAAAAAAGTAAGCTTGCTTTTGAGTTTAAGTTAGGTTTTCATGGAAGAAAAAATGAATTCTTTGTTAACCATCTGCTACGTTACTTTAAAAATTTATCTTTTTTTAAGAGATATAGTCTCAAAATTCTGTATCTTTTAAAATTTTAAATAGCTTTCTTTAGTCCTATTTGAAGTCTTTGGTCATAACTTGATTTAAAACAGGAATAGGTCTTGGTTAGTCTATATGGTCACAACCTGTAATGGTTTCGGAGTACGACATGGCAAATGTGAAGAGCATATGTTTTCATCCTGTCTAAGCTCTCTTTCCATGGGAAAATTAGCCTTCCACACTCTTTAATAAATATACAGAGTTCATGTGGTTCATCTGATCCCCTTCTCCAGCCCCCTTCCCATCCAGTGATACCCCAGTGATTTGCATATAACCCAGACCTGACTGGACAACTCTGTTCCTGGAGAAATGATTGGCCCAAACCAGTCATCCAATGGCAGGATCTATCAAGAAAAATGCACTTTGGGATCTGCTTCTCTAAGAATGATCTTGAAGCTGCCATGGCCATTCTGTTGGTGTATGGAGAAGAACCAGGGCCCATGGCTAAAGCTTATTTGAGTTGTTTTTTTGTCACTTGCACCACCAACGGCCTATACAGAGAGAAAGCTGATATGCTGGCATTTCTTTTACAATGAAGTGTCATAGTATCTTTGATGTGTTAAAACTCAGTCCATTACTTTTTTTTTTATAGAATGGCAGAAACAGGTATGACCTTAGATTAAAATGCTACATAATTTTTACAAAAACACTATGTTAGATTTTAAGAGACCATCTTAATTTAGGTTAATTTCAGAAGCACCTTCTATAGAGAACACTATATAAAATGACTGCAGTGCACCATGAAATACAATAAAATCCACATGATGATAGAACATTTGTTATTCTATTTTTGAGGGTACAGCTGTAATACTTACAGATGGGATGACTGATAATCCATTACCAAAAAAAAGTCTAACTTAAACCAACTTGTCACTTTCTGTCCTGATAAGGTACTAATTTTTTCCAAGGTATTTATTGCAAAGGAAATATACTGCAAAATATACTGCAAATATATTCCATGCCTAACTCATTTCAGAATCACCAAGCTAAGCAAAGTTAAACTTTTCTTTATTGTTTAATTGCAGGACTTCTCAGAACTCTTATTTATATGAATGTGTACTGTCCATCTTCAAGAAGGGGACAGTATTCAATCTTTCTTAATTATTTGCTGTTAATCATTATCAGGGACTAGTGTTCTCTAAGATACACTTCAGGAAATTCCAGTCCATATTGTTAAAATGAGCCTTGTACACAGTGCTTGGCCAGTTACCAATGCATATTAAAAAGAACTAAGCAAAAAAAGAGATTTCTCTTCTTTATGTATTTTCTAAGGTGGCAGGGTAGAGGATCAAGAATGCATGGATGTGAATACATCCAGATTTTCCACTTAGTACTAACTGCTTAAGACTACTATCAATAGGTTTTTTGTGAAGAGCAAATAGGATCTCTCTGCCTAGGCTATTCTATTACTTTTACCTGAAGTTAATTCCTTATTCTTCAAAAGAAAGTTCAATCATTGCCATCTTCCCTAACGTCCTCTTTGTTCCTGTGTATTGTTACATCATAGCACATTGCACGTTGCACCATGACTTTTTATTGATTGATTCCCCCATTACGCTTTGAGCTATCTTAAAGCCAAAAACATGCTTTGATCATTTTTACATCTCTGGAGACAAGCATAAAGGCTGACATTCAGTAAGTTCTCAATAAATGGCTGTGCCAATTGGAAAATCATCCCTCTTAGCTGCTTATGTTTGCCAATGAGTAACTCCAGCTGCTAGTTGATAGTAAAAGGTTTAATGGTTCAAAATATTTGATGCTATCATCACTAAAATCTACTTCAGTAGACTCCAACATTGGTTGCTCTCACTAGCGATGGGGGTGAAGGCATGTATGGCAATCACTGTCATGCCAAGAGAAAACAGCATTTGTATTTATATATATATTTTCTAATGAAGAAGAACTTTATGGTTATATAAAATACTCACTGTCACCCATATACGGTCAATATTGCAAAATGTACCCAAGGTAGTTTTAGGCAAGAGAGGACACGCTACCACACGTAGGTATAAAAGTGATGACCTAATTCAATTCTTATTTTTCAACATATTGCAATTGCTTAAATAAATTGATAGTTTCTATTACTGGACTTAAACTAAATGTCACAAAAGAGATAAATGGCTTTTAAAAATACCCTGCAAGCAAACCACAGTTTGAAGATACAGTAAAAATGCAAATTCTACAAGCACAAATGAACTGCAAGAAAACTGCAGAACAGACTTTCCTCTAAATCCTAGTATAAACTTTCAGCCAATTTACAAGGTAAACACAGTAACAGTCTAATTAGGGGAAAAATTCTAAATTTATCAAGGAGTTTTAAAATATGGATTTAAATCTGCTTTTTGAAATATAATAAATTAGTTGAGAGTAGCTGATGATGAGATAAACACATTCCAATTCCTAAGACATTAAAAAATTAAGCTCAGTTCAACCTAATGCAATATACTACTAAACATTTATATTTTTCTTAGGTATGTAACATATATAGCCATATATAATAATTATATACATATACTATATATTAATATATATATCATTAGTTATATGTTTTTAAGCACTGGGAATAAATGGGATGGCTGTGGGGCATTTAAAGTATTCTGTCTCACCACCAGAAAGTCATAAGGCAACTACTGTTTGAACTTCTCAGACAGGCTTGACAGAGCTCAGATATTTAAACATTACAGAAGCAGATGGAAGAAAGGACCCAAGACTGGAAAAGAGAAGTGAGATATCGGATTCAGATCTGAAGCTGATACACCTTGCCAGATTCCCACAGAATGCAGTCCTCACTAGCATTACTCTGTATTGCCTCACGACTGATAACTGTCTTCCGTTCTCTTCCTCTTTTCCTACTCAGAAATTTCATTAATGAATCAGTATATTCCATTTCAGAGCCATATATTCATCAATATCCAGTTCTAGCGCCATATGTCCTAATATATATATCATAACATGTGTATGTACACATATACATATATACATTACATGATTTCTAAATGTACTTTTTTGAATAGCAGCTTTATCGACATATAATTTGCATATAATACAATGTACCTATTTAAAATATACAATTCAACGGTTTTTAGTGTGTTCATAGAATTGTGCAACCATCACCATACTTTCATCAATTCCCCAAAAAGTCCTGTACTCATTAGCAGTCATTCCACTCCCACCTCCTCCCACCCACAGCCCTGGCAACCACTGACATACTTTCTGTCCCTGTAGATTTGTCTATTCTGGACATTTCACATACCTAATAGATTTCTGGTACCACCTTTATTCTTAATGCTACACTGCAAATTCTACCCACTTCAGAAGGACAGACCTTTGCTCTGACATTTTTCTTGTTCTGACAGAAGGCTATCATAGAACCAAGGCAAAAAACCTCAGTATCAGGTTCATTTCTGGAACAATACAGAATTTGTAGAAGATAGCTAGGAACAATTCATACTTCTTTGTTTGTGAGTACAGAAAAGGAGGAATGTAATAAAATATCCTCCATCACTACAGATTCTTCTGTTTTTAAGCCTTACTCATTACTCATGATTGTTAATGCTTAATACCTCTGGAACATTTTTCTGGAATATATATATTTTTCAATCTAGCCAGTCTTTCATTTATCTAGTATTAATCGAGGCATGTAATATATGGTAGTTGCTCTGTTCGAGTTTTACAATCCTACGGCAGAAAGGAGGTCAGTATAAATATCCCCATTTTAAAGATAAGGAAATTGAGATTCAAAAGTAAAGTGAATGGCCCCAGTCACGCAACTAATACACAGAATAAAAACTGAATTTAGGTCTTCACACTCTAGCATGTGCACTTCCCATCATAGTACATTTTCTACCAGCAAACAACTACCGTTCTTCTGATATCAAGACCCTATGCGAGAGCTAACTCCATAAAAAACTTTAAGAAAAGACCATTTTCCTAAGTTACCTATGACTGTAGTTGAGACATTTCCATGTGCAACAGAAAGGCTTCATTATAATTGCTACTGTGGGTCTCAATATCAAGCCTGGTGTAGAAGAAAAAAAAATCCTTCTTTTCTGGGTTGCCACTTTCTCCAATGGTCCCAGATGGAGAAGGGCGTAGATATTTGAGCTCTAGAATCTACTGTTTCCTCATTCACGCCTCAATACACAATACTCTCTCCTGGTTATTAAATCCCAGTGGGCTTGTTGCAAAATAAAAAAAATAAATAAATAATATGAGACAAAAAGTAATGTGCGATCATTTTACACCAAGAGTCTTCAGCTAGAAATTCAGTAGAGGGAAAAACATGAAGGGAAGAGAACTGGCAGATTACAAGGTCAGCCCCCATTGGCCACAGCAGTGGCGTAACAACATCAGAGCAATGCCTAATCACCTTACCAATCATCGTGGTCTCTTGCTGTGTCTGGTATAGTGTCTCAGGGTAGACTGCCGCTCTTCTAGCTTTTAAGTGCCTTCAGCCTGAAGACACTGACATTTCCATGAGGTGTACAAATTTAACCTGGGGCGGGAATCATCTTCGGCAGTCAACACGACTGCCTGTATGCAGGTTGGGTTTACAGAATCCACTGGCACAAGTCCTCTGAGCCGACACAGGGCCACGCCAGGCAGGCCTGGAGTGATGGATCAGCTGGGCTTGTCTTGGTACAGGAACCTAATAAACTCCAGCTGTGAAAGGCACCACTGGTGCTGGGGAACCCGACTGTTCATAGTAACAGGACTTTCTCCAATGCTGTCGGTGAGAAATTCAAGTGGTCCTGTCTGCTAGTAATATCCGGGGCACTACCTCATCCATTTAATTAATCCCCAGAGAGCTAGCTAAGGAACTGCTCTGATTACAAAATAATGGGTCCATCAGGCACAATTAGTACCCAAGTGAAACATGGCAGTTTGCATGAAAACGATTGAAGTAAACAATTCCAGGCCCTGAAAGGGGCTCTCTTCCTAATTAACCCTTAGAGGGCTCATCTGTTTGCCTGAACAAAACCTAACCTCGTGCCTTTGCCAACTGGCCTGCTAGGGAAATGCTTTTTGCATCAGATCTTGGTAGGTATGGCACTGACAAGTGGAAATGACTAATCCCTGAGGACTTACGCCATCGAACACGTGGAAAACACATGGTTTCGTGAATATATCAAATAGTGATTTGCAAAGGTATTGATGATTTTATAAAGAGTGAATCCTAGAAAGAGTCTTAGAAAAATCCTAATTCTTGGAAGCACTGCATTCATACCTTTGCTACTTGAGAGCAAGACTTGTTTTCTTCTGACAGCACCACAGAACCTAGCAAAATGTCTGCGTGCTGAGCACGCACCGCCCCAGCTGTGGGTGTGGTTTGCATCACAGTGAGATGGGGAGAGGGGAAGCTGTGGTTTTTCTGGACTTGAAATAAGACAAACCAATCACAGTCTCAAGATCAATTCTAATCATCACATTTTCTTCTGTATTCTGAGGTGACTTTGCATTTGTTCTTTGACTGCCATTTCTTTAGCTCCTAGAGCAGGGCCTGATACCAATCAAGTACTTGCCAAAATGTTTGTCGAATAAGGGTATGAATGGCCTAAAAAGAGGTTACTGTGAATGAGAGCGTTGGGGGGGGCAGCTATCACCCAAAATCTCCTATTGAAGAGCTGGGTGACAGAAAGGACAATGATTTACATTTGATGCAGTAGGGTCTTTATCACCTTTACATGTATTTATGACGTAAAATATCTATGTTTTGTTTTCAAATCACACAGCTTCTGAAAGTACGAGATGGTCAGATTGAAGATAGTGGTGGTGACTGACTAAAGCAAAACCCCACCATTAAATTCTCTGATTTCAAGTCTTCAGGGGCAGACATGTATTGGATACAATCAAGTGTGATGGTAAACTGTGGCACCTGTCGGTCCATAGACCCTAATTTTGAACATGGTCTTTGCCAGAATTTTCCGTGTAACCTTTAAAACTTCCTTACCCTCCCTAAACCATAGTTGCGTCCCCTATAAAATGAGGCCATTACTACCTACCTTCATCTTCATGTAAAGGGCTCAGTTCGTTAGTGATGATAATGATAATGATGATGATGATAAAGTTTTGAATCTGATAAGGAAATTATAACAGCAGCTCAAAAATTAAAGTCATCCTCAATTGTTCACAAGTACAGGAAAGAACTTTGATTCCATTGTACACATATACACACATGTCCACTTATGTGCAGTCATGTTCTGGATACAGATCTTGACAACCTATCAAAAATAAAATCTAGCCAAAGAGGTTCTTTTGTGACTCCTGCTATGCCCAGAATAGCACATCTGAGATGTGTGTCTTGTACCAGGAGGCAGCAGGATTTGTTCAAAGCTCCAGTTGGCCTTCAGTGTGGCAAAACCAGCATCCTGTTACCTTAAATTACCTTAATCTTTAAGCAAATGAAACTTACTGACTAGGTACTACAGGGAGAGCCTTAATTTTCTCCATAATTTTGATTGTCAGATCAGCTAGCCACATATCATATTCTCAATATATTTGTGATCTAGGAGAGAACAAAGTCTGAGAAATATAAATGGCTGGCTTGTATTTCATTTGGGCAAAGGAATACTGAGGATCCTGGCTTTTATGTGCTTGTTAATCACAATTATTTCAACCTGTGCTCTGGGGCGGCACCAAGGCAATCACAGTAAGAGGCCATGATCTCATGCTTAGAGGAAAAGCTTCTCAGTTGGGCTCCTTGCTCCTTGTGGTCCTGAAATTGTATCATGACCTCAGTCTGCCCCTTTGGGGCTTCCCAGGTGGAAACCGGAGCTAGAAGAATAGGAATGCTCCTGAGGATTGAGCCAGGTCTCTTTCCACAGTACGCTCGAAGTCCTGAGTTTAGTCTCCCCTTATTCAACTGCCATCAAATGACAAGACTGTAGGAGGAAAATTTATTTCAGTCCAGGAAGAAACATCTTCTGTTCTTCCTCCAAGGCTGACTTAATAAGATCTTTAAAAAATAGAAGGGGTCTTAAAGAAGCCCACTTGGCTTCTGAATACCAAATTTGCTCTCAATTCCTGGGAGTCAGGCAAGGCTGTCAATATAATCTGAGTCGTAATGTGTTATTCATGCTTCTCTGAGGTCATCGACGTCTTGCTATTGTTACTCTTCGGCAGAAGAATGGTGCCTAGTGAAGTAATTTCTTAACTTCTACCATGGGCCTTCTACAGACTATATTCAAAAGCCAATAGCTGATTTTAAACTTCACCTCATCATCATCCTTCCTCTAGAGACCAAAAGAGATTTAAATCTAGATGTCCCTACCTATATTGAGATCCACTTATTAATAACTAATATCGACAGATAAGGATTATGAACCTCAGGCCTCTTCTTTTGTGCCAGCACTCAACGTTTCAAAAGATGTAGGATCATACCCCCCACCCCCCATTTTTTGAGATGAACGAGCATCAAATATTTTTGTAGTAAGAAGCCATTTAAAAATCTTTGTGAAAAATTAACCATCAGCAGGACGGGTACCCTGCCAATCTGATCTCCAGGGACCCATTGTTAAATTACACCTGGAAAATAAGTTGCCACTAAGAATATCACACATTTACCAAAACTTAACACTGAAAGGTAGTAGAAGAGTTTATAAAATCTCAGATGTTACCATTACTGGATTGAATATAAGAAAAACTAGGTCTCATTGACAATAAAACCTATTGTATTTGAGAACAAGAGAGCTCAGATCTTTGTGCTTTCATGGAAAGAGCTCCCCATCTGCAGTTATTAAATGTGTGTTGGAAACCTAGCTGTGCCATCAGCAAGCTGTGTGACCCTGGACAATTCACTTCACCTCTGTGGAACGGTTTCTTCCCTGCCACACATGGCTCACAAGATTGTTGTGTGGACTGAAAAATCAATGCACTCATTAAATTCCAGGATGCTAGGAATTTCTAGATCCCATGTACATCTTGGGCAAGAAAGTTAATTTTGAGAAGCAAAGGATGTGGCACAGTGTTTGTGCCATGCTATTACTAATAATACCTCACGTTTTATTGGCAATTAATAATTCGCCAGTCATTTACCAACACATAAACTTTCTTGATCATCACAACAAGGCCAGGAGGTAGATGTGTTGGCCATTTTAATCTTCATTTCATTATGAGACAATAGAGCATCAGAGAGTTAAAGTCACTTGTCCAGAGACACCTGCTGAGACCCTCAGTCTCTTAATACACAGTTTAATTCTTTCCATTATGCCCTGAATTTAGGAGAAAGCTGATCTCAAGAAATGTGCTCAGTACAGTTACAGCATAGCACTTTTAAGCATCAGTTAATTCTCTGAAGCCTCTTTCACCTTCAGAGTGCCTTTATTTACCTCTTGATTGAATCCCTAAATTGCTCAGACTTCATGAAATCCTGTTTTTCCCTTCTTAGGCCTGCAGGCACTGTTGCTTTGGCTCAAGTTGCCATTAGAATACTATAGACCAGGTGGCTTAAACAACAGAGATTTATCACAGAGCTGGAAGCTGGGAAGTCTAAGATCAGGGTGCTGGCAAGGTAGACTTTATCCTGAACCCTTTTCTCTTGGCTTGCTGGTGGCCACTGCCTCACCATGTGCTCATTTGACTTGTTTGTGGCCCACATGAGGTGAAGTAGGTAAAGGGGAGAGGACCTCTCTCTCAAGACTCGTTTTATAAGGGCCTAATCCCATGCGGAAGGAGCCACCCTCATAACCTCATCTAACTATTATCTAACTATTTCTAAGTACCTTCCAAAGGCCCCATCTCTACATCCCAACACACTGGGAATTACGGCTTTAACATATGAATTTTGGGGGTGGGGTGGGGGGACACGAACCTTCAGCCTATAATACATTCACTCACTCAACAGTAATCATTACAGGCTTCGTTGTAATCCTTTTACTCATTTAGCAGTGTACAAACAAGTTCTTTACCATATATATCACACTTATGTGATCTTCAAAAGTAATTCTGTAATATAAGTAAAACAGTAATCTTATTTCTATCTTCTATAGGAAGCGGAGTCTCAGAGAAGCAAAGTCAGCTTTGAGCTTAGTTTTAAATCCAGGACTTTTGAGTGCAAATCCAATTCTCTCTCTCTAACACAGCAAGATAATGTGAGGGATACAGAGGCATTCATTCACGCAAAATAGTTATAGAGAACCTGCTATCTGTCTATTACAGTTATTGGGAATAGGCAGCGAATAAAACATACTGAATCATGCTACCATTTTGAAGCTTATATTCTAGACCTTATACCCTCCAGCAACAGGCAGTTAGGAAGAACCCATGCAAAAAACCCCTACGGTACAGGGCCGCAAACAATAAAAAGCCATCTGAGCAGCAAAGGCAGGAAGAATTTCAGAGGACACACAGGTGCAGAATTTCAGAGGACACACAGAATGTTTTGGTAAAATGCAGAAAAATGCTCGTATAAGGGGAAGCTCTTGAGGTGAAGTTTGGAGGACAGGTGGAATAAAGATATAAGGAAGAAAGAAAAGGAAGGACTAGAGGGCCCACCAGACTGTCCGTTCCCTGAGGAAAGGGATTTTTGTCTCTTTTATTAAGTGCCTAGAGTAGTTATTGGCATATAGTAAGTGATGGATGTTGGTTGAGTTAGCAAAGGATAATCCCAAACACAGATATATTACAAGTGGCATTCTGAAGGAGGGGAGATAAAGCTCAAGGTGTGTCCATGGGAACTATCGTGGGAAGAACAGATTGGCTAATGCCTTTAACTGAAAGACCAAACACAGAATATATACTAATGCGAGTCCTTTAAATATAATACTCTCCCTGATAGATAAGGAAATCCAGGTGCAAAGCTATTTTGTACCTTCCGCAGAACCAATCAACCAATCAGTCAATGATAAAAACTCAATCTGTATTATACGACCAGGTCCAACTACTTCTAAAGCTTAAGCTCTTTCTGCACTATATCTCTTCACTCAGAGCATAAATGTAAATGCAGATATGAATATAGTTATAGATGTAAAAATACACTTTGGAACTTTATTTGTTACCCCAGAGTGAAGACAAAAAGAGTCAAAGACAGATCATTGATGAAATGACTATGAGTTTGAACCATTGAGCGGCCAATGTATTTGTATACCATTCTATGCTGCATACGTCCTCAGAAAATGTACATGAAATTGTCTAGGTGAAGTACAGGTTTTGTTGGAACAAGAAAGACCAATCCTATCTCAATCTTTCTACACGTAAGAACTAACCTACAAATATCCTCTCTTCCATCACCTCATATGAAGCAGGGCTTTCTTAAATGAGTAATAAAGAATGCTAAGTCTTTTTCTTTTATCCTTCTTTTGTGATTTCTGGGAGGGGGGGGCTATTGTAACATTTTTATTTATTGACATTTGCTGTTGCTGTCTTGCATGCATTGTGGATGGAGCCCGGCAGCTTGACTTCCCTATCCTGCATTTTGAGAGCCACGTTTCCTAAGAAAACAGAGCTGTAGGCACACCTTTCAACCTTCCTCTTCAGGGATGTTCCCAAGAGGAGGCCATGCAGGAGAATCTTAAGTCGAGTTTGTACCTGTTTGTCTCAAACCGTTCCCCATCTCTGAGCTTCAGCAGAAGCAAAAGCTTTCAAAATCCCAACCACAGAGCTCACTTTATGAAGTGACTGCTCAGTCCAGAAATGAATCCTGACAACACAAAGTAATACTTCACCTAGACTATACCTATCAGGCCAAAAGGTTTAGTGCAATTTCTTCGGAATGAAGAAACATATATGCCTTCCCAGTAGGGCTTCAGAATATTACATTTCCTGACTTGAGTTTTAGACTGTAACTACTCAGTAAATGAAGCAGAAACTCTCCCTCCGGATTTTTTTTTTTTTTTTTAATTGCTAGGAAGGGAGGTAGAAACACAGCCAATATCTTTTGATCATTTCATTTATATCTTCACCAGTACCAAATATCCCGGAGTCTTGCTCAGATATTGCCTAGAGGCCAGGAGCTTTTCTATTTTTCAATATATTGAGGCTAAGCCGCTTAAAGACCAGAGAGGGCAGGGACTGAGATGCTCCCAGTACTTATGGTGCTTTTAGACCACTCCTAGCACAACACGCCATCTGGGGTTTCCTTACTGGCCTGTATCTAAATTCAGTTCAGACTCGTCTCCTGCTCACTAGTGATCATGGATTGGCTTGGTGTTTACTTAAGCTCCCTTGGTCTTTGGTTTGATTGCTTAGTTCACATCTTCATCCTGTTTCATGACATCTTCGCCACACACCCTGCTCCTGGGCTTAGCTGATCTGGATCTCAACAGACCCCATCTCCAATTCTCCTCCTGACCACCCAGCAGACCTCTCAAGGGTTTTACCAGCATTTGAAGGAAAAGAACGCATTTAAGTCCAACTCTCCTTCTTAGATAAGGCAAAGACCATCCCTTACCTGGCCTTCCTCAAACTCTTCACTTACTTTCCCCAAGTCTCTGTTTCCTTGTCCATTAAATGAGGATAGAAATAACTGGCCTGCCCCAGTTTTGTTGTGGGGCTGCCATAAGTTCATACACATGAACTGCTCATATACATACGCCAAGTGCCCTTTATATGTTCAAAACAAAACTCAGCAGGTTGGTTCTCTGCTGCCCTCTCCTGGCTCCCAGTTTTTATAATTGATTTAATGGTGGGTGGGAATTAACCCTTTAAGTCTTGATAGCATCAATAACTAGAACAGACTTAAAAAAATGTATCCTCCGGTTTCTATATAAAAAGTATAAGCCACATATGTTGGTTAAGGTTTTCCTCAAGTCTATTTACATTTAGCATCCAACTCTTCTGACTTATTTTTCAACTCAGATTTTTTTTTATGTTTTTCCAATCAATCTTCATCTCTGTGCCATCAAGAACATTTTTTTTGATGGAGATTTTCTTTCTTTTCTAAAAGATTTTATTTTTAAGTAACCTCTACACCCAACATGGGGCTCAAACTTACAAACTTGAGATCAAGAGTCGTTTGCTCTACCGACTGAGCCAGCCAGGCATCCCCTTAGGGAGATTTTTTTTTTAAAAGACTGATCTGCAGGGGTGCCTGGCTGGCTCAGTGGGTTAAGCGTCTGCCCTTGGCTCAGATCAGGATCCCAGGGCCCTGGGATGGTGCCCTGCATTGGGCTCCCTGGTCAGTGGGGGGTCTGCTTCTCCTCCCTCTGCCATTCCCCCACCTTGTGCTCTCTGGGTCTATCTCTCCATCAAATAAATAAATAAAATCTTAAAAATCTACAATGTATGTCTCCAAGATTTTCTTCTCAAATAGCAGGATATCTATTTTGCCATTTTTGAAACTGGATTTTCTTGATTGTATCAGAATATGTCAATGGATGCTTTTCAGAGGACAAGGAGGACTCATTCTTTCCTTAAATAATTTCTTGACTGAAGCATCAAGGGAATTCTGTTGTTTATCATGCCACTCAGAATAATTAGCTTGTTTACAATCAGGCTATGACAACTGCATCCCAACTTCTGCCTGCCTGCCAACTGTTGAAAAGGTCTTATCTATTGCACGTCCTACCTTGATTTCAGAGAAGACAAAATGTGAAAAATGTGTATCTTAAAATTGATGAATGTTTCATCTTTTTGATACTTTATTACCCATGATCCCTGCAATGGTGGTATAAAACCATCCAATTTCTTTTATAATGACTTCCTGGATATGATGAGATTTTAGCATGCCCAACGCACACAAGCATCTAATACCAGAATCCGTTATCCCACTGACCTTTATTTGACCATCTTCCATATGCCCGGTACTTTACCTAGGCACTGCAGGTATAGTGATGAAAGACAGAATTGCCTTGCAGAACACCACATTTTGTAATGTGTGCCCCAGCCTGGTGGAGAGGGCATTCAAGTTATATGCCAGACGGGTACGACGGAAACTTACTACAGAAAAAACTGTTTTGAGTCTGTTGATCCAAGCACCTCAACTGACAGATGGAGAAACTAAGTCCTGGAGAGAAGAGTGCCCTACTCGAGGCCAGATATATGCACTAATTAATGACAGCTGTATGTACTGTATATATATATATTTTTTTTTTTTTTTTCTGGAAAAATGTAGGGATCTCTCTAGTGAAAAAGATGAACACTGTTGATTTTAATAAGCTTTAAAAGAAGGTTTGTAATGCATTTACTTTATTTTGATGGTTTTATTTTATATGAGGATAAATGAGAAAGGTGGGGAATGAGCAATTTAACTTTTTATTCTTTTAAATTATAGAAAATTTTATACATATGTAATCCTATTTAATGTATTATATATAAGATGCATGGAAAGTGCTAACAGAAAGACCTACATTAAGAAATAGGGTAATTCATGTATCACTGCTGCCTCTTATGAAGCCATTCCCTCCTCTCCCTCGATAGGTCATCAACATTCAGAACTTATTCCCCGGCATTCCTTCTTAGTTATAATACATATGTATGGAGCCTGAAATATTGTTTGGTTTTGCATATTTTTGAATTTTATATAAGGAGAATCCAAGCAAATGTATTATGACTTTTTTTCTGTCCAATATTATGTTTATGAAATTCATGTTGATGTAAGTAGCTGTTTCATTCATTTCACTGCTGTTTAGTTAACACTGAACCCAAATTTATCTGTTCATTCTCCTGTTGGACATTTCTGTTATTTCCAGTTTTTATTATTATAACCAATGTTGTGCATTTATTCTGTTGTAGATATAAGACTGTTTCTAGCTTATACATATAGGAAAAGAATCACTAGTTCATTAAATGTGGACATTAATAATTCTGCTAGATTATTTACACACATACCAGAAGCGTATGGAAGTTCTTTCTCCACAGCCTCGCCAAGACTACTTGCTCTACTTTAAAAAATTTTCCAACATCCTGAGTATAACGGTAGCGTGTTGTGGTATTACCTTGCATTTCCTTGATTAAAAATGAGACTAATTATCTTTTCATGTATTTATTGCTGTGTTGGGTTTTCTCCTCTGTGACATGCCTCTTTATTCTCTTGCTTTTATGTTTTTTAAGTAGCTTGTTTTTTTCTTACTGAAGAAGTTCTTTATACATTAAGGATACAAATTCCTTTTTGCCTTTATGTGGTTTAAATATCTTCTATTTATAGCTACTCTTTTTTTAAATTGATGAGTAGTTTACAATTTTAAGTAGTCATGTTTTCCTATATGATTTCTGTTTTTTATGCCATGTGTTACTTTGAGGGAAATACCCAGTTATTTTTTTTCCCATATGGATTAACAATTGTTCCAGTAACTCCTAAATGGCTCATCTTGCCTCCAGTGATTTGCAATATTTTGTCTCTCATATTATTCCTTGGTCTATTTGTTTATTCCTTCACCAGTGTGTCATGTGTTAACTACAACAGTTTTTAAATCACTTTTTGATATATGGTACCAGAACTACCCTCACATGCTCTTCTTCAGGAATTGGCTTTCCCTGATCCTTTGCTTTTCTGTATACATCTTACGATTACATTAGAATTTTAATTAGAAATGCAGTTGATTGATCAATTTTTTTTTCTCAATTTCCCCCTACTGGTTTGATATTATTTATATGCAGTAATTTCATTGTTAGTTGATACCATTAAAGTGTAAACTTGCAAGCTTAGAAAGTCAAGTTAATCAGTGTCTTTAACCACTTCTCAAACAGTAAAAGTATCTTTGAATATTTTAATCCTGACCTCCTCCTGAAAGATGAGCCATTCAGAAGGTATTACTGGAATAAATGTTAATCCATATGGGAGAAAAAATAACTGGGTATTTCCCTCAAAGTAATACATGACATAAAAAGCAGAAATCAAAGGGAAATTAACAAATTTGATTACTTAAAATTGTAAACATTCATCAAAAGATACTTAAATTGCTTTTAAATAGCTTACTTCAAGCTTTTACTTTTTCCTCTCTATTTGTACTTCCACAAATTAGACATTAATATGTTTGTTTTCAAAGGATATTGGCTTAAATCTACTAACATATGTTATCTTCTTTGCTCAATTTCCTTTTTTCATCTCCAATTTTTCTCTGCTATCAATTATTTCTCTCTGAAATAATTCTTTAGAAGTGAAGTTCTTCTGTTCACAAACTACAGTTTTTAAAGCTTTTTATGATTGGATTTCACCCTGGGTGTTGAAAACATAGTTCCATCAGGTTTGAAATTTTGGACGGACAGCTATTTTTGGTAGCACATTTCAGATTCCTTCCACCATTGTCTTCCGGATTCCACAATTGCTGTTGGAAAGTTATGTGTAAAAACTCACTGCTAATTCTTTGTAGGTGAGCTGTCTTTTCCTTCTGGCTGCTTTTAAGAGCTAAACCAACGAGTTCATCCTCAAAATTCTAAAGCCTGTTCCTTTCATTCTTTGTTTGGTCTTCAACAAAAGACACTGAAGTGTGTAGTGATCGTAGCAAGGAAGGACACCTTCCACTAACATTTTTTATGTGTTTGAATCACGTTATACTTTATACCTCAACAGGTTTCTATCTCATGTAGAACCACAGTAAGTGACACCAGCATACATTCCAAGTGTTATACGCTTACCACTTGTTTATAGAATAAATCAGTGAGTATTCAGTCCACAACCTAATAAATCAAAATGCTTGACAGGGAATAAGAGTTGAGTAAGACAAAACAAAAGGATGGAGTGCATTGAGTATGATTAATTCATTTCCAAAAAAATCACACTTGAAATTTATTTTGGGGGCACCTGGGTGGCTCAGTTGGTTAAGCATCTGACTCTTGGTTTTGGCTCAGGTCATGATCTCAGAGTTCTGAGACTGAGCCATGTGATGGGCTTGTGCTCAGTGCAGAGTCCGCTTGAGATTCTCTCCCTTTCCCTCTCCCCCTCTCTCTCCCCCTCTCTCCTCTCTCCCTTGGTGTGTGCACATGTGTATACTCTTTTTCCCTCTCAAAATCTTTAAAAAAAGAAAAAGAAATATATTTTGATGTACTCAAGTGAGCCTTACTAAAATGTGGTCATATTTTGCATATTATCCTATAGTAAGGGATAGGAATTTGACAACTTATGAATTTATATGTAAACATGATATACATTTGTCATATTTTATTAGCTATATTTACTCACATGGATGCATTCATTCACTCAAAAATACTGTTTAAGGCCTTCTATCCTCTGGGAACCTAAGTTTTTATCTAATTAAATGAATCAAAACTGATGCCTTCGTTTTTCACAGAGAAAGAAAACAAAAACTTAGGCTATGAGGGAATGACAACACAAGGTGTTATTTCATCACCACCGAGCAAGAACATTTTCATTGCAATGCCAGCTAAATTGAATCAAACGGTTGCAAAAACTAATAACCAAAGTTCGCTTCAATGTTACCCAGAGATGTTTAAAAGGCTCTACTTCTTCTTTGATATAGTTGCCAGAAGCAAAGAAGACAACAATGAAAAAGACAGAAAAAAATTTAAAGCAGAAGAAAGCAAGCATCATCAGTCATGTTCAACTTGCATCTAACTTCCCTTTGTCAAAAGGAATCTATCTGACTGCTCCTTTGAAGGAAAAGGGCAGGCCTGATTTGATGATTAGGCTTCAACTCTAGAGAATGATGTGCTTGTAGTTTATCTGCCACGTATGTTATAGTGAAGCAATGGTTAAGAATATCTGTTTTTTTTTTTTTTAAACTTAAAGCACAACAAATAAAATACAGCTCTTGCCTAAAAATATGCTGGTGAAGTATTGACAGAGAAAAAACATAACTCCTTTACTCCTCCTAGTTTGAGTCCATTATCTCTGGGCGAGAAGAATGATCGGGTCAGTCAGGGGGACACACGCTAGTGAAAGGATACTGAAGCCCATTCAGGTGACCTAACTCTCAGGAAGTGGGTGTCTCCTTCCCATATGGAACTGAAGGTTAGATTGCAACATTGCTGTCAGTGGTAACTGAGGAATATCCAGATCAGAAGAGGCACTAAAGGACTGCTTAGAGCAGTATATTTTCAAAACACCTTAGTGAACCTAAAGACATTTCTAAATATGATTTTAAAATAGGCTATATTAAAAAGAGATTTGTAAGCAATTAAAAAAGAACTGGCAATCCTAGGAGCTCCCATATATTCTGTAGCAACAACTTATATCATACTGACCTTGCTTGATTTGGGGGTAACATCTCTAGACTCTTTTGCTAGTAACTTCTTATAGACAGGGTGGGAACATATTTCAGCTAGTTTGTATGTAAAAAATGGAGACAAAGGTGAAAATAAGGGTTTAACACTTATGCAATTTCTTGGATGCCTAATTGATGGTACCCAAAGTGAACTGTGATGTCTAATGAGATGGAGCCTCTGGTGAAATGGGGAAACCCTTCAGGTCCTTGGTTTTCATCTGACCAAAATTTTTATTAAGACTTGGCTGAAGACACACTGGTTAAATTTGGAGGTGATGAAGAGACTAGAAAGAAAACTACTACATTTTATAGTAGAGTCAGGTTTCAAAAGAGTCTCAATAGCCTAGAAAGATGAAATTTAATCCAGGGAATCACAGAGTCTAACATTTGAATATAAACATGACTGAACAAAATTTAACTTAGCAGGTAAAAACACTAGGGTTTTAGGAGAGTGCATTCAGTGTATGAAGGTGATGATAAAAACCAAGGATTCTACTGCCTGCACCAAAAAGACCCCAGGAAGGACCTGATCAACACAAGTTAACCTCTCCAAAAGCATTTTGGGCTATTTATTTTTATTTCAGTATAGTGTAGGTTATAGTATGGGTTTCTTATACTCTTCTTGTCAGTTACTTTAAAAGAATTAATAATGCAACTTTACATTCATTATACTACTTCATGATTTTTTTTACGTAGGCTCCAATGGAGCCCAGCATGGGGCTAGAACTCACAACCCTGAGACTGAGACCTGAGCTGGGATCAAGAGTTCAATCCTTAACCGACTGAGCCACCCAGGTGCCCCAACTACTTCGTGATTTTAAAACTTGTCCTCTTTCTCCCCACCCTCTTCTTTTTCTCTATGCACACGTACACAGCTCAGTTTAGAGCACACTAAATGAGCATAATAATGTTTCAGATGGCCTCTGTTCCATGTGGTACCTCTTGTCCACTTATTGATACTTAAAATTCTTTTTATCAAGAATGGATGCCAGCTCTTGGAGGTTGGATTGCCCCCAGTTTCTTCCCAAGTGCCTTTCTTTTCTCTATAAAATAGATACACTCCTCAGACCATCTCCTTCAGTTTCAAGGTTTAAAATGCAATTTGCATGAGGACAACACCCAGATTTACATCTCCATCTCTGATCTCCTTACTGATCTCAAGATTCACCTATCCTGAATCCTTGACATCATTACTTGAAAGTCACATCAAAAATAGCAGCTCCAGGGGTGCCTGGGTGGCACAGTGGTTAAGCGTCTGCCTTCGGCTCAGGGCGTGATCCCGGCGTTATGGGATCGAGCCCCACATCAGGCTCTTCTGCTGTGAGCCTGCTTCTTTCTCTCCCACTCCCCCTGCTTGTGTTCCCTCTCTCGCTGGCTGTCTCTATCTCTGTCGAATAAATAAATAAAATCTTAAAAAAAAAAATAGCTCCAAATAGGCCATGTGACATTTCCTCCTCCTCTGTTCAGTTGTTAGCGTGCTACATCTCAGCGAAGAGCATCATTCTCCAATTGCAAAAGTAAAAAAATTAACTATCACATTTGATCTATCTTTCCCTTACACCATGCTTGTCATCAAGTCTATCAGCTCTACCTCCAAAATACCTCACGATAACAACCAGTTCTGCCCATCTCCATTGCTACACCATAGTCTAAGCCCACAACATCTGCCATCATTTCTAAAACCAACTTCATGACTCCAGATTCTACTTGTGACTCCCCATAGGACATTCTCCAAATAGTGGCCAAAGTGACCTCTCACAGCACGCATCAGATTTTCTCATGTCCCTGCTTAAAACCCTCTAACGGCATTTTATTCCAATAAAAAGAGTTATCTGAATTTCTACTAGGGCATATGAGTGCTACCTGATCTGGCCTGGTGTAATTTTGCCAGCCCTTGCTCCTCTCACTCTCACCTTTTCACTAGAATCAAATAATGCTGGCTTTTTTCCTATTCATTTGAGCATCTGACTGGATTTTTCTGGTCCCCTTGTCTGAAATTCTTTGAACTTGCCATGAATTGTAATGGAAAAATATACCCTTCTTTTATAATTCTGAATATTACAATTGGGCCCAAATAAACATTCCTATTATACATCATCATAAAAGCCATAGCCAATGGCTATGAAGGAACTCAGAATTTTAAATGGGTTTCTTCTTGTCATTTGCATCTTAGTTTAAATGTTACCTCCTCAATGACAACTCCTCTTACCTCCCCAGTTATTATCAGAACAACCTATTTGTCTTCAAAGCAAGCATCTCTCTGTGATAATTACCTTATTCCTCTATTGCCTATTTCCCCTTCACAAGAGTATATGCAATAATGGGATCCTACCTGTAACTGCTACCACTGCATCCCTAAAGCCTAGAACAGAGGATGGCTCATGGTAGACAATAAATATTTGTTGAATGCATGGATTCTGGAATTAGTGAAGAAAGGTTTAAAGTATGGGTACTTAAATGTCAACATGAGTGTAGCATTAATCAAGAAAAATGACTGAGCGCAGATACTTTCAGCTTCAATAGGAGGGGGCCATGAGGAGAACATCTTTGGACCTCTGAAATAGAAAAGCCATCAGTCATTGGACAACAGCAAGTGGGATACATTATTTGTGGGGAGGGAGGACCACCTGGAAACAGGATAAATTGCATTTTCATTAGGTGGAGTCCAAAACTTCTTTTCTGGAAGATTCACTAATTGAGAATAACACTATAAATCAGGGTTTTCAAACTCAACACTGCTGACAACTTGGGCCAGATAATTCTTTGTTGTAGGGGCTGTTCTAGGCATTGGGGATATTTATTTGCATCTGTGGCCTCTGCCTACCAGATACAACCACATTTTTCCAGACAAGCAAAAATGTCTCCAGATATTGCCAAATATCCCCAGAAAGGAGAAGGGGCCATGTCTGGGTAAGATTAACTACAATAAATTTTTTTTTTTTGACACTGGCTTTTTCATCTAGCTTATACACAAAATTACTTGGAAGAAATCACCTCTTAGGATGAACCACTGCAAAATCCTCAAAAAAGGAAATAAAAGAGGAAACAAATGCCTTAATTTTAGAGTTGGCTATGGATTTTATGATGATGTATAATGGGAATGTTTATTTGGGTCCAATTGTAATGTTCAGAATTTTATAAGAAGGGTATATTTTTCCATTACAATTCATGGCAAGTTCAAATACAAAACTCAGAGGTTTTGTGGCATTCTGAGTAGAGAATGGGTTGTACATACGTAGAGAACAGTCTTGAACCTCAGCTCTGCTACTGTGTGTGACCTTGGGTGACTTAATGAGGCTGAACATCAGTTTCCTCCTCTGTACAATGGGAAATGCAAGCCCTCTTTTTTTTTTTTTTTAGATGTATTATAAAGATTAAATGAAGGAATACATGAAAATGGCCTGGCTGGGTGTGTAGTGCAGAATCAATTCTCTTTGAATGGTGGCCTTTTTTTTTTTTCCCCTCAAGGTGCGCTTTTTCTTTTCATGTCACACAAAAGTAGCTAATGCAAATGTATGCAATGATACAGAATCAATATACAGAGAAAACACCGAGGGAATGTCTATTATTTCCATGCAAATAGAATTTGACAGGAGTCAAGTATCAATTAAGGTACTGCTTTCTGATTACACATTGGATTTCTTGATCACAGAAACCTTCTTAATTAGATCTGATCTTTATGCTTGACACGTGCTGTCACGCTCTCAACTTCTGATTCAATACTTTCATTTTGTTGCCGGATGCCTTCCTGCCAGAAGTAGGTAGGGGTGCTCCCACGTCACCTTGGGTTTTGAAGCATATCAAAGGTGAATGAAACAGGAAATCATCCTTTGAAACCTTATTAAAAGAGATGAAACTTTAGGGCCATGACCTTTAATTGCTGATTTCGAAAGATCTCATCTCAAACTGGTAATGGAAAGTTACATCATCTCAGCACGAGCACAAAAACCAGTCTGCACTCAAACTCAACACAAAACCTTCAATACAATTCCGAAGTGTCAGATTTAAAAAAAAAAAAAAATCTTGTTGATTGCTTGATTTAGGGCCAAACTTCTCAGTCTATCTTAGTGTAGAAATCAGTCCCATTTTAATAAAGCATTTTCATTCTTACAAAGCTGTGAGTATGGCTCTAACTACACTGGGTAGGGCTTCACAACGATACATTTTGAAAATGGCAGTAGATAAATGGGCAAATAACAGAAGCTTTGAAAGCATTAAGCTGGGCTTTTGAAGTCTCTATTTTCAGTTTCTCTGAGTTTTATTAATTTCTTAAACTAAGTTCTGTTCTCCCCTTCACAAAGGCGAATACCCCACTTTTAGAGAGGAAGTGTTCTGTCTCTTTCTCTCTCTGGGTCCCTTACTCTCACTCTGGATTCTTCTGAGTTAAAATTTCCTCTTTTTCTGGATTGTCCTGCCATTTCATCATCCTTCAGTCAGGAAAACTGGAGCCAAATTTTAGATGTCCTTTTAGTAACTGTGCAGCCTTCTAAGGCCTGAGTTAGCGGGATCCAATTTTCACTATGGCATCATTTCAAGGACTTATATCGATCAGTGACTGCCCCTACCTCCAGGTGTACTTCCATAACTCCAGCTGAACCTCTGTCTCGGTACTGATCTGTGACATTATAATTCTTCCCTTCCTTGCCTGCTTCCCCACTAAATTGAAAGCACCTTCCAGTTTTCAATGCCTTCCTTCAAGAGTAGGATTACACTCTGAAACCCACATGTTTTGCTAAACATCTTGTCCGTGAACAAGATTCCCAAACAAGTCATGCTTTTGGTAAGCAGAGATGTCCCTGTAGGCAGGAAGTCTGAGCACCTGCCGCAGGATAGCCATGGGGAACTCTGAAATCCTTAGCCTTGGTCCCTTTAGACTCTGTAGAGCAAGTCTGGCTCTCCAAGAAGTGATAAATCTTCCCAGATGGCTGAGCCACTGGATATTATTTAGAACCCACTTCCATAAGACGCTTTTGTTCTAAGGGGTCAGGTTACAAGAAAAAGATGCTTTCTCCTCCCAATAGATTGACTATCACTGACTGTTTGTTATTGAATTGGCATAAATGCCACCCTATTATAAAATTTCCTCTGCAGGGCACCTGGGTGGCTCAGTTGGTTAAGTCTCTGCCTTTGGCTCATGTCATGATCTCAGGGTCCTGGGATTGAGTCCGGCATCAGGCCCCCTGCTCAGTGGGCAGTCTGCTTGTCCCTCTTCCACTGCCCCTCACCCCCACTCGTGCTCTCACTGTCTTACTCTGCTCTCTCTCTAATAAATAAAAACAAACAAACAAACAAATAAATTTCCTTTGTATTACAAAGTGAAAGCCAGGAATTTTATTTCCTGGAGTCCCCTTCCCTTTATAGTTTCAGGATAGAGTTGGCCACCATGAAGATTAAATAAAATGCCACAGGCACAATGCCTGGCACAGAGTCAATATGTGATCAGTTTGAGATATATTCTCACTCTTTCTCAACTTTGGATACTGATGTCACATTAGGAGCATACATACCAAATCGAATGAATGTCTAACCTTGAGAAGGCCATCAGATATATTCATTAATCAATAGTGATCACTTTTTCTTGAGAAGTGTTAACTATAATAACAGCAAAACCTGGAATTGATCTAGAAGTCAAAGGGAAGGAATAAAGAATAGTTAAGATGACATGTGTGCTGGGAAATTCATATCCAAGTAATTGTACGTTGTCACTTCAAGATTAGGATCCATTTTTTTAATTAACTAATAATGATCATGCTGTCATTTCACTGTGTTGTGCATATCTTCCTAGACCTTCTTGGACCTTAGAGTACAATCTGATGGAGTATTAATTAAAAGGGGATTGGCACATTCTGAAAAGCAAGGGCAGAAAAGAAAGTGGCTAGACACACAGCCCTCACAGCACACAGTCTTAAAGGATCTGCTCTAGTCTGGGTTGAGGTATTACATGTTTCTAACAGGGACACCTTCTGTTGGCATCAGAATCATCTTAATTGAACGCTTTATATTCTTTGGCTTTCAAAGAGAATTTCAAAGTATCATTTACTCGGCATCTATTACACACCTTCAGGGGCTTGGCCCCCACATAACCATCCAAGATGGAAGGACAGAAGCAAAATGTTTGTAATAAAACAGGATCTATCTTTAGCCCAAGGAAATAACTAAATAGATAGCAAGCACATGTGCTCAATGAAGGAAAGAAATGATTAGTTTACAGACACACGGTATGTGTCAGGTACTTATCAATATTATCATATCTAATTCCTCAAATTTATCAAGATATTCTGTTCACACCTACGAAGGAGGTGTTCTTATTTTCAGGTAATACATGAGGAAACTGAGACTCATTTTGCCCAATGTTACAGAGTAGAGGAAAGAACTAGAAACCAAACTGTCTATGCCAAATCCTGTTCATTTATGCAATGGTATTTTTACCTCAAAAAAACCAAAATCAAAACCAAAATGAAACACTTTTGATTAGTTGTGGAATACCAAAGACATTGACTTGCACATGATAGGTGCTTCATCGAGCACTACTGGGCATTGCGGAGGTCCGTGGGCTAGAGTTTACAAAAGTAATTCCCCTGGGAATAGAAAAAGCCAGGGATTAGAATGGATTTAAAACAGCTGAGGGCCCCTGGAGGGTGAAGGTATGAGAAAATCTTCTGTAGGACGCGGCACACGGGGCTTCAGTTTAAGGTTACAGCTACCACTGACAACCTTATCAGACACTTTGTGGGAATTTTATACACAATATTTAATTGAAACTTCAAAATACACCTAGAGCTATAAAGTATTATTAATCTCACTTTACAGATGAAGATTCAGAGACTTAGGTCAAATAACTTGCTCAAGGTCAGAGTCTAGCTGACCCTGAAGTTTATGCTCATGAACATTATACCATAATTTACAATTAAATGTTATAGTACATTCTACAATATAAAATGCTTATCAGACATAAATTTGATTTCACTGAGATATAAAAGTCACACCCTGCAAAGTCTTATCTGCAACTCCTAGACCATGGAAACAAAAGGAAAAACGGGTGCCTTCCAACTGACTCATGCCAAGCACCTTCAAAACCTTCAGGGTACAAAAATGGACAAGGCAAGGCTTTGACATATCAACCTTTAATGATTCTTACATCTAGGTATCTTTCTGAGGGCCTCGGAGGCATTAGAGCTGTCCCAATCTGGTTTTTAACTGAATATGCCAGCAGGGTAAGATTAATTGTTTAGCATTGATGAAACATATTTCTGATGCATCGAAAAAACAAAAACAAAAAAATCCTACTGAGTCAGAAACTGAGAAGTAAGATTGTCCAAGGTGATTAGTCTGTGATTATTAGAACTAATGATGGTCAGTCTTAGACCTCACTGGTAAAGATGAGGCAGAGCCCCCTGTGGCATGGAAAACATTCCAGTTATCCCAGAAAGTGGGGCATGGAAAGAAGGATGGATACCTTGTTACCTCATGAGAGGGATCAAGACGGCAGGACCCATTTGGGACACATCAAGTCCCCAGTATGGAAAAAGAAGTCCCGAAGAATAGCATGTGGCCAACAAGCAAAGAGAAACGATGTAAGGGGCACCTGGGAGGTATTTTACCAAAATGTTGTGTTTGCAAG
Source organism: Ursus maritimus (assembly GCF_017311325.1). Taxonomy (NCBI): domain Eukaryota; kingdom Metazoa; phylum Chordata; class Mammalia; order Carnivora; family Ursidae; genus Ursus; species Ursus maritimus. The sequence continues at coordinate 19,304,420 of NW_024424119.1, forward strand.
TAAAATAAGGCAGCTGTCTATGTACAAAGATAAGGAAATCTCTACAGGTAAATTATCAAGTAAACCAAAGGTTAAAAAGAAAACCACAGGCCCAAAATGGCGTCACTTAGGTTAAGGCAGTAAACCAAGACTTAATACCTAGCCTAACTGCAGTTATAACCCCACAGGAGTTTTGTTTAACCAATCAACATGGAATTTCCTGGTCAATACTAGGAAAATTACCGATAGACGCTTTTTTGCTTACCTTTGGAGGGCAACCTTGCCTCAACAATTCATTCCTTGCTGAAACATTCCTTCCTTTTCTAATGCCCTCTCTGTCTTTAAAAATCTGTCTTTCATGTGGCAGAGCAGAGCTCCCTTCTGCTTGCTAGAAGGGATGCTGCCTGATTCATGAATCAATTAATAAAGCCAATTAGATCTTCAAATATACTCGGTTGAATTTTGTTTTTTAACACACACACAAAAAACCAATGCATGTGTGTAGTACGTTCATATTTATATTAAGAAGTAAACAGCTGTATAAAAATATTTGCTTATGTTTATATAGGACAACTCTGGAGGAGTATATCCCACTTACAAGGAGCAGGAGGACAGCAGTGTGAAGGAAGCCAATTTTCCACTGAAAACCTTTTATGTCACAGTGCAAGTATTTTAGATAATAAAACATCCATGTGTGCACAGATGTTTCTGAGCTGGGAAAAACAAAAACAAGAACAAACCCCAAAAATAAAAAACCAAAAAGCCACAAACAATTTGTGGAGAAATGCTGCACTCTTTTCAGAATGAAAAGATGATGCTGGTCCAGATTCAAAAAAAGAGGATAAGACTGGACTAGGAAGAATAGAAAACACCTGCATTCTATTGCTCTCCTCTCAAAGCCTGGAGTCCCCAGATGCAGTTTTTATAAGATACGCAGCCAGGGTAACTAACTTTAAAATGCAGTTTTCCTTCCCAAACACCTCCATTATTTTCCCTCATTGGAAGCAAAGAATACATTTACGGACAATTCCAGTATGTGCAGGCCAAGCTTCCTGAGGTCCCAATCTCATTTCTTCTGCTTCAGAAAAGGTAAAGAGACCCTAAAGCTAGTTCAGGCATACTTTATCTCAAAACTATAAACTGGGAATTTATATATGTCAAAAGTGAGCTTTCTGGTCATTTTTCAAAGGGAAAAACACAGCCAAATGGTATCGTGCACAATGCAGCAAACCCTGGCTGACCGGGAGAGCGCAACCCGGACTTCCAACTTGGTCGCGTACTTGTGAGACTTCAGTGCAATCACTGTCGGCGGTTTTTCACCGTCCACCTCAGATCTATAATCTTACCGAAGTTTCCTTCAGTACAGGGACAATTGCTAGCAAGGAGGAATTGCTAGCAGGAGGAACACTTTGGTTACAGCATTCCCAACCATTTATATATATGTTAATACATAGACATGTTAATATATAGATATATTAATTATGTATATATAATATTGTCAGCAAGCCAGAACTTAGCTAAAGTGCTATGTTGGTTTTTCCAGAAGAGAAAGGCCTATGGTCACGTATTAGAACTTGTCTGCTTAGCACCTAACCCGGTTTCAAGACCTTCCTTTGCACAACATAAAAAAAAAAAAAATAGCTCTGCTTTGATCCACCAGCAGGTGCCTCGTATGACTTCCTTGTTCCTTCTTGCTTTGGTCTATAAAAATATCTCACCTTGTATAGCTTGTCTAACCTCCTTTCCGTCACCTGGATTGGAAGCTGCCCAATTTATAAACTGCTGAATAAAAAGCCTACCACATCAATTAATTGTCTATGAAAAATGTTCTTGAAAATAAATATATATACGAATCTATCTACTTATCTACATATCTATATATTTATCAAATGGCTTGCCACAATTAAGGGTTAAATAAATAGCTATAGTTCAGATATATTCTAGTCAACACACAAGACCTGCTTCTAGGATGCACATTAGGACCCTGGCTGGGATTGCTTTGCCCCTTCGATTCTGTTCTTTATCATCAAGCTACCTTGATAAAAGCCAAATTTTAAAACCAAATTCTATCTTTACAAACTCCATAGTAGTCACGATTTGGTCCAGTTCTGGCTTCCTCCCCACCCAACACTCCCCCTTGGGGTGCACGGATAAAGTGCTGGCATATCTCAAGTCCAAGTCCTCTGAGAGTTGAAAACCATATAGCATGCCACCCAGTGAAAACCACAGAAACAGATCCCTTAGCACGGGATTCTGATCAAACCTGAAAAAACTCAAAGGCAGTTTTCACTTTCCAAGACCAAGCAGCTTCTTTCCTTATTTGTGTGCACAATAAGAATGTCACGTCTTTAATGACAGTGAACATTTTATTTAAGGTCATAAAAATAGTTAGTTTATCGAGCCCTTATCATGCACCAGGCACTGGCCTAAGTGCTTTATATGCTTTACATGCTTTTAATTCTTACCACAACCTCACAAGTTAAGTGCTACCACCATTTCCGTTTTATGGCAGGGATAAGTAACGCCAAGAGAGGCTAAGTAACTTGCCCAAGGTCACGGAGTTAGCGAGTGGTACAGGTAAGATTTAAACCGGGTAGTCAGACCTCCAAATCCATGCTCTTTTTCTTTCTCCTTGTTCCCCTCGCTGCGGTGCTCAATGGGGCGGGGGCTCTGCCTTCACATGAATTCTGAGACCAGTTCTAAGACTCTGCTGCCTAAGAGATAGGAGTGTAAGAGGCAATTTATACAGCACATTTTCTTCCAGAATGAAAGGACTCATTTCCTTGACACACTGCTGCAGACGCCTCCGTGGAAAAGATCCCTGGTCATTACTGGGAGCATTAGTGGCAATCTCTGACAAGAAGCAAAGGTTTCTTTGTTCTGATAATGACGAAGATGGGCGTTTGGGTGAATCAGGCTATGGCACAGCGGTGGAACTTGCTTTCAGCATACCAACATCTTAGGGTCACCGTGGTCTTAAAGGGAGTCATTCACAGACTGTATTTATTGAGGCAATGAGCACATAGTAAGTACTCATTAAACGTCAGTTTCCCTCAACTGTCACTTTTGCCAAAATTTTTAATATTTTCCCAATTAAATGTTTAATGTCAGTTACATCAGGACACTTTTCAACACTCGAGAAACCCTTTCGTTCCTGGAAAATGGCATTTTAAAAGCACCAGCTTCTAGTCTGAAAATGCAGCGTGCTACTAGCCTCGAAAATCCCTTGCCATTAGAGGGTCAGTTTTAGACCAGCATCAGTGCTGGCGACCGAGGCATAAGAAAGCCAGCGCTGCTAACCGTGTCCTGGGAAGGTCTCGAAATGTGGATAGCCTTTCCCAGGAGCTAAATGGTTTTTATTCCACCTTCTGGGGTCAAGCACAGCTTTGGAGATGGGCCGGAGCAATTTTTAAGGAGTTGGTCATGAAGGCACATGCTTGAGGAAGGTAACTATCATGTCACTCGCCACGTTTCTTGCAAATTGTGAATCCTCTAAATACGTGTTGGGTCTGGCACCTGGCAGAGGATCTGGCACACGGCAGGCACGCGGTAAGTAGGACCTGAACGAGGAGCTCTTTGCAAAGGCCAAATGGCCAAATGCTATTTATAATTAGTATGAAATATCTCCTGAGTAGCAGAACTATTTTCACAAAATTTGGTATAATGGATGTGACCTAATTAGGGAAGAGAATGGCTGTGAGACACAGACGTTGACCACCATAGGAAGGAGCGCAACTTCATTAAAAAGATTACTTCAGATGAGAGGCTGGGGAGAATGGTAGCTGTTGCCCAGTGAACACCCCCCGCTGTGGCTCCTATCGTAGCAAGCGACAGGAAGGAACAGGAACTCGTTTGTCTGTAGCTCTTTAAGATCCTCCCCTCACCTCCACAACTCAGAATCTCCCAGACAATTCAGAGTATGTCATGGTTTATCCTATTAGAAAGACCACCTTGAACGTACCCTCTAAATTTGGTTAAAAAAAATCTAGCGAGCGGTGTTTTGCAAGACGAAACAACGAAGACGCAGGGGGGACAAAAGGATAAGCATTTCATTGTATCTGTATGTTTTACACTCGAAAAATCTGTTCTTCTGAGAGAATTATAATAACCCCATGCATTTGGTAACCTAGGGGAAGAGTCCTATGTATGCTGCAGGTGGATATTGAGAATTTTTTTCATTGACCCTCTAATCCATTCAATAAGCTACACATGAGACTAGCACTCGATTTTCATGTCTTTCATTACCAACATTCGAAGTGAAACTGTAGGAGCCGAGCAAGGGCAGGCTGCTGTGGCAGGAAGATTATTTGGAGTTAGAAGCAATAAAAACGCAGCAGATTCAGGAAAGGCCCTTTGCCTCTCCCTCTCCCGGCTAAACAGAATTTAGATAGAGGACCTGCTCCACGAAGAGAGCTATCACCATAGATAACTACACTATACTCTGAACCAGGCATGGTCCGGGGGAACCTGGCAAGGCCTGTTAGGTCTAAGTCCTCTCTGCCCCATTGTTTGAGAGGCCCAGCAAACATTTGTTGACTGAACACTTACTCTGTTTCATCTTCCTGCAGACTGCATTCCTTCCAAGTCCCAGAATCCTACCTCCTTCTCCTTAGTTCAGGATGACATCGGTACACTATTTGGTCTTTGGAATTTCCCTATCTGTATGGATTCCCTGTACATACAAAATTAAATTTTGTTTTCTCTTGTCATCTGTCTCCTGTCAATTTGCTTCTTAGTCCAGCTAGAAGGACCTTGAGGAGGAGAGGAGATTCTTGCCCCGGGACAAAACCATGCCCAAAAGTAGGACCACTCTATGCCACCCTGTTTCTCCCATCCTATCAGGCCCTCAAAGTTAGCTGTGAAAGTTCCTCTAACGGACCAATAGCAGACATCCTCTCACCTCCAGTTGCTTGGAAGCATACTGCACCCTGGGGGGCCTCTTGGCAGGAAGACGAGGTAGGCCTTAAGTGGACACTAATGGCACAAAATCCACCTCAGGAATAATTAGAAGATAATCATACGTATCTAAACCAGTCACATGGTATTTTCAAAATTAAACAGCTATCTAATTAGAATTTCACCATTAAAAGTTTAACATTTGTACTATGTCTGAACTCAGAAAATTTTCCGTTCAGAATTTTCAAAGAAATTACATACCTTTTCTCCTAAAAGGCAGAACACCTTCAGTTTGACCTGCAAAAGCCATTCAAGAAAAATATATGCTTCAGCATAGGAATACCTACAACTTCCAGCCACGCCCACCACCACTGACAAGTTCTGCTAGCTTTGCACCTCAATTAGCATTTGGTACAAAGACAATCCCCACCCCCTCCCTGCAACTACTGCAAGATCAACCTCAACACCAAGGTGTCCTGGCCTCCCTGCCCTTGGCAAGCAGGGAGTAAGTGACATAAAGGTACACTTAAACCTGGGGGAGCTGACAGGAAAGAGTGGAGATAGGCTGGACTCCTAGTTGAAGGAATGTCTACAAAGGGTTTGGGGCCAATACTTCTCCACTTGCTCTAGAAACAGATTTTTAAAAATTTGTAATTTTACACATATCTTTGTTGCTATTTATTTCTCAAAGCTACCCTCATGGTTTGCCTGCACTCAGCTCACTTTTGTTCCTCTGAACAGCGTCTTTAGGTCAGATTATAGATTGCGTAGCACCTAGCCTTTCCGGAGAGAACACAGTTATACCCTTAGGGCATGGATTCTTCTCCTTTCCTCTGCATGCTAGATATCCTGGGTATAACTCAGGCATTTTTACGTGGAGATGCTGGTCATTGGTAAAAGCACATATGGATTAAAAGAGGAATTCCTAACTCCATATGGAGATGTTTAGGTTGCCAGTTGGTAGGTGTCATATATTATAAGTTGCCAAGAGTTCACAAGAAGAATATCACATGGGACAGAGAAAGTGGAGCCACCAAAGCTTGCCCCCATCTTGGCAAGGGCCCATGGCTTCCATGGGATACAGAATGTTTTGATAATGAGATGATGCTGTGATGAGAGGAACTGGTGAACATGTTTGTATTTTGGACAGGAGAGGATGACTATTTTTCCTAACTTTCAGGTATGGGTACTCTTTTCGGCTGACGTTGAAATGTGATTCATGCTGCAAGGGTGCTAGTAGTCACCAAAGTTTAAAACAAACCTTAGAAGCTATAGGTCACACTGACTTTTAATTCAAAACATTATAGTCAAACTATAGAGAGACCGGATGTACCAGGCAGTGCGGTAACAATAATAGTATTACTGATTAGATTAACAAAATAACGAGGACTCCTCAAGGTGACAGGTCACCTCTACCATGCGAAAGCCTAGGCCCCATCATATGTGCTTTGACTAAGAGTATCAGTGGGGTCAAGTATGTACCACTAACGATGAAATGGCCATTTGATTTATTACAACAAAGTGTCCCTAAACAATAAGACTATTCTAAAAATATACCTGCACAATTCATCTGACTTCTGTTTTTTGTTGTTTGTTTTGTCATAGTGTACTGTTCATTCTATGAGGAAGGCTTAAATACAGTGTGGATAAGAAATAGAAGAAACCTAGGCTTCGTCCTCTCCCTCAATTCCTAAGTATAATCAGTGAATAAGCCTTGTTGATTTATTCCATTAGTATATGCGAATATTGTCCATTCTCTCCATCATAACCGCCATCACCCTGGCCCAAGCCACCACTGCACCTCACCTGAACCATCCCAATAGGATGGTTCCCGCCTCCTGCCATGGAACATTTTGTTGTTGTTGTTGTTGTTCTTCTATTCTTCATACGGAAGCCAGGATGATTTTAAAAATGTAAATATGACCATACTAATCTCTTAATACACTGAAAGCCCTAACAATACTCATGAGATATTGACTCATATTGACAAAGTGGCTTTTGAGGCCAGGAAGAGTCTGGTCTTAGCAAACCTTCTCCAATTTCATTTTCCACCACTCCTCCCCAAAGTCAACATGGGCTGGACTCTCTTGGTAGCACAACTTAAGCCTTTCCATCATTCTGCTCTCTGTCTGGAATGTTCTTTTACTTTTTCTTCACTTGGCCAAGAGCCATACATTCTTCAAGTGTGAACCTACTACCAATTCTGCAACATGTTCTTGCCCCCAGAATCTACTGTACTCTCTGCTCTCTCAGCTCTGTCTACTTTTCCTTTTAGCATTTAATACAATTTTTCTTCTTCGCATTTAATACAACTAAATTCAAAATACTATTTGTGAAATAACTTGTTTCAATTGTTTTTTCATTAGATTGTAAGCTGCAGGGAGCCAGGACTGCATTACTCACTATTTCATGTTTCACACCTAGTTCTGTACCAAAGACACAATAGGAGTTTAAAAATTATTTGATAATTGAGGGAATGAATGAAATCGGGAAAGAATACTGTATGGGATCCCCTCCCACTGTAATACTAGCGGGACCACTCAGTCTAGAGCAACAAGAGACTCTTACTATGGGCTCTCAGTGTGTGCTAGACACTAGATACACAACGATAATGCAATGCTCCTTGCTTTATAACAGCTAACTCCTAGTTTGGTGGGGTGCAGGCAGAAGGAATGAGTAAATAGATAAGTCAGAACATAATGTAGTAATGCTAATAAAAATGAACAATGTCATATGGATTGCCGAGAAATGAACACGTGCTGAACGAGGAATTAAAGCTTACTCTTTTTTAAGGATATAAATGTAGTCACATTTGAGTCTTACAAAGAAAATTAATAGAAATTCATTGTTCAGATGATTTTGTCAGCCCACACTCCTGTCGGACTTGTTTGTGGCCATTAATGCCTCCTTACCAATCGAGAACTGAAGCAAAAGGACCCCTATGGCAATCAAGGCGGAAGTTACCTTCTTCATTTCAGGGAAGATCTCCTCTCATCCTCCAGTTTCACCTGTTCTGTCCTCATTGAATTCATTCAACTTCTAGCCTATAATCTCTTTTTATTTCTAACTTCTAAGATTAAGGGCTCTACTGGGATTGAGCTTTGTTTATGATTTTGTTCACTCTAAGTTCTGCTTTTAAGTTTGCTGTCTGTTCCCACACCCTAAAATTATATTTCGACAGTCTTTTAGAGTAATTGCATCATTCAGTATGAATGAGTACAGACGTGTAGCTGGGGGTGGAGGTGAGAGCAAGCTGAGGGAGAGATTGCCCCCCTTGAATACCTTCTGAAGTCATACAATTTTTAAAAGTTAGGGTGGGGGTAGAGGTAATGTGTTCACAGGTTTTTTTAAAGAAAGGATGGAATTAAGTTATTTGGAGACATTTTAAAGCAAAGGTCATGAAGCAAGGACAGGAAGTAGGAGAATGATGCTGGTTTTTATATCCACAGTGGCTCCCTCTCCAATCCAACACTGGTTCTGTTCCTCCCTCCCCACCTCTGGACCCATTCTCTCTATAGTTAGTTAGGCCTTGACTTGACTATGCCATTGATGAGGTGTCCATCCCAGATGCAAATCTTGAGTGTAGAACCATATTTTTCAGGCTTTTGATTAATAAGTCCTGAATTTGCGAAAGGCTATGTTTTTCTACTAACGGAAAAACCAAATGTTACTCCACAAAATTAAGACAGCACTTCAGACAAAACAAAACAAAACAAAAACAAAACTATAAACGTGATTTTAACTAGGTCACTTCAAGGCTATTGCTAAGGGGGAGAAAAAAGGCTTCTAATTGCTTGCTATTGTAAACGCTGCACGGCCTAATACCTCACAGTGTGAAGAGTAAATTAGAACAACTTTTCATTGATGAAGATTAAACTTTTTCATCATTTCCAAATTCCTGGGACTTTCCCCCACTGCTTCTATGTGTTTTAAGCTTTTCAATTAAATCTCCTGGGTAGTGGTTGCAAAAATGCCCACTGACAAGGGATTATTTGTCTCTGGGAGAGTTAAACTATTTCAGTAGCAGTTTGTCTAGGTGGTTCCTGGGGATGCTGCGTCTCTCAGCGCTGGTGCCTCATCAACACACACGGCAAAAGCCAAGTAAGGTTACATTATCCTGCCATCAGAACGGAACTAATGATAAATTTAGTTTTGGAAGAGAAGGAGTTTGTGAAAAGTCAGGAAGTCAAGAACAGTCAACCTTGATAACTCACTTGTTTTCTATGGGATAATTTATTTTGACATTTAGGAGTATGCACCAGGAATAAAAACCGTGCTGAACATGCCACTGTAGACTGGGGACAAATAGAAGCCTATGCCTTCCAATTTTCCGTCAGCTTTGCCTCCCACTCACCTTGATCCTTCCCACTGAGTGTTTTGAATGCTTTAGTGGGCTGCCACAGAGACCGTGCTGGAATCACAACTGTTTTGGTCTGTCCCTGGGCTGGAGCAGTCAATTAAAATCAGCTTAGAAGAAGCCCTGGGAAACGTTGTATTTTTTCTATAAAGTATTTCTGGTGGGACTAAGGGAAAAGACAGCTTTCAATTTTAAACAGTATATATGCTTGAATGATAGATCAAAACAGCCATGTGGGAAACTGGCAGTGTGGAAGGCTACAGTGGAAATAACAATAATATTGTAAATTCAAGTATTAATTCTGATTGAAAAGCACAAACTAGAGAAGGGGATCCCTAGCTGCCAGGATTGAGGTAAAGGATGAATTCATTTAAGAGATCTTTATTTCCTAAAACACAAACTTGCCTTAAGCAAAAGAACATTTGCAAGATATTATAGATGCGAGAAGAGGGCAAGCAGATCACCAATTTTATTTTAAATATGCTGTATGTGTTTAATTAGTTTCAAAACAAGGATTAGTGAGACTGCAGCTGGGAAGGAGAAGGTGTTTTTTTGCTGTTGTTTTTTTGTTTTTTTTAATTGAGGAGCTTAAAAATAAGCTCAATTCAAATTTGACAGACACTTAAAAGCCACAGCATCAGTGATAAATTGGGCATCTCAAACCATCAAGAAGCACAGGACTCTGATCCCTCCTTACCACTCATATGCATGAAAAAATATTCATCAGCTTTTATTTCAAGATTCTATTCACAATAGCTTGTAGCTACCATGACTACTTTAAAAATGGGACACAGGAAAAATGACATGACATCCTTCTATGGAAGCGTGGTAGTCCAGTATTTACTGAAGAACTAGGATTTGGATACTGGAGAAAGAAACAGCATGTTCCACAGTAATTATTCTTAGGATTCCTGCTCGAAAAGCCAAGCTGGAATGTTGACTTCAAAGGATCTCCAGTGAATCCAAGATACCCCTTGGCTTGACTTGCCACATTTTGTACTGGATTCTATCTAAAATATGCTTGTATCTAGGCCATTAGCACTTCTCCAAATATATATTCTCCTTAGGTTCAGGAAGAATTCTTAGTACGGATTTCTGTTAACTTAAGGTTTTTGAAAGTGAAGGTATGTGACTGATAAAGATATAATATAAGATTCCTTGAACTTTATGGACAGTTGAAAAGTATAATTCAGTTAAAAAGCAAAGAAAAATCCATCTGCATTTTTAATTATATGCACTGTGGCAGATTACACAAGTGATCATGATTCTTCCCAGCTTCTCTCACCAAGAGGTGGAATTTATTATCTCCATCTCTTGAGTTGAGGGTTGAGTTGACCCGCGGCTTGCTTTGGCCCGTGGAATGTGGTAGAAGTAAGGCTGTGCAGGTTGACTTGGGTCCCAAGACACTTTGCCTGCATCTATTCAATCCCTTAAAGCCCTGAGCCACCATGTAAACAATCCAAATTAGCTTGCTGGGTGATCAGAGATAAATGGTCTCATTTAACGCATGCTCTCATAGCCAAAAGACATCAAGGAACAGAGATGACAAACTTGACCAGCAGCTGGGTCTGCATTTCTCAGAGCCACCCTCTAGCACAAAGATTCAAAGTAACTCTGCTTTAAATCATTCCAATTCTCCCTCTCATGACCTCATTTCTGATTCGAGGCACAAACCTCATCCCAATTCCTCCTCCAGACCTTCTCCCCATGTAGAGCCCAGTGAAGGGGCACTTCCTCTAATGAACATTTCATTTATATTTTTTTCAATTATAGTTCCACTATCAAGACAGAACACTCTAGCTTCTCTGTTCTTGTGGTAAAAATATTCGCAATCATTCTGTAGTTCTGTTTTCTCACTAGCTCTTTCCACAAAGACGTATGCAACTTCTTGAATTTACCATAATTTAGCTCTGATTCATCCTTGCTAAGCTTCGTGCTCCTCCTTCTTGGATAATGCCAGTTTGATCAATACTTCCCACTCAAAAGAAATGAAAGAAATATATTTTATTTTCATTTAAGAAATCTGTTCTTTATAATCAAAAGATAAAATATAGTATGGTAAAAATAAAGGCAGCGTTCTCCCCTTCCCCCCACAAAAAGGAATGTGTTAAAATCTCCTATTAACTGCTGGGCTCACTATGTAACTGAAAATACCCCCCTTTAGGCAGAGATCAGCCTGACATAGGCGCAGCGTCTGAAGCACGGGGACCCAGACTCACTCATCATTTCAACCTGATTGCAATTAGAGTTCGGAAGTCAGATTGGCACACTTTATTCTCCGGGTATGCAGTAATGGATATCTAGAGAGAAGGTAAGAATATGCATGAACAGCTGAAGACAAAAATACTCCACTTCTGTTTTCCCTCTGAAGAACTATTCTGAAACATCAGGGGGTATTTTCTCTTGTACTAATGAGAAGTCACATTATTAGGAAGTGCTCAAAAAATGTGCTCTCTGGTGAAGCTCTCATAGAATAAGCTCTTTTCTTCATTCAGCCAATATTCTCTGGTGTCCTTTTTGTGTTAGGCACTATTCTAGGCTCTGAGGCAAGAGCCTTGATGAACAAGGCAAAATAGTGTTCCAATGAAGCTTTAACTTAGTCGGGGAGATAAATAATAGTAATGAAAACAAAAGAGATAAATAAATGAACAAGAAAAATACCAAGTAGTGATAACTGCCACTCAGAATTCAATAGAGTGGTTAAATAAGAGAAAAATGGAGAGGTGCTATGAGCTGAATTGTATCTCCTACCCCCCCCACCCCCAAGTCATATGCCTGAACCCCTGATGTGACTCTACTTGGAGAGAGACCTTTAGAAGGTCATTAAAGTTACAGGAGGTCAGAACAATGGGCCCTAATGTGATAGGATTGGTGGCCTTATATGAAAAGATCTCTGTGTCTCCATTATCTTTCCCCCATATGCACAAACTGAGGAAAAGCTCTATGAGGCCATAAGCTTGATTTTGGATTTCTAGCCTCCAGAGCAGAGAAAATAAATTTCTAATGTTTAAGCCTCTTAAACTATGATTTTTTCCCCAGCTTTATCAAAATATAATTGACATATAATACTGTATAAGTTTCAGGTGTACCATGTGATTTTTGCAAAATGATTAACACCATAGTGTTAGCAAACCTCTCCAAGTCATATAATCACTATTGCTTTTTTGTGGGGAAAATATTGAAGATCTATTAACAACTTTCAAGTATGTAAATACAGTATCATTAATCATAATCACTATGCTGTACATTAGATCCCCAGAACTTATGTATCTTTTTAAGTTTTTACCCTTTGACCAAAATCTCCCCATTTCTGCCCCCCGCCCCAGTCCCTGGCAACCACCATTCTCCTGTTTTTTTTTTTTTTTGTTTGTTTGTTTTTGTTTTTTTTTTTTAGTTCAGCTTTATAAGATGCAGCCTCTATTATGTTATTATGTCTCAGCAGAGACTGAGACAAGAGAAAAGCTCACACAATTTTTAAAAGAATCTTAAGAAAATTTGTTTTACTTTTTCCCCCAAGTTGAATACAAAGACAGGAACTATTTAGGCCTGACAATTACTCTTACGATAAATTTCCAACTTTCAAATTGTGTTTTTCTCCCGACCCAGGGCATGCCCTCCCTCACATGGACACCATGGGAGAATGAAGTTTTGAACTCCTTCTTTCTTCTCACTCCTGACCTAGAAATTTATTGTAGAGGCTACACGCCTATACAGTGATGTACACATCCCCAATTCCTTGTTCTGGTCTTACTTGCTTCTTCCTTCTGCATCTCTTCCCCACTCCCTTTCTCTCCCCCTCCCTGCCATCTCCAGGAAAACCCACAATGTATTCTGAAAGTCAATCATCCAACATTTCTGTTCATTAGCTGTGAAGCCTTCTCAAGTTATTTAAACTGTACAAACCTTGGGTCCCTTATCTGTAAATTGGGGAAAGAATGGCTGTATTATTGAGCTGTTGGGAAAATTAAATAACACAAATAAAAGTGTCTTGTCCATGAAAAAATGAGTGCTATTTACTTTTATTTTCCTTTCTCTGTCTTTGTGGAGTCTTTCATGCTTATGCAACTACTTACTACACAAGCAAAAAATTGTGAGCTTTCTCATGCTGTTCTGGTGGTGTATCTTTCCCTGGAAGCTCTATGCACCTCTCCTCCATTCCTTAATTCCTCCTCCTGGTTAACTCTTCTACTACTTTGTGGTTTTTCAAATCTCACTTGACTCCTGGTTATATGGTTTCAGAGCACCATGCACCCCTCACACTTAGCACATGTCCCAATTGTGTCTTTACCCTCATTTGTATGATTGTTTGGTATCTTCCACATAACAGACCTCTAGAAGAGCAGGAATTATATTTGTTCTGTTCCATATTTTATCCCTCGCAGCTGTCAGAGTTCTTAGTGCATAAAAGTTATGCAAATAGTTTTAATAATTTTTAAACCTTCATTTTCATCACTTTTCTTCAGTGTTGGTAATTCCATTTTTTTAAATTTTAGAATATAAGATGATTTGGGGAAAGTTATTCAACTTTGTAGCTCAGTTTTTTTTTTCTCCAATGTGTAAATCATGGGTTGAGTTAGTACTCTAAGATTTCTTCTACTTCTAAAAATGTATGACCTCTCTACTTTGCAATTTTCTGAGCCACCCCATCTATTTGTTTCAATAATTCCTACTGCTTTACCTCTAATAGTTGTCCACTTACCCCCAATAATTATAGAACAGTGTGTTTCTTAATATTAATTTGAAAAGCTAACCTTTTTCCTAACCACACAGAAAACAAAGCAAGGAGGACCAGTGCTAATTCTCCAGTACAATTTCAGATGTATAGACTTCTCTCAGTTGGTTTGCTTGACCTCATTCAGGCTTCATTTCTAGGGGCACTGTGTGCATTCTTTTTCTTTTTTCTTTTTCTTTCTTTCTCTCTCTCTCTCTTTTTTTTTTTTTTTTAGATAAAACATCCCATATGCTTGACCACTTTTAAAAATAGGTCAGTCATCAAAGCCTAAAATTCACATCTACTGAAACCTCCCCTATACTTATCTAAGAAAAAGAAACTCATTTGAGAGGCCCACTTCATGTTTCAGGACAGAATGGAAGAGCCTGAAGTGTCGTCTATAAGAGGTTTCCTGAAAGGAATACAGATAGAATAAGAGCAGTGCAAATTCATTGATGCTCATAAGAAAATGCAAGCAAAAAGTCAGGAGCACTGCCAGCACCTTGTTCAAATGGGTGTCGATACAGGCTTTAGAGCTTTCCCTGAATGAGTCTTCCCTTTGCATTTGATTCTGAAAGCTCTCTCACAGCTACGATACCCAGGGACTCAATGCTGAATGCCATCTTTGAAAGGGAATAGACTCTGAGGTCCCTTCAAAGTTGTAATTAGGTTGTTTCCCTTATGAAAAGACTGGAGGAAAAAGGGTGTAAGCCAACTCTCTCTTCTTAGGTAAAATTACCTTTGGAGAGTCTTCGGGCAGCCAAGTATGCTAGAACTATGAAATAGCATGTCACACGCGGTGCAATGATGTAATGCTCTGGTACACTTCCATGTAAGTTGAGTGCAGTGGAAAAATCCTTTCCCCTTACACTGGCCATTGATATTTGATACATACTCCATTGCACCTTCATCTCACTTAGAAAGGTCTAAGAGTAACATTAAACACAGCAAGGGGAGAGGGAAGAGAAAGAAGCTTTAGACTTTCACTCAGGAGAGTAACTTTTTGAGCTAGAGGCCTCTCAGTGATGCCCAGGTTTTTGGTGTGTTTTTTTTTTTTTCCCCCTGTTAGGTTTGTTAGGAGTAAGAAGGGCAAGGAATAGTACAGAATGCAACATGGGCCTATTAGCTTCTGGCAATAAGTCTCAAAAGATGAAAATAAGTATTCAAGGATGACTGGTTAAGTGTCAAGCATCATTCTCAACACTTTTTTGGATTTTCCCATTTAATATATCAACCCTATGAAGTAAATATTTTACCCATATTTTGGAGATGAGGAACTGAGTCACAGCAAAGTATAAAATGTGCAGACGTTCACACATGGAGGGGAGCCTCAAAGCCCTCTCAGGTCCATCTGAGATTTAAGCCTGTGCTTTGCCTTCTATATTTAAAAGGCAGGAGGTGGGGGGGGGGAGGCTAAGATTATGAATTTCTCTTTATGGGAGCTTACTGGAATTACAAAAGTGGCTATAAGGAACTTCTAACTCTGACCAGCTCTCTCATTAAATTATAATCCTGTTTGAGGAAGGGAATCATCAGAGTGAATGTGACTAAGTTCACAGTAATTGTTCTTTGAATTACTCACTTATTCGTTCAGCAAGTATCTGTTACCCCTTTCCTCAAGAAGCTTAAAGCCTACTAGAATGGGGGAGATTGGAAAAAGGTAATTGTAGTGCAATCAATATAATTTAATCAGGTAACATGTAAAAAGCTTCCATATTAATTGCTCAATGCAGTACACTTACCTTCCATTACTAGAAACAGGAAAGAAAGCTGCAATGGAGATAAACAGGAATTTTTCGGGGCATGTAAAGAAAGGGGTAAATAATTTCTTAGAGAAGTCATCCTACGTGAAGGTGATATCTAAGCCACGTCTTACAGGCTAAGGATTAGTAAGATCAGGCTGATGATCAGTAATAAGAAACGGGAATGCCAAGAATAAAGGCATGAAGCATGAAAGAGTCCAGTGAGTGCAGCAGTGTGAACTGAGTGTGGAGGACTGACAAAATAATACTGCATATCTTACTTTTCTAGATAAGTAGATTTTATTTAGATTGATTTGAACTTACTTGGGTGTCATGTAGTATATATAATACAAAATATCAAGTTATCCTTGGGTTTTCAGAAACCGTAGTGACTTTTTTCATCAAAATTAAATTATAAGCATAATGTTAGTATAATGAACATAAAGCAGAGCTTCTAACAGTACAATAACGTATTCCATGAGCTATCCAATTTTGGGGGCAGCAAGTAGAAGGAAAGTCCATGTGAGGAATCAGAGAGCTTGAGAGCAGGCATGACAATGTGATTTTTGAAAGGCTTAGCAACTGATAGGTAATCTTCAATAAACAATACAGGGATAAATTCTAATTGCAGTACACACACTCAAGTGTATATACAGTCAGTATTACTATAAAAATTACCTCTATGTTTAATAAGTACCAATTATTTTGTGCTCATTCTTTTGAGGTCCATGAAAATGTTTCATGCAAAGTTTTTACCTAACATACGTAGAATACATCTAGCAGAGGACAAAATACAAATATACAATAAATATACTGTAAGATAAAAATGATCCTTAACAGGAGTCTGGGATGTTAATTACAGAATAACTGTCTTCTATTTAGTGATCTAAGGCAAAAATAAATCAGAAGTCTATCACATTTTATATGGATCTTGATGTGACATATTGCTGGTGAGGGATTTGGAATTAATTATATAACTTGCCCTTGGTCCTTGAATCTTTACCAGCCTGAGTGCAAGAAAATCTCATTTAAAACAGTCTACCTTTGGAATAAAAAGTAGTGTTTTTGTTTTGTTTTGTTTTGTTTTAAGGAGGTTCTTTTCTAAGTTTATGGTAATGGAAGAACACACTACAAATGAATTCTGGCAAAATCTGTGTCTTGAAAAGGAACCACAGGTGTGTCAAAACGTATAAGCACCTATGATAGCAACCACCAAACCTGATGACCCTTGTCAGGGTTCCCAATCTAGGAAATAGAATCTTAGAAAGCCAGAATCAGAGGTTGTCGGAAATAAAGAGGTAAGAAAACCTCATTTTGTAGATGAGAAAATGATAACAGAAGCTATAACATAAGCTCACTCAGACAGAGATTGACTTAGTATCCAAATGTCCTTATTCCTACTGTAGTTCTTTCCCCCTAATATTCTATGTAACTCAGTGCTCTAAGTCAACCCTGTGAATGTCAGAATGATATTTAGGCTATCTCGGTATGTCTATAGGTCTGAAGCTTTGCATACTTAAGGTCTTAAAAAATCATTTATTGACAGAACAAATTTGAATTCCTTGGACTGAATGAGTCAAATTCCTTTGGAATGAATGAAAAGGATGACCTGAAAATCCTACAGGATAGTCTCAGTTCCCAGTTTATTATCAGTTAGCCCACCTGGACCTATCTTGGAATTCCATTGTGCATACATTAGCAAATGTCTGTAAAAAATGTAGTCTTGTGTCAGCTCAGAGAATTAGAGACCCATGTTGAAAGGGGTTAGTGGTTCAAGCTATATTCAAGTTGGTTCATCTTAGATTCTTTCCATCTATGATCTACCATCACTAGTTGGTTTCTTTCTCAAAAAAGAAAACTAAAAGGAATTTGACAGGTTGGGTGAAAAATATCTCACTTCTTTACTAAAATAAAAAGAAAAAAAATCACATTAAAATGTGATATTTAGTCATAATGAAGTAGTTAAAGACACAGGCTCTGGAACTAGACTGCCTGCAATTGAATCATATGTAACCTTGGGCAGGCTCATATAATCTAAGTCTCTATTTCTTAATTTTAAAAATAATCATCACTACCATCATCATAAAACATATATAATTGAGGGACGCCTGGGTGGCTCAGTTGGTTAAGTATCTGCCTTCAGCTCAGGGTTCTATCCCAGGGTCCTGGGATCGAGTCCCACATCGGGCTCCTTGCTCAGTGGGGAGCCTGTTTCTCCCTCTGCCTGTCTCTCCCTCTGCTTGTGTTTTCTCTCTCTCTTTTTCTCTCTCTGACAAATAAATAAAGTCTTAAAAAAGTACATATATAATTCATAGAAATGGGATAACTTAATAAGGTGATGACTAAGTAAAGTATCTAAATAAAGTAGCATTGTGGCTGACACAGAATAAATACTCAATGAACGGTAACTTCTATTAATTGTACCCTATCTTGTGTCTGATATCTGATTTTTCCTTTTGGGGAGATGTGTTACTTCACCTCTGGATTTACTAATTTAAAGGACTGCTGATGTGTCTCTTTTTGGCAAACATTATGGAGAACTTGATTAATAAAAAGTCTAAAATATATTTATCGATAGGTCTTTAGTAAAATTTAAAACAAATCACCTCTATTATTTTTACCTTTAGAAATATGGGTAAATACCCTGTGGAAATAAACAAAAATTCCTCAGGATTTCTAGTCAAATCTGTAACAATCGAACCTCAATTCACTTATTTTATGGGTCAGACCACAGGTTAAAATGCTGTATTTCCTTTCTTCCCACGTACATTTTGTTGGGAAGGTGGAATAAAAAAAAAAAATGCAGCTTCATTTTGAAAGCTCTGAGCTATACTTAACTTTCAGTTGGGAGTGGCTCCTTAAAAGGTAATATGGCAACTTAGCAAGTAGATTTTCCCTAAAACAAACTGGAAAGAAATAGGACGGATGCAAATGGAAGTAAGGAGAGAACTGAATAGACTATAGAAGCCTAGGCTGCTATCCCCAGCACAAAAAGATGTGGAAAACCAATCTGAGGTAATTTAGTTCATCACAAAAACACATTGTCCAATTGGAGGTACTGTGAATAATACCTTAGCGCCTGTCACACTAGATGGGGACAGTCTTTCTTTTATTCTTTTATTCTGAGGCAATCTCTTTGTGGAACTTTATTTGTATAGCTAACAATCTGGATGAGGGAGCTCTTGTGAAGACTTGTGCACTGGGACTGTTGCCAGGGAAACGGGGTCTTAATTTCTACTGGCTGAATGCCAAAGAAAACAGGCTATAGGGGGGGGGGGAAATACTTGGTAGCATGGAATTTGTTGGAGATTTTCAGTGTCACAGGGTCTTCTTCTGGGGCCCATAATTTAAAGTTGAACTGTAAGTCTCCCTCCCGCTCTTCACTCTGCTGGATTCAAATACTCTACCAAACAGCAGTCTGATTTTCAGTGGATGCGGCAATATCGTTACAGTTCACACCAATTTTAAATTCAAAATGGAAAAAAAAAATTAATAGTGAGTATAGGTCCTTGTTCACCTCTAATGGAAACAACACAGAATTATCCTTCTGACAGCTCAAACCAACTTATGGGGAAAAAATCTACTGTTTCAATTTACAAGGTTCTTCTTGCCCAGACCAGAGAGCTTTTTTTTTTTTTTTTTTAAAGATTTTATTTATTTATTCGACAGAGATAGAGACAGCCAGCGAGAGAGGGAACACAAGCAGGGGTAGGGGGAGAAGAAGCAGGCTCATAGCGGAGGAGCCTGATGTGGGGCTCGATCCCATGACGCCGGGATCACGCCCTGAGCCAAAGGCAGACGCTTAACCGCTGTGCCACCCAGGCGCCCCAGACCAGAGAGCTTTATGTATTGCTTTTGTGATGTATTGTTCAATGGCTCGTAATAGTATTTCATGTGAAATATAAGATAACTTAAGAAACAAGCCTGCCTGGATTTAAAAAAAAAAAAAAAAGAAAGAAAGAAAGAGAGAAAAAAGAAATAAAGAAAACCCTCACACCATCTTACTCAAAAAGATCTGTTCTACATTGATTTACTTAGAACCTGTCTCACTTGGACTTTTTATTTCTCTCAAAAATTATATTTTAGATACATTAATAGAGGATTTTTGGACTTCCTGGCCAAAATAAAATGTGGACTAAATTCACGGCAAGAAAAAAAAATCCTGTAAAACCAGAAAGAAGAATGAAAGGAAAAATGGAGAAAAATGCTGAGAAGAGTGTGCATAGGCTCCCTTTCCGTACAGAGGTCTCTTTTTCAGCAGCATACAGATTCTTTGACAAATTTACTTCCTGTAATGAAAGTCAAAGTGGCTTTAAATCTTGGTAAATGTTTTTGGTTTTATTTCACTTATATGATGGGGCATGAACCAGACATGCTCTTTTAGGACTTTTGCTTTTTCCCTGTTCTTAAAAAGGAATTGAATCTCCTCAAATTTTCTATCCTTTGTCTTTGATCATCCTTATTTCCTTTTGCATTCTTTTTTTTTTTTCTTTTGTCTTTTTTTTGGTTGGACTTGGTAGTACTCCCGTGGAACCTTCAGGAAAACAAAAGGACCTCTTCCTTTTTGTGCTTGCAGCCACTGCAGCTTGTAGATAGGCAATCTAAATGAAATCAGCTGGGTTTCTTGGCAGAAAGCCACAAAAGACAATAGGACAATAGGATCTAAAATGTGTCCCTTACAAGAATGTTCCTCGGAGAAATCCTCACAGATTTATAAAATCTATCTTTGAGAAGATTGTTTTATTTAAGGAGGGGAGGGAAGTTTTCCTAAAGACTAGTGAATAAAGAAAAACTGGGCACTTAAGAAATCCAATTTCTTATCATTACTCCACTAGAATATGAATCAGTGAAAATAAGTACAAAAACTTCAGAACTGAATTATATATACAGCCATTGTGCTACTAAAAATAAGTATCTTGTAAAAATGTAGTATTTAATGCTCTTTCAAATTCCTAAAAATTGAAAAATTTACAACATTGCCAAAAATAAATGCTATCATCTTCATTTTATATATGCAAAAGGATTAGCTAACAAGTGAATTGGCTTATCTGGAAAAATCAGAACCAAGAGAAAACCTAATTCCTGCCCTGTGTGAAACTAGTAAATAACAATTCTCTTGACTTCATTTCCTAACCCCAGTATCTTCAAGTATCTTGAAATAGTATGTAAGGAAGCTGAAAACAAAACACACAGTAGTGTCTGTTTTTGTAGTGTCCAGCTTTTGGGATAAATAATTAGTTTGAAAAGCCATTGAAAGTCTTTTTTAGAAAAGGTAGACACAAGCTATGTGATATTAAAATGTGCTAAGAATTTATAGTGTAACAGAATTATCTATATGCCAACAGAGGAATTCAGAGAAGGAAAATAACACGTGTTCAGTGTCCACTATGTGCTAGACAAATACAAAATCTCACCAAAACTCACATATTGTAGTGTTGATTTCAGCACTAGTATTTTATATATGAGAACAGAGAATTAGCAAGTTTCTCCAACCTGTCCAGAGTCCCACAGGCCCAGGGAGATTTAGAACAGATATGTTTGGTTCCTAAACCCTATTTTCCCACGATACTACAGAAGGGTGGCTCTATGGGTTTCAACATGAACTGTGCAAATATTTCTCCTTCCGCACTTCTCCCTGGGAGTCAAAAGCGAGCCATCCCCAGATTATGCTGACTTAGAATGGAAAAGTCAAGGAAAAAGCTAACATCACCATCATGGCATTAGCAAAACCACATTATGTTTTGTAATTTATGTATCTTATTTCACGTACTTTTGAGAGTTCTGTTACACGTCTAGCTATTATAATTTTTCCGTGAAATTTGTTGGGAAGCAAGCATATAGAATGTGCGCTCACTGGTACCTGTTTTCTGATGTTAGGATTAGAAATAATCCAATTTATCAGAATGTATGTATGGCATGTAAAGAATTTATTTTATGTTCTCCTCCTCCCCCCCCCTTTTTGTTTTTTTAAATCTTTGGGCCAAATTCTTTTTTTTTTTCTTTCATGATGATAGAAACATTTACTTCCCCCCCCTTTTTTTTTATTTAAATTCAAGTTAGTTAACATACAGTGTATTATTAGTTTCAGGGTAGAGTTTAGTGACTCATTGGGTCAAATTCTTAATATTTGAAAAATACTCTTACTTGTAAGTATCTTTTTTCTCCTTATGCTCTTTTACTTTTTGTTGGAACGCAAGTTAAACTAGTTGAAGAGGCTTGAATAATACTAAGTAGAGGTAAGGGACCACTTCACAATTCTCTGGCTTTTTAAAACTAGAACCAAGAATAGTAATGTTTCTCCTAGTTTCAAGGAGGGAATCTCCAAGAATCACACTCAGGTTTCCAAAAGGAAATCAATCTATGTAGCAAAATATGGAGAAGAAAACACTTAAAAAAAAAAAAAGGACTATAAACTTGGATTGATTGATTGATGAGGTAGAGAGAGAGAAAGAAAGAGAGAGCACAAGCAGGGGAAAGAGCAGAGAGAGAGGGACAAGCAGACTCCACGCTGAGCATAAAGTCCGACACGGGGCTTGATCTCATGACACTGAGATAGGGATCTGAGTCGAAATTAAGAGTTGGACACTCAATGGACTGAGCCACCCAGGAGTTCTATGAATGTAGATTTATATTGCAACATTATTCACAGTAGCTGAGATATGGAAATAACTGAGTATCAGTGGATGAATGGATAAAGAAAATGTGGAACAGAATGGAATATTCTTTATAATCAAATATTATTCAGCCATTAAAACAAGGAAATCTTGCCCTTATATGTATAAGTCAAAAAAAAAAAAAAGTCAGTATCAGAGAAACAATAGAAAAATGATTGCCAGGGATTGGGGACAGGGGAAATAGGAAATGTTGGTAAAAGGGTAGAAACTTTCAGGTGTAAGATGAATAAAAACAGAGGATTGAATGTAAAGTATGGTGATTATAGTTGATAGCTAATTTCAGTTAAACAATACAGTGCTAAATGGTCTCCTCGAAATCAGATAAAGATAAAGATATGAGGTGCTGGGTGTGTTAACTAGATGGGGATACAGTGTGTAAGTGTGCCAAATCACCATGATACATACTTTAAATATCCTATAACTTTATTTGTTAATTTTATCTCAGTGAAGCTGAAAACAAAAACAAAAACAAAAATAAACGACCTTGACTCACTTGGTTATGTGAATGCATACGCAATCTGGAATTAATACCAGCATTGGTTCTGCTAATCTACCTGGTCCTCAATGTCTTCTTCCTCCTCTCTCTTTTCTCAGCTATAGATGTCCTTCCCAAAGCTGCATTCTCAGGAATTAAGGAATCTTTTCCAAACAGAAGGAACCTAACTTCAGTCAAGAGTACACTTGCCTAATGTAGTCCTCATGACACAATATGGTGTCTAGCACATACCTGGCACTCAAAACACTTTTCTAATTGACCTTCTGGTTAAACAAAATGGGAACCCATTTATAAAAGAAGGACAATTAACCATTGTTTCTCCAAAATTGACATTAGAATAAATTTAATTCTTGGCAAAAAGAAGCACAATAATTTTATGGGCTGTCTTATGGGATGGGCCTTGTCTTGGTCTATTTTGGAATAGAAATCCAATTTGCACTATGATGAATTTGTAGTGTGGATTCTCTCAAGGCATGGCTTTAAGGACAAGTGGCTTATTCCTTAAAGCATATTTTGCTAATAGTCTTAAGGATCCCACATGGCTTGGCAGCCATTAACCTTGGTCACAATTGACAGTTCTAACCCCAACTGGATTCCAGAAATCTGATTCCGCCCTTTTACTCTAAAAGCTACGTTCAAATTAACCTGTTAAAATTATACGCTGAAGTTTAAGAGCAAGATCTAGGTAGTACTTTGGGAGAACTAGTTTACTTCTTTTTATAGGCATAGAAGATTACACTTCAATTGTGTATCATCACCTCTAATCTCAAAAATCAGACTGTTGCAAAGAGAGGAAGTTTTTCTTGAGCACAGACATACTCCACTTATAATGGTACATATTATACCGTCTGCACACTCCTATTAAGAGACAACAAGAACAGACCTCAGGGAAAAACTGTATTTATCTTTTTCTTTCCTTCCTTTTTGAATAGTTTCACACATATGGTCCAGACATGATTTTTTATTTACCTCTGAGTAAACCGAAATCAAACTTCTTTTCCTTCCTGAGTGAAAATACCAGCCTCATTGGTAATACCCCACTGGCTATCTGAGAAACGGGACAGCTAGTGAGGCAGCTGCTCATGCTCACTAGCAATGGGCTGGAGCACGGAGCAGCTATTCGAAGGAGGTCCAGCAAATGCAGGATAAGAAACAGGTATCTTTCTTCTGGGGTCCTCACCCTGGCTTTTCATTCAAGTCAAGCAAGCTATAGTGAATAAATAGAAGTAATACCAGAAATACTATGAGGGATGACTGATGAAAAGGTGAGGATACCTTTGTGTCATAAAGCAGAGGATGGCATATCACTCACACTAAACATATAGGATGAGACAGATAGATAAAATGAAGGTTGGCAGCTGGCCGTCTCCCGAGCGCCATTTCAAATCTTTAAGTGTTAGAGAGCGTTGTGCCTCTGGTAGAACATGAGAACTTTGGAGCCAGAAAATACAGTCAAGTACATATATATTTTCAGCAAAAACCATTGGAGGAAGTATAAAGGGGAAGAAAAATGTGTGTGTGCATGGGCTATTTGGCTATTTGAGCTTGTCAATACTAGAGGGAAGGTGGGGCAATGCATTTCTTAAGACCTTTCAAAAGCCTGAGAAACATGACAATCCACTGGTTTAAAGGTAAATAAGGGGCATGTGGTTTATTGCAAAATCAAAAATAACTCTTGATTTGAGACAGCTCTTTGTTTCAGCATTATCTATTTACGAATGTGTTTGTTTCAGAGGGTACCATAGACAGAATAGCTTAAATGTTAACATATACAAGAACTTCTTCTGGCACATTTACTGATTGAATATTTTAGTGGTGCTCTGGAAACAACGTGGTACAGTGTCTGCCCAAATGCTGGAACTAGGTTATTATGGTTCCCCTAGTACTTTTCTAGAGCCAAATTAGACCCAACCTTATATGCTAGAGACTACATGACTTTCTCATTGTCTCATCCCTGGGACAGAAGAGGTTTCAGTTCCAGATCATTAAGATGCACTTACATTTTCTTTTTTTTTTAATTAAAAAAATTTTTGTTTTAATAATATTTTTCTATTATATTATGTTAGTCACCGTAGAGTACATCCCTAGTTTTTGATGTAAAGTTCCATGATTCATTACTTATGTATAATGCAAGTAATCAAGCCCAGAATTTGGGAGAAATAAGTCGAGAAATCAAGGGGAAGAAATCAAGTGACGTTCTCTTTTGTGGGAACAAAGAGTGTGGGCTGAATCCATGAAACTAAATGGTAACATTAATGAAAGACTAGAATACTGCCTAAACCTGATCAATCACGGAGAACAGAGCAGTAACTTCTAAATCTAATTCCAGAGGTTCAGTTTTTACAGTCCCCAAATGTCTCTAATTGCCAGCACATTTATCCCACCAGTTGTGATAAACACCCTCTAGTGAAAATTGGGTACCCACCAAACTGCCCCTGGACGCCGTACCAATAGGATCTCAAATTCACATCATTCAAATTCACCTTAGCATGGCTGACTTACATGAAGAGGTTTAAATATTAAGCAGCTCTGTAGTGGCAAAAAGAAAAAAAAACAAAATCGCTCTTCTCTTTGACAGTCTGTGGTGTTAATTCTTCCATGATGCTTTGTAGCCAAAGTATGTGGCATTATCATATGGCGTTTTATTTTAGCAAAGTGTATTAAAATAAAAATTCATTTCTAAAGGTTCAAAATACCAGATACCTATATTTTATGGGCTGTGGCCACCACAGAATTATGAAATCTAGAATAAGTACTGAATAATCCCATCTGTCAGGGTATTTGGAAGAGGTTCAGTCAGAAGAATATAGCCAAAAATGAGAGCTGTAAGAACAAAAACCATCCTAACTGTTCCCTGAGACTGACAATGCATTGAGATCCGTTTATGGGACTCTACCATCTTATAGTGAATCTCTGTCCCTTTCTTACCACACCCATGTGAAATCTGCTGCATGATATTCCCAAATAGGAATTTTGTGTTGGAGATGGTTTGAGTTAAATTTACAGGCTAGTTGGCAGATATTAAGTTCACTTTGGGGTACCCTGGGGGCACCTCAAGGAGACAGTCACACAAGAGTTAGAGGCTTGTGACTCAGTTGGCAGAGACTGGCCCTATGCATTAATAAGCCATAGAACAAGGAAGCATCAGTTTTAAATATAAGTGACAAAAAACTCATGGTAGTGACACTATTTTCAAGTGTTGAATTTGTTGGTTGCAGGGCTCCTGGGTGGCTCAGTTGGTTAAGTGTCTGCCTTCAGCTCAGGTCATGATCCGGCCCCGCATTGGGCTCCCTGCTCGGTGGGAAATCTGCCTCTCCCCCCTGCTCATGCTCCCCCCACCTCAAATAAGTAAATAAAATCTTAAAAAAAAAAAAAGTAAATTTGTTAATAGCTCTTCAACTGAGCAGCTCAGTGATAACCAGTATGATATTACTCTTCTTTACAGAAAAAACAGATTTGCTCTTCAGGAGGGCATTAAGGGGAAAAGAAAAGTAAGTATGTACTTAGCATTTTTTATGTATGAAGCATTGTGTTGGACACTTTACATGCATCTTTTATACTGATCCCCATAGTCTTAAAATGAGCTCTTTTAAAGATGAGAAATTGAGACTCACAGAAGTCCCTTAGGTATTTTTTTAAAAGATTTTATTTATTTATTTGACAGAGAGAGAGAGCACAAGCAGGGAAAGCAGCAGGCAGAGAGAGAGAGAAAGAGAGAGAGAGAGAAGCAGGCTCCCCTCTGAGCAGAGAGCCAACACAAGGCTCTATCCCAGGACCCTGCGATCATGACCTGAGCCAAAGGCAGATGCTTAACCTACTGAGCCACCCAGGCGTCCTAAGAAGTCCCTTGGGTATTAAGTGCAAGGTGCGAAGTTGGAGCTCAGTTCTACCTCATTCCGCCACAAAGACGGCCAGCAGCAATTCCTTCATCCCTGTATGTAGGTGCTACTCTTCCCATGCGGAAGTGGAGATGAATGACCCTTCCTTTGAATATGGGATGGCTTTGTGAGTTTTTGCCAATAGCGAAAGTATAAGTGATGTTCTAGAACTGTGGAGCCTAAGCCTTAAGAAGCCCCATCAGGCTTTTTAACATACTGACTTTCGCTCTTCCAAGACAGTGACTGTGATACATAAAACTACACTGTTTCTACAGGGAGGTCCTGGAAGAGGGGAGATGGCACCAGCCCTAGTCACCACCATAGCCAACACTAAATAAAGGCAGAGATGAGCTATTCCCATTAAACCCTGCCCAAATTGCTGAATTATGGGGAAAATGCTGGACAGTGGTTTTCTAAGCCATTCAGTTTTTGAGGTTTGTTCTTGAACAATAGGTAACTGAAGAAGATTCCCAAACTCTGGTTATTCCGTTTTGTAGTGCTGACTTCCATTGTTATTGCAACTTCTTTCACTATTAATTCGGTGAGGAAACATTTGAGTAAAAGGGGTGCTCAGCATGTGTCAGGAGAAAAGAACAATTTTAAGCGTGGTTAATTTAAGCAGAAATTACATAGTGCCTGGCACTGTATTAGGGCATTCATCCTCACTACAACCCTGTGAGCTAAGTACTATTTTTAATCCCTGTGTTACAGGTGAGGACAGTGAGGCACAGAGATAAGTACCTGGCAGCTAGGGAGCTGTAGATGCAGAATCACAACCATGCTGTCAGATTTCAAAGCCTAACTCTTAATTCCGGAGTGATACTGCCTGGATTTTCTTGTCACTGATATTTGAATCCAGCCAATTGAAAAAAAGTAGCTATGACAGGAGTCCTGCCTTTATAACTGACAACTATAATGCTTGATTTGCAAATGCTGGACTGTATACTACCCTGAAGAACTTTCCTGGGAGAGTACATGCAGATAGGGCACAAAAGAGTATCTCCTGGTTTGAATGCCACAAATACAGAGTTAGAAGATGGGACACTTCATGCAGGATCAGACAACACTACCTAGACTAGAGAATGCAAAGCTTGGCTTAGGAAGAGTCCTCTCTCTATGGTGGGTTGTCTCCATGTTCTTTGCCATATGTAAGAACAATTCCCAGGCATGGAAATAAAACTAGCATCTACATACTTAATGCCATTTTTGCCATGATTTTTCTGGTTCAGGGCAGAGTTTGGTGTTGGGAAGACCAGGGTTGGAGTAGTGGCTTGCTACTAACACTGTGACCTTAAAAAGTTCCTTTACCCCTCTGGTTAACATTGACAAAATGGGGACAGTGAGGTCTAACCCACAGAATTCTTTTGAGGGTTAAATGAAATTGTAAACGAGTGTGTGTGTGTGTGTGTGTGCGCCTGCTATTGTTATGTATTTCTCCTTCTGTTGCTATTAACTTCAACCGGAGGTGACAAATTTGGAGGCTAAAAGATAGAATGCTAGACTGGAAGAGAGTCAAGAAACCAGTATTAGACAATAAGGTAGAAAGCAGTGAAGAAGGTATGATTCTTCAATAGCCAAAAGAGGAAATTCAGTTATCTTGCCTTTTCATTAAGGGTCTCCAATTAGAAAAACCTGAACAGATTTCTATTATCCAAAATCTCGACATGTAGAATTCAATTAGTCAGTGTGTTAGTAAATGTTCTAGAAAGCTCCAGTCAGATGTCAAGCTTGCTTAATAGAGTTGTAGGATGATAGATGCAAAAACGTCTTTGAGATTATCTAGCTCAGCCCCTTTATTTCATAGGTGAAGAAAGCTTCAGAGAGGGAAAGTGATTTGTAGGAGATCCCGCTTGTGAGTTACAGAATAGGCACTGGGACTTAGGCTTCCTGACTCCCCAATGACAGCTCTATGAAAAACAGAAGTTATTCTTGGATGAAGGAAGCATAACTTGAAAATAGCACTAATTGGTATTGGTGATAATTACTGTGCCCCAAATAAAATTTGTCATAACACCACCAAACAGCTATGAGTAAATCAAACTCCTTAGCCTTCTCTTACATGTATGGGAGGTAAATAATAACCTCATCAAATTTCCCCTGCCTCTATTCTTCTTAGTTCTCTACTTATTATAGCATATTGTTCTAAGATCAGACCTATCTTAGAAAGGTTTTATAAAGTCTCAGCCAGATTTGGGCAAGGGATTTTTAATAGCAATTTATTCTTCCTGAGATGTGGTGCTCCAGAGCAGACTACTGGTCTCTTGGACTTGGCCTCTCTACTCTTAGGACCTGGGGCAGAACCAGTCCTGACAATGAACTCTGGTGAAGTATAGCTCTCAGTATCCACAAAACAAGCCAAATGAAAGTTCCCTTTGTTCCCCGTATGTGGTTCTTGTACCATTATTTAACTGAGTAACCCTATAGCTCCCAACTATCTTGGAGTTCTTCAATTCTAGCATGATGTTTGGATATTCATAACCTAATGAGATATTTGCCCAGTGTAGACTCTTGATCGGCCTACAAACCTCATCACTGGAAGAGCCTATCCAATTATATCTTTTCAATCAGTCTCCAGAAAAAGCCAGAATCCTCCCTAGGTGAATAGATCTAGGACCATTCCTCTGACTCTTCCTAAATTCACCTCATCTATCTTCTGGTAAGGAAATAGCTATGATGACATCAACTATCTGAACCAGAACAATGGGGGGGGGGGCTTAAAAATAGCTCATTAGTTTTTATTAGTGGTCCAGTTGCAAATTTGGAAATTTTCATTGACTAAATGTACAACTATATGGTGTACAGATATCCCTGGTGATTGAAAAAATAATATAAAAAATAAAGACTCATGAATGGGTTATTTAGCTTATTTTTGGTTTATAAAATTAAAAACATTCATAATATCTGGGAAAAAAAGCAGATAGAAGAAAAATATGCTTTTCTTTTTATAGAATGAGAAATAACTCTAAACAGGTCTTTGATTTGACCCAGAACACATGAATCTTTGTAGTACAGTAAATTATGCTCCAATGGACTTCTATTTTAGTTGACTTTTTTTCCCCCTAAAATATAAGAAACCACACAGTAACCTCTTCAGACTACTTCACATGTTTCAGGGCCCCAAAAATATATTTATTGATCTTCCAGTAAACTCTAGGGGACTGTGTCAATTCTGACGTTGATTCCCGTGTGCAATAGAGGACTTTTCCAGATTTAGAGTTGTGACTTAGTTTTAACCACTAGTGTGAACTCCAGACCCTCTAAAATAGATCTTAAGACTCCTCATCACATTTTTGAAACTTGCTGCTTATTTTCTGATTCAACTGTATTTGTTCTGCTATGACTGTATTACTTTTGGATTCAAGGTCAGCACCAATAAGTCTGATATTCAATTCTCCCTCCAGCTGTGAGACTGTAGAATCTATTTAAACTTGTCGGGAAGGAATGCCATACTAGCTAAACTTTAAGATCTTTTTCTTCCAGATCTAAATTTTAGTCAAGTTTCTGAGAATCTCTTACCATGTGCCCACTGACAACCATTTAACCTCTGTTAGAAGAATCTGTAAAAATACAACATGTTCCTACCCCTATTAGGTACAGTCTAGCTGGAAAATCAGGCCATGTACACATGCCAGTATAACAGGATCAGAAATCACATCATAAACGGCATTCATAAATAGAATAGTTTGTACCACAGTATGGGAGTTACAAGGTGGGGCAGTTATCTTAAGGCTAGTTTGGCCAGAACTTGGGATAATAGAGCAAAATATGACATTATTTTTGTTGGCAGACATGCTGAGCCAGGTATACAGAGTTAAAAAAAAATTAGATTTGGAGAAGCAGTCTAGTTTGGCTACAGAACAAAGTTTATGCATACCTATTTCAATGCAGCCATTCAGGGCCATCCACAATGGAGCCCCACATCCATGTTTCAGTTCTCTGTCACCATGTATAGGCCGCCAACCTGATATACTGGGATTTCCCCAAACAGGTCTTTTCTTCCCTATTCCTGCTTTTGTTCATGTTGCTTCATCTTCTATCTATCATCTGTCTCCCCCCCCCCCCATATGTCCTCATAACGAAGTTTAAAAAGTCAGTTTGTTCTGTGATCAACTCTGATAAACTGACAGGGCTTTTTTTGGGCGGGGTGGTCATGTGTGGGAAAAGATATTAAAGTCACTTTTAGCTTCAGGAAGAAAAACAAAATGAAACTCTCCATGGTTGATTAGTGATGTCAAGGTATGAATTTGGGAGTGGTAGTGAAGAAGTCTTGTATTTTGCCAATGCTGTTCAGAGGCTAAACTTTTGGGGACCCTCTTCATCAGACATTTTCTTCCTCAAAAGCCCACTGCATTTTCAGTTTGTTTTTTGTCACTGAACTTATTCTACTTTATATGCTTATACTTGGCTTATCACTGGCAATAGACTTAAGCTCCTTAGAAGTAAAGACTGTATCTAAATCACCTTTTTTTATCTCCCCCAAATGCCTAGCATAGGAAGTATATACCTACTAAATATTTAATGATGTGACTATAATGTAGGGGAGGAGGATCGAAGGCTGAAAAAATAAAATGCAGATGGCGTATAGAAGCATGAATAATAGAGTTCAGCTGGTAATTGCTCTACAATGGTTTCATGTGCATTGGTTTTATCCCCATAATAATGAGATGCTGGGGGGCAAGGCCCTTACTACATTCTTCCTCACAGATTCCAACAAGAGTAGGTTGCTGACCCACCATCTAGGGCTTGAGTCCTTCAGCCAGAAACAATCAAAGGGAACACAATTTGTCAATACATCATACCTCCAAGGGGCTTTCGGGGAAATGTTCATATTGGGAGAAAAAGTGGGTTGAACAAAGAAGGAAAGCTATACCTAGGATGAAAACCTGAGTTTGAAAAAGGATGGAACCTCCTCAACACATTATGATAGACGGAGCATAGATTTGGGAGCTCAGTCTTGAAATCCAAGATCTGATCTTAGCTCTACTGCCTCACCATTGTGCCCTGGGGCACATGAAGTTACCTCCCGGAACCTCCAACCCTTCCATTGTGAAAGAAGTGTAATTCTACGGAGTGCCAAAAAGTTCAGTTAAATATGCAGCCTCATGTTAATAACTTATTTAGGAAATTCACTGACAGGTAAAGCTTGCCTGTGCACATATGATCTTTTTCCACATTATACCTCTCAGCCACTGACCCTGATTTTCTGTTACAGTTGATTTTATTGATTGAATTACTGAAAGCCATCTCTAAATATTTATAGATCTAAATGGCCCATAAAAATATAAAATGAGTTCTTATTTGTAGAGCTATTGGAGAATAAAATGAAATAATGTCTTAAAAAATCCTTTCACATAGCTTAATCAATCTGATTTCCCCCAATCCTATTATATCTTCCCATCAGAACCATGATAAAGAGAATTTCTAAGGCAAGAAGGCAGAAGCCAAGGATGTCAGAGTTATAACCATTTCAGGTACTTCAACTTGACAACTTTCATTTCTATGGCCAGTACTTGGATTTCCTGGGGTTACATGGTTTGACAAAAAAATTTAAGTACAACTTAAAATAAGATTTTTAGTTAACTACTTTGTACCTTTTTACTCATTTATGTCAAAGCCCATCATTTTAATAAATCAGGTTTTTCGCATGTAATAAAACTACAGATGCTTTTGATTTCCATATCTCCACTCTTTGAAAAGACTGAATTTAACTCCATTGCTCCATGAAGTGAAAAGTACTTTGTGTCATTAAGGTCTCAGAGCTTTTTATGCCCTTCCTTTGGATGATACACTTTTCAAGGGGAAAACAAAGCTGACCTTGACCTGTTTGCTTTCACTGAACACTTATGTGAATAGCAACAGCTGACATTTGTTCCAAACTGAGACATTGCGTCAGTTTGAGCAGACACTCCTATCCATCAAAAGACAATCTCCACATTTATGAAGAAAACACAGCAAGCTGTGGCCAAGGCTTTCAGTCCACACATTTATGTATACCACAAATACCCTAAGAATAAGCAACTTAAATGTCACAAAATACAGAGAAAGGCAAAATTAGGCATCTGCCTCATTATATCAAACCACACAAAAGTTGACATTTATTAAGAGGATTATTTGAACAAACTGCTCAAGATAAGACTGTCTTATTCACAAGTAACCATTGTAGAGATAATGAAGATAAACAGAAAGTATATAAAAGATCGAATTATGTTATTTCTTGAATATGTAGATTAGGGAAGTGCCAGATATGTTAATCATATACTATATATTTATTTTACAACTATGTATCCTGTATTTACATTTGGGAGGGGACCTATTACTATGGTTGTTCATAAAAAAACTAAAAAAAATAATTACCTATTTTCCATATTATAACTATGCTCTATATTTATAATTATGGCAAAATATGTTTGAAATCCTATTAGCCATTTAAGTAGGGCTGTCAGAAGGATGATATACGAGTTTCGAGAAAAGATCTGGACTAGATATACGAAATTGAAGTCAACAACACACAGATAGTTTTTAAAATTAAATCTAAGATATTAGAAATATTACCAGATAGGTAAACCTACACAGTAAGTGATTTTTTGAAATATTAATTATCTTGGATCACTGAGCTGAAGAGTAGTTTGTTCAGGGACAAGCTCAGGGAGCACTGACAGACAGCTTGGAGGCATGGGTCATAGAACTCAGATTGCTTTTAAGTGAAATGTGGTTGTCTGTCTACCTTAATGTCACTCCTCCTCAATCTCCTTTGCTGGATCCTCTGTTTTCCCTTATTTTTAAATGTTGGTTTTTTTAAGGTTTAATATTGGGTCCTTTATATTCATTATTCTCTCCCACTATGATTTCCTCAAATTCCATGTTTTAAATGCCATCTGTTATTTACTGATACTCAAATTTAAATCTCTGGTCCAGGACCATCACATTAGTTCCAGATTTGACATTTCTTTTTAGATGTCTTATGATATCATCAACATATTAAAATGGCATGTCTGAGAAGAACTCTCAATATAAAGCACCACCATTCATCCTGTTCCACAAAATCAAATTAGGTCCGACTCTTCCTGGATTACTTTTTCTCCTTTGCACACACTTCCAACAAACAAGACTAAAGAAGGCTGTCATTAGAGAACAGCTGCCAAGATGATGTGTCTAAGAGCAGTGGCAGATCAAAGAAATGCCTCCAAAACTCAGGAGACCCATATAGGAAGTAAACAGTCTAAATCTGGGGAGAAGAAGGGGGAGCTTTTGAGCTACAGTCTGAAAGGCTACCTACACCACCAGCAGAGAACCTCTTGCAAATAGCTGATTCAGTAAAATCTTATCTATTCAACCAGAAGTAACAGAGCAGTACTGGATATGGCATTGTTATCAAGACCTTTGAAAAAGGTGGTGAGAAGCAGCAAAATATACCAATGGATGAAAAATAATCTCAAAAATAAAGTCATGATGGAACATTAAAAAATGTAATCAAACATTTCACCGTAGACTTAAATAAATATATGAAGTGATTGCCATAAAAGAGGACTCTAATGAAGAAATATAAGAACTCAAGGAAGAAATATTTGGACAGTGAGAAAAGTTGAAACACCTGGTGATGGAATGCAAGAGAGCATTCAAGAAATTTTTCAAGATACAATTTTTCAAAATATAAAATCATTAAAGAAAGAAGATTCAAGGGAGCCTGTGAGAGAACAATGGACAACAGAAATGGACACAGAAGACAGTAATGAGGAAAAACAACAGTACAAAACCTTATTTATGAACCCTGTGGCTATATCATCTACTCAAAAATAAAATTCACAATAAAACAAAGGAAATCCTATCAGATCACTACCATTCTTCAAACGCTCCAATGACCACTGATGGATTGGAGTGAAATCTAAATTCTGTGCCATGATCTGTCTTACATTACTGGCTCCCACCCTCTTAATTTCAAGTCTTGCTCCTTTCTCATCGGCCACATTGATCTTTTATTTATACCGTTGTTCCCTCAACTTCATACATGGTTCTCCAGACTTCCTACAGCTGAGGCTCAACATACTACCATAAAAAAGCCTCGCCTCGAACCCTTCACTGATCTCTAAAGTATTTATTAGTGCTTCTCTCTTCCATCATCCTATTTCTTTCTTTGATAGCCCTTATCATAACCATGATTATCTCATTAATTATATTCACTCAGATACTGTTACTCTCCCTTCACAGAAATGTAAGTGTCCCAAGAACAGAGGCCTGTATAGTCCAGCACCTAGAGGCTGTCAGCACTTGATAAAGTCTGATGGCTAGAAAAAGAATAGATTGTTGCGGAAAATAAAAATCTGACTTTGAGAAACCAAGTGACACTCAGAGAAGTAGAACTCGGGTTTATTCTATGCCAGCAGACCCAGACAAGCTCTCAATCGAATTTCTGGGCCTTAGACAGCGGGGGTTATAGGGCTTTTATAAGGGAGTGCAGGGGGTCAGGTTACAAGGGCTGTGCTGACTGCTTGTAGGTGGGTTTAAACTGGGGGGTGTTGCTTTAGGCAGGAACAGCAGCCAAGGATGCAGGGAGCTTGTGGCAGGAAGCCTGTTCACAGAAGCAGAAATGGCTGGTTATCTCTTGCTCTTTCTAGTAACTTTCCATCTACTGGGGCCTGCAGGCCTGGGCTTGCTCTGGGTAATTTCCCCCTTCACTATATGTAAATACTAGTGATCTAGTTTTTGAATGTTGGCAAGTCAATGGCCAAGAAAGAATTCTTGAGCTGTCTTTGGTGCAGAAAAGGTGACTTTATTAAACCACAGGACCCATGAGCGAAAAGAGCTGCTGCACTGGGGTTATGAGGGATGGCTGATAATATACTTGGGAGTTGGGGGGGGGGGTAAGGAAAAGAGGAAGTGTCCATAAAGACTTTCATATGCTAAAGAAGACCCCAAGGATACTGGAGGCCTTGCTATTGTCAGGCTAAGGTTGTTTTTCTCTCTAGAAAAGCATCAACATTGAGACAGTTGAGAGTTTCCTGAAGGCATGTCACATCTATCCCACCCAGGAGTGGGGGGTGGGGGTGGGGTTTGAGGCTGGTTGCTCCTCCTATCACTGGACAAAGTGGTGTAAAAAAAAAAATTGATTTCAGAGATTGGAAAATCCCAGCTCAAGCACTGCCTGAAACACAAGGCAAGGTGAACTTCCAGCCTTACAGGGTCTCTACTATTAAAATGAAGCATTGACTGGAAAAGGTAGGATTCTGTAAATTAGAGGGGGTATGTGGGAAGACCCTGATGAAGTTGGGGACATGTAGCCCCTCATGAATCTTCCTTGTCAAAGAAGACTTCCCACCCCCAGTGGAAGTAGCTTCCCCACATCCAGTAAAAGTAGCAACCTCCCCACTGGCATCTACTGGGATTAGCTCTGCATCGCCTAAAGAAACCATAATGGCCTCCTTAAGGCAGTTGTCACGTAACACAAAGCTGATTCCCCTCAGGACCCACATCAACCACCCATTATTGCTTCTAGACTTATAACTAGATTCAAGTCTCATCAGGTCCCTAAAGGTCAGGTACAAAGTGTGACCTATGAGAAGGTGCTTTATGCTCCAAAAGAACTATGAGTTTTCCAATTTATTAAGACTAAAATCTGGGGAACATTCTTGGGAATGGATATTAAGACTGGGGGATAATGGTAGAAGAACATGAAGTTGGATCAGGCTGCATTTATTGATTTGGGTTCATTAAGCAGAGATCCTGCATTTAATGTTGAAGCTCGGGGAATTGGGAAAGGCTCTTAATTTGGTTGGTTAGCTAAAACGGGGACCAAAAGGTGGCCCATAGCAAGTAAGTTAGAAATGCCAGAACTGCTTTGGTTTAATGTAGGGAAAGGAATTCAAAGACTTAAGGAGAATGGAATGTTAGAGTGTCTTTGTCATGCAGGAGTTACTCATCCACGCTGGGAAGACCCAGAAGATATACTTTTTACCACTACTTTAAGATACAAATTTTTGAGTAGAGCCCTGGCATTTTTTTTTTTTTTATCAGTTTCAGAGGTAGAATTTATTGATTCATCAGTTGCATATAACACCCAGTGCTCATGACATCAAGTGTCCTCCTTAATGCCCATCACCTAATTACCCCATCCCCCCACCTCCCCTCCAGCAACCCCCAGTTTGTTCTCTATAGTTAAGAGCCTCTTAGAGTTTGACTCCCTCTCAATTTTCATTTTATTTTATTTTTCCCTCCCTTCCCCTGTGTTTGTTTCTTAAATTCCACATATGAGGGAAATCATACAGTATTTGTCTTTCTCTGACTGACTTATTCCACTTAGCATAATACTCTCTAGCTCCATCCACATTGTTGCAAATGGCAATATCTGATTCTTTTTGATGGCTGAGCAATATTACATTGCATATAAATACCACATCTTTATCTATCTGTTTATGGACATCTGAGCTCTTTCTATGTTTTGGCTATTGTGGACATTGCTGCTATAAACATCGGGGTGCATGCACCCCTTTGAATCACTATGTTTGTATCCTTTGAGTTGAGCCCTGGCATTTTTGAAGAGTTCTGTGATCACTATTCTTCGTAGATCAGATGAGAATAGTGAAAACTCATTTACAGTGGAAACTGACGGATTTGGAAAATTTAAAAGCAATGGTAGTAATTGCATTCTGGGAGACAGAGGCCAAGTGGTAGCACTCGACCACCCCAAACAAGGCAGATATGGTTGCTGTAATGGACAGCAAAGTCAAGTAGCAATTTGGACCTAAGGTGTTAGGTAGTTGGTCATGGTATTCCTAGGAATAAAATAGGTAGAAAGCCTAAATTCTCTCTTGATCTATATAGGCTGAAAAGTTTTAGGTCAAGTGAATACAAGTCTAATCCAAATCATAAATACAGAGTTACAGTCCCTCAACCAATTCCCAGAATTGAGCCAGTTTGCAAACACAGAACTCTTTGAATGAAAGAGAAAATGGGTCCTCTCAGGGACGGACCCACTATACTGCCCAAAATATATACTGTCAATCTTTCTCCTAGCCAACCCCGAAGGGACCTACAGCTTCTACCAATGTAACTGTGCACTGGGAAAAAAGAAATAATCAGACCTTTTGAGCACTACTGGACAGTGTCTCTGAATAGTAATTGTCAGTGACCCAATATGCCACTGTGGTCCAACAGTCAGAGTAGGGGCTTATAGAGGTCAGGTGATCAATGGTGTTTTAGCGTAGGTCCATATCACAGTTGGCCCAGTGTGTCCTCCCACCATTCTATGGTTATTTTCCTGTTCCAGAATGTGTAATTGGACTAATGTACTTAGCAGCTGGCAGAATCCCCACATTGGTTCCCTGACCTGTGGAGTGAGGGCTATTATGGTAGGAAAGGCCAGGGAAATGCCATTAGAATTACCTCTACCCAGAAAAATAGTAAACTAAAATCAACACTGTACTTCCAGAAGAATTTCAGAGATCAGTGCAGCCATTAGGGATTTGAAGGATGCAGGGGTGGTGATTTCCACCACATCCCCATTCAACTCTATTTGGTTTGTGTAAAAGACAGATGGATCTTAGAAAATGATAGTGGATTATCATAAATTACCTGGGTGGTAATTGAAATTACAGCTCTACCAAAAAAAAAATGTAGCTCTGCTGTAACAGAGGTGGTTTCACTGCGTGAGCAAATTAATGTATGACCTGATACCTGGTACACAGCTATTGATCTGGAAAAATGCCTTTCTCTTCATTCCTGTCAACAGGGCCCACAAGAGACAGCTTGGTTTCAGTTGGCAAGGCCAACAATACAACTTCGCTATCTTCATCACATATATATCAACTCTTCAGGCTTAAGTCATAATTTAGCTCACAGGGATGCCTTCTATGAGGTATCATACTGGTTCATTATGTTGAGGACATGCAGATTGCATCTAATGAGCAAGTAATAATAGTAAGATATAAAGAGTATAGAAAAAAATAGAGTAGAAATAAAGTTGACACTTTCTAGGGATGCAGTGGTGTAGGGCATGTCAAGATATCCCTTTTAAGCTGAAGAATAAATTGTTGCATCTGGATCTTCCAACAACAACAAGAACAACAACAACAAAATCTATGATACAATGCCTGGTGGGCCTTTTTGGATTTTGGAGTCTCATTGGAGGTCTTACCCTGGCTCATTTAGCAAGTGACCCAATAAACTGCTAGTTTTAAGAGGGCCTAGACTAAGAGGCAGCTCTACAACAGGTCCAGGCTGCTGTGCAAGCTGCTCTGCCACTTGGGCCAGATGACCCAGCAGATCCAATGGTGCTTGAAGGGTTAATGGCAAATGTGCAGACCATTTGGGATCTTTGTCAGGTCCCCATAGGTGAATCACAGTTCAGGTCCTTAGCATTTTCAAACAAAGCCCTGACATTCTCTGCAGAAAATAGCTCTTCTCTTGGCCTGCTACTGGGCCTTAATAGAAACTGATCACTTAACCATAGGCCACCAAGTTACCATGCAACCTGAGCTGCCCATCATGAACTGGGTGTTATCTGACCCACCAAGCCATAAGGTTGGGCATCCACAACAACATTTCATCAAATGGAAGGGGTATATACAAGATTAGGCCAAGAAAACCCTGAAGACCCAAGTAAACTACAGGAAGAAGTGGCCCACATGTCCATGATTCCCACTTTTGCTATATACTACCTTCTTTCTGGTAGCCTGTATCTATGGCCTCATGGTAAGTTTAAGATCAGTTCACAGAAGAACAGATTTGGGCCTTATAGATGGCTCTGCAGAATATGAAAGCATCACCCCAAAGTGGACAGCTGTAGCACTAGAGCCCCTTTCTGGAACATCCCTGAAAGACACTGGTGAAGAGAAATCCTCCTAGCAAGCAGAAATCTGAGCCTAGGCTGTTCACTTTGTTTGGAAGGAGAAATGGCAAGATGAGCAATTATATACTGATGCATGGGCTGTGGCCAATGGTTTGGCTGGATGGTCAGGGAATTTAAAGGGACTTGATGGTTGAAAAACTGGTGACAATAAAATTTGGGGGAAAGGTATATGGCAAGACCACTCAAAAAAATGGGCACAAAACATGAAGATATTTGTGTCTCACATGTTAACCAAAAGATGATCTCAGCAGAGGAACATTTTAATAATCAAGGGGATAGGATGACCTGTTCTTTAATATCAGCCAGTCTCTTTCTCCAGCCATTACTGTCATTACCCAGTGGGCTCATAGAGAAAATGGCCATAGTGACAGGGATGCAGGTTATCAGTGGGCCCAGAAACATGGGCTTCCACTCACAAAGGCTGACTTGGCTGAGGCTACTGCTGAATGTTCAATCCACTAGCAGCAGAGACCAACAGTAAATCCCCAGGACGGCACCATTTCCTGGGGGTAATCATCCAGCTACCTGGTGCAGGTTAATTACCACTTCTATCATGAAAGGGTCAGTGTTTTGTTCATACTGGAATAGATACTCTGGATCAGATTTGCCTTCCCTGCATGCTATGTTTCTGCCAAAATTACCATCTGTGGATTTAGAGAATGCCTTATCCACCATCATAATATTCCACATAGCATTGCTTCTGGTCAGTGAACTTACTTTAAAGCAAAAGGAATGTAGCAATGGACCTGTGCTCATGGACTTCACTGGTTTTACAAAATTGACATTTTTTTCTTTACTTAAAAAAAAAAAAAAAACCCGTGGATCTTGAGTTCCATGAGGTAAGAGAGAGTTTTGAGAAAATTTATGCAAAGTAAACCACTCAGACCTGGATAAATAGACAAACTCAACAGAAGAAACTCAATGTGAGTATGTTTCTATTCATTTCATGTATTACCCACTTTTTGGAAATAGGTATCTTGGAGGAATTTTATTTCTATCTACTTTCAGCTACTGAGTGCCCAACTCTTTGTTGCTAAATGCTTTATATACGTTATCAGTTTATCCTTATAAAAACCCTAGAAGGTAGATATCATTTTCATTTGATAGCAGAGAAAATAAGCCTCAGAAAAGTTAAGGTTGCTCGAGATCACTCTGACACCTAAAATCAAAGTAACCAGTGACCAAGGTCTGATCCCATCTGACTCAAGACTCTTGGTCTTCACCATTTGACTTCTACAACTTTCTTCCAAGATAAAGGCAAACCAATTATCAATTAACCTAGACCACTCCTCAGAATCTCTCCCTTAACTCTTTTTTTTTTTTTAAGATTTTATTTATTTATTTATTCGACAGAGATAGAGACAGCCAGCGAGAGAGGGAACACAAGCAGGGGGAGTGGGAGAGGAAGAAGCAGGCTCATAGCGGAGGAGCCTGATGTGGGGCCCGATCCCATAACGCCGGGATCACGCCTGAGCCGAAGGCAGACCTTTAACAACCGAGCCACCCAGGCGCCCCTCCCTGAACTCTTCTTTTTCTTTTGCTTTTACTTCATTAACATCTGTAATAAGTTACAAATCCCTCTCTCTATTAATAGACATGGCTGAAAATTATAAAATATACCAGGTCTATATATATTCTATAGGAAAGGCAATGAAAGATGTCTTTTCAATACAATGACAGAGCTGAGAATTTTAAAATTCTGCTCTTCTCATCAAATGCAGAATTGATGCATTTTTTTCCATGAGGCCATTTTTCGTATTTGAATCCAAGTTAAGTGATGTAG
This sequence comes from Ursus maritimus, assembly GCF_017311325.1. NCBI lineage: Eukaryota > Metazoa > Chordata > Mammalia > Carnivora > Ursidae > Ursus > Ursus maritimus. The sequence goes on from NW_024424119.1 coordinate 19,345,777, forward strand.
TGAGATACTATAATCTTCTTTCACTGCCCCCAGTCTTTGATTAAAGAATTATAGCCTTGCTTTGAAAAGCAGGCATTTTTCAGCGACTCATTAAAATAATCATGAACTTTATTTCACTTCCTTTTGTAGTGGTACTCATGTCCTTGAGCCTCTTGTAAGATCATATAAAAGGTTAATGATGCTAATATTAACAAGCATATAAAATAAGTGTTATCATAATCAATCCTAAGGAATTTATATAAGCTAATACATTCATGGCCATTGCTAAATCAAATCTGCAAAAGATTGGAATTCTAAAAGGCAAGATCGTTTCCTATATTTCACAAATGAAAAATCCAGGGACAAGGAAGGTGAGAAAGCTATCACACCATCTCCAATATGTAAGCACTGTTATTTGTCCAAGAAAAGGATAGGTTATTTTCTCCCTAATGGCCAATTTCACTGGAAGTTTATCCCTTTTCTCTCCGTGATCCTTAAAGAGGCCTGGCTTCTAGGAGGGAGTGGTCTGTTCAATCATGCCTGAAGCTATTTTTCAGGTTAGTTAAATACCGAAAAAGCTTGGAGCAGCCTTGCTGAGTGCATCATTATCTACCACTGCAGAGTGAGGGTCTCACGTGTGCAGCTCAGCAATGCCGGGGCTGGACCTTAGCCATGACTGTATTGGCCTCTCAGCTATTACTAAAAAAGTCACCAGAGTCATAACCTTAGCACTGGCAATTTGCTCCTGTCTAAAGAAATCTTAGCTTCCAACAGCTTTCTGGAGATGGTTTAAACACAGGATACATACACCCTCATTTATGTAGTGTGTACACACGTGGTTAAATACATATGCCTATGAAGTAAGGAATTACGTGAGTGGAATACATCCTTTTAAATTTATTATCTTTTCTTATTCATCCAATTACAACACAGGCCCAGTATATCAGCTACATTACTGTAATATTCACTGGGGTACAAATGCAGAAAGCAAAACTGATAAGAGAAATGTAGATTTTAATTAAAGGACAGAAAGTGAAGCATTTTCCATGGTTAACAATAGAAATGCTTATATTCTTTGCTTGGTTCTTTCCATTGAATTCATTTCTTCCTACTGTGAGATTTAATTGAAAATGTAAAGAAATTTTACTGCCAGAAAGATTTATAGAAATTGCTTATAAAATACATTGAGATGTACATATTGGAAATTAAGAAAGGTATCACAAAAATATTTTTTTAAGGGAAAATACATGAACACTAAGTATAAACATAGAAAAATCTATGTTTTTGTTTTGGGGGGAAAAGGTAAAATTGAGCCATTCTGAGTCATCCCAAGGGACCATTGAACTATCTCATTAACGCCCTTGGATAACATTTGGTCCTGCAATTATTAAAAAGATTTATGGCAGGCCATTCAATTCACTTTACCAATACTTTCTTTAAATTTCTTGAGAGGTCTTTCAAGTAAAAGTTACTTTTATACGGGATTGATATGCATGCAGATAATATACAATTCGAAGGTAGCCTTGGTCCTTGAAGCAAAACAAAATCCTGTCATTCTACCTACGAAAATCTTAATCTTAAAGACCTAAAAAGTTGGACTTTACTAGCCTACCTTACAAGACAAAAATGAATAAATAAAACTTCTGGGTTAATGTGAAAAGCTCTTTAATGCTTCTCTGTAGGCACTGAGACTAGGGAGGCCAGGACAATCTGGCCAGTGGCAATCAAAAACATTATTCCCTTTCAACTTCACAAAAACTGAAAATTCAATCTGTAACACAAACTCGGAGGTGTTTACGGAGTCCACCAGATATGTTAATGCATATGACAGAGTGATTTAGGATTTGCAAACTGTATCACTTATCACTGTCACCTTAAATTCCACAGACTTCATGTTTACCCAAGGAAAGAAGCTGTACTTACATTCCCTTGAAGCCACGCTCATCACTGAAGTCTCATGGCTTGCCACTTTTTTTCTATTCCATCCGTACTGGACTACTGCTATTTCATACCTATGTGCCTTTGCCCATATAGTTCTCTCTCACTGCAAGCTGTTTTCCATCTGGCAGAGTTCTACTCATACCTTAAAACCTAGTTCAAATTAATGTCTTCTTGGAAGTACTCTTTAAGCCAATGGACAGTTACTGCCACTCCCCCAAATTTTGCCATAGCGTTTTGTACATGTATTTTCTGTATTACTTAGCAAACTGGTAATTATTTGGTTAGCAGTCTGCCTTCCATACTAAGTTGTAGGCTCCACAAAAACGTAGCGATTCTTACGTCTGTATCTCTAACGCCTATTACAGGATTTCACACATAGGAGAAAAATCAAGATTATTTTCTTAAATAAATTCAAAGTGCTCTTTGCTCATTTCTCTCGTTCTTTATGTACTTAATAAAGTCACTAATCGCTAACAAAATAAATCAGAATTCATACCAGAAACATCAAATTATCTCAAGCCCAAGCCAGTAATGTTCAAATTAAAATTTGGTTGAGTATCCTTAAACAGAAAATTGCCTCAATTATTCAACCTGGATGGAAAAATGAAGTTTTTATTAGCTGATTCCAGAAATGTGAACTTATTTTGGTCATGGTATTTGCTGAAAATGGAAAAGAGAAGAGACCCTCATTTATTAAGTTTTGAGTTATGGGCCTGGCCCTCACTTTAGAGTTTTTAGAAACTTACCCTTGACCAGCTATACTTCCAGTGGTTGTCAACTAGGGGCAGAACTGTTAACCACAGGAGGGGTATCTGTCACTGTGGTGTAGGGACACCGTCAAAAGGTTGGAGGATGCTAGTGGCATTGAGGAGAGATCAGTCTCCTGCAGTGTTTAGGAAAATCCCACATAAACAAGAAGTGTTCACCGAAAACCATACTACTTCATTATGTAACTCTTCAAGTGATCGCAGAGTTATTTTGTATTGATTTGTATTACCAGCTTCTGCAGACTTGATCACACCATGAAATACCGTCCCATCTCCACATATTAGTCTATGCCTGCAATGGTATTTCACGGTCAAGCACGATCTTTAGCTGCGATTGTTAACCAGGTAGTAGTCTTACTGGAAAATTGTAAGGAAAAAAAATAACACACTTCAGCACGTTTCCAGGTTGCCATAACACAAAGAAGAATTTCATGGACGAGTTACTAACAGAAAGTTATTTTGTGCACAGCTTTCTTCCTTCTCTTGCATACATCACAGAGACCAGTTGTTGTTGTTCTTTCTTTTGAAACTGACTGGGGATTACTTTCTTCCACCATGGCAATTAAAGTTAAAAGCCACGCTTTATTAACATCTATGGCTGACGATAAGGTGTTTCCAGAATTCTCTAATAAGTTTCCCCTCTGCGAGTTAAAGCAGCAAGGCCAACACACGAAATCAAGTATGTGTAGTGTTTCCTTTAAGTATTTTAAATAGAGAAAGAAAACTAGTGACATGTGTCGTTGATAATCTGAGCTACAAGCTGTGTAGCATTGGGTGACTTACTCAACCTTTCGATCCCACCTTTCTCCAAAGGCCACATAGGATTTTTTCCACACATGATTAAAGGATTAAATAACCTAATATATTTCAAACATTTAGCGAAGGATGTGGCTCAGGAAATGGTAGCCAGGATGATTCATGTCAAAGAAAACAGTTTATCAGTAGTATTTACGTATGTGAAGAAAGACCAGGCTAAATCAACGGCAACCAGAATCTCAACTTCATCAGTGGCTAGCACTGATGGAAGGAGAAGCTTCTCTGATCCTCCCGTTGTAAGGATTTTTACTTAATTGATGGCGATATCCCAAATGTTCATGATTCCACTTGATAGGCTAGAGAGACTGGCTCTTCAGATAAAAAATTCCATAGATTTGTTTCCCTGCACACCAAATAAACGACTCTTTTGCTTTTCCATTTTGGTTTTCCTAACTCGAGTGAGTGTGCTGATTGGAATATGTAAGCATTGTGGTTCTACTTGAAGTCTCAAGTCTCATTATGGATTACTATCTTTCTATCTGGTTCACACGGAGTTTCAGTACTACAAATCTATTCCAGGAGCTTTCGGTTTGATCATTGTAGATGTGCTGGCAAAAATTGAATTGCTGCAGCTGCGAAGCTAAGAGTAAGACTCTCAGTGAACTGTTCGTCCGGATCCCAGCTGGGGAGGCCCTAACTGAGTACCAAGTGAGTCCCACTCAGAAATCACCCGCGTGTCCTACAGCGACAACAAGCAGTGAATTTGGGGAAAATCCCCAAGTGGATGCCTCGGTTAGATCCTTCGGTGTTGGGTCTTACTGGAATATTTAAAGCAATCCAAATTCAAAGTCCTAGAGAGTCAAAGAAAGCAAAACTGGTAAGCCAAATATAGACTCTAATGACTGGGAAATGAAGAGTCAGCCAAATACTTTAGAGGGCGATGGGTTAAGTGCTATTTTAACTCTCACATCTTGAAGTGGATAATCCCTTTTGTATGGAAGACTAATAAAACTCCATCTCTTCAGTTTCAAGTAACAGAGGATCATAGCAGTAAAATATGGAATGAACAGGAAAATGAGCAAATAGGCTTAAGATAGTTAAGGAAATAGATGAATTAGTGAATCAAACTACTCAATATTGAGTTTTACATACGACAGATAAACTTCAAAGGAAAAGAGGAGGTATTTAACATAGAACAAAAACAAATAGAAAGCCTGGTGAGAAAAATGAGAAAATGAGGCTTTACAATCAATAACAAATAAATTTTTCTAATCAAAAGAGCCATCTCTTAGATTACTTAAATTACTCATGAAAAAAGGAAAGAACTCAGATCTCCAAGAGTTATTTCAATCAAAAGGAAAAACAGATGACCTAAGATTTAATCCTTAAATCTTCTGTGTCAAATTAGTTTCTACAAAAATTTAGGTTGTGACTTCTTGCCATAGCATCTACTAAATTTAGGAAGGATGAATTAGTGTGGGGATGCCTTAAATTAATAAAGTTCAGAGAAGATATACAGCATGTAGATAAATACATGAGCAGGTAGGGGAGTAGGTAGGCAGTCAGATCAATGGATGGAGAATGATGGATACAAAGATCAATTAATTTGCAAGCTTCTTTAATTGATCTTTAAGTCCTTCAGTAACTGAATAAATGGTCTTGTGTTACAGAAATATCTACTATTTCAGGGGTGCCTGGATGGCTCAGTTGGTTGAGCGTCTGCCTTCGACTCAAGCCATGATCCCAGGGTTCTGGGGTTGAGCCCCGCATCAGGTTCCCTGCTCAGCAGGGAGCCTGTTTCTCCCTCTCCCTCTGCTGCTTCCCTTGCCTGTGCTCTCTCTCTCTCAAATAGATAAAATCTTAAATTAAAAAAAAGAAGAATATCTGCTATTTCTTTTGAGCTTGAAGGTAAATGGAGATTATTTTAAATGAGAAAAATACTTTTTCAAGACTTCCCAGACATAGGCTTATCATGCCTAGTTCAGTGTTTTTCTAAAGTGGCTCAAGCCAGAATCCCCTGGGTTGCTGAAGCTACAGATCGCCAGACTCTATACTAACCCCTGAAACAGAAACTTCTAGGAGAGGAGCCTGAGAATCAGAAGTTTTAAAAAGCACTAATGAGATTCTTCTGGTGCCAGAATTTAGCATAACGATCTCCATAATTGCAGGAGTAAGGGTTCAATATATAAATTCTTTTAAAAAGTCCATTTCAGTTTTGGAGGAAATCTAGATAGTAAGAGGTAGACTTCATCTGCTGGGGTGTATATTCAGTTCAATTCCCCAAGAATGACCCAAAATCTATATTTAGGTCTTTGTGATGTGCTGGAGGATGAGGGTGGGTTAAGGGGAGGTAGTTATTACCAGACAACAACAACAAAAGATGAAACCCCTGCTCCCAGAGGGATCTCAGCCTGGTTCGGCAAACATGAATAGTAAGATAAATTGAAGCTTATGCAAGACAGTATATGATCAAGCATTTGATGACTGAGGAAGTACAATGAGAATGTCAAGTGGATTATCAGTGTGGCCTTGAGTTGAAGCAGTTAAAAAACCAGATGGACTCCTACAGCCAATTTTGTCCAGTGGGAAGGGTATTTTCCAATAGAAATCTTTGGAAGGTAAGATTTCAATGTCCAGGCATACAGCCATCTGAAATAAATGAACTCAGCGAGGAACAGAAGCAGGAGGGAGAACGGGGATCCATCAGGTCATGAAGGAGTCCATCTAAGAAGAACAATCCAGCACCTCCCCTCCTCCTTTTTCTAGTCTGTCATTATATTGTTACAGTATTCTCTGAACCAGGATTATCAGGCTGTAGAAAGAAATGCTCCACTCCTATGTAGTCTCAAAAAGAAAGGGAGGGGAGAAATCATCAATGTTTACGAGAAGCTGAAGATATTAGGACTGGGTGAAGAGGAAGGCAAAGATCGGTCAGGGGGAATGCAGGGATCTCAGTGGTAACTACAGAGGGTTTTTAATACATTAGATAATTTGTAGTTCAAACTAAGAGGTACTATGGATTTGCATACATTGGGTATTTTAAGCAATTCTCTAATGCTGCAGAGTATGAAGTAGCCTATAGAATAGTAATACGTTTATAGAGTATAAGGCTATCAAAATGCATTCTCAAGACTACCACATTATCATCTCTAAGAAATGAATTTGGATTCATAATTAGAGTCAGGAGTGTATGTCTGTACTCTATTCAGTTCTGAGATCTGCCTCTGACCTATTGTTGTGAACACTTGGAAAACATTTACTCCCTATCTGAGCATACCATGTGTTAATTTTCTTTCTTCCTCCTTCCCCACAGAATTTCTCTCTTACCTCATCAAATATGCAATTTGAGCAGAGGGTCTTCAAGTACCCAGTCTTAAGCATTCTTTAAAAATTTTGTGTACCATTTAATTTTAAGAAATTCTTCCATTTCTTTCTTTTATTCATGAATAGCTTCAGCAAAAGTGGCAGAAATAACTTTATTTTCTCCCAGGCTCAGTACCCCAAGGTTCCTTGATCAAAATTCTTCCCATTAAGGCTTTGTTTCTCCCAGATTATCTGGGCCTGAGGCCCTTTGGCTGATTTGCTCTATGCTAAGGTTAGTGCTGATCTCCATGTCTTTGTTGAGCAAACAGATGGGAAGGGACAAATTTGTACGGCACTGTCAAAAATGATTTAAATAAAGTTCCACTTTTTATTTTTAAATAGCATCTTGAGGGAAAGTCTTTTCTCATTCAGCCCTCTGTATGGCTCCACTCACAACAGGACCAATGTCCCTCACGGGTTATGAGCTACCAGCTCTACCACCATCTGCCCTCTTCAGATGTAACTGCCTACAGGTCAAGAGCAACTAGTCAGTCTTAAATTGCCTGGATAGTCAGTAGAGTGGTTGCTGTCTCCTGCTTTTAAGAGGTTTCAGAATTGTAAAGGGGATGAGCCAACAACAATTTCTATATCATCATCCCACCCTACTACCATCCACAGTGATCTCAACGTACTCTGAAATGAATGTATCAATAGTGCTTGCTCTATGCTGAGGTCTACCAGGCACTCTTTTAAGCACTTCAACAATACTAACTCCCTCTAATTCACTTGATCCTCATAATTACGTTAGGAGTTAGAAACGATTAGTAAATCCAATTTACAGATGAGGAAACTGGTATGAGGAGGTTAAGTTATTTGTGCAAGGTCATGCACTTAGTAAGACTTCCAGAAAAAAGAAATTAGGTCATCCCCACCAAATGACAGAGATATTTATTTTCAGGAAAGTCATGTGAGTAAAAATCTAACATATTCCTGAAGATTCTTTCTCTTTTATGCTTATATTTTATTCACCCCTAGACATGTCAGGTTAGGGCCAAACTGAAAGAAGATTAGACATCAAGTTGGCAGAAGAACTGGTAAGAAGGTGGGGGGCGGGGTTTCTGAAATTCTGAAAAAGTTCATTGATGACAGACATCTTTTGGTGAGGCTGCAGTATCCAAGAGGATCATACTATTTTCTAGCAAATTCCTTCTAAAAACCTATAGTTTGTGCTTTAAAAGAAACTAATAAAATAAATAGCCACTAGCTAGCTGGATCTAGCAAAGATTAAGAAAGTACCAATACTGATCGTGGTTTGATAAAGGGGAAAGAATCATAGCTATAGAGGAAATTAAATGTTTCAAAGTCTAAATAAAATGATTTTCTAGGAAAACATAAACTACCAAAATTGACATAAGAAGTGATAAAAATCCTAAACAGGTCAATAATCTTGGAGAATATTAAGAAAGTTGTCAAAGAGTTACTTCCTGAAATAGTGCCAAACTTAGTTACAACATTAAATTCCTTCATCTTTAAAAGGAGCACATCATTTTTATGATATTTAAGGTATTTCAGAAAACAATAAAGGAAGATTTATATTTATTTTGCAAAGCTGGATTAACACTTAGACCAGATCCTGAGAAAGCCAATGCACTCAAATGAGAAAACTATACACTAATTACGTTTAGTGTGTTCAATGAAAAATATCCCTAAATAGAATGCAGCAGTATATTCTGAGAATAATTCATTATGACCAAGTTTGAATTATTCTTGAAAAGCAAAGATATTTCAGTATTAGGATATCAATACCTGTAACTGACTACTGGAATAGATCTGTAGAGAAAGACCATATAATCTCTTTAACAGATGCTTAAGAGGCATTTCATGAAATTCAACATTCTTTCCTCATAAAAATCTTTAATAAATGATGATATAATTAACTGAATATGAATTTTTATTTATACAGGAATACATAGAGCTATATATATGCTAAATATCTATCTATATAAAATACCAAAGCTTAATACCATGTTTATTTTTACTTTATTTTTTAAAATTTATTTATCTGAGAGAGAGAGACCGAGACAGAAACAGTGGGAGGAGAGAGGGGTAGAAGGAGAAGCAGACTCCCCACCGAGCAGGGAGCCTGACCTGGGACTGGATCTGAGGACCATGAGATCATGACCTGACACCTAAGACAGACGCTTAATGACTGCACCACCCAGGAGCCCCAGTCAATACAATGTTTAGGCTTAATGGTAACATTCTAGAAGCATTGCAAATAAAATCAAGAGAACCTAAGCATTTCTTTTATCACCACAATATTTAATATTCCTCTGGATATGTTAACAAATATAGTTAGACAATAGTATTATCATGACTATTTAAATAAAGAAAATACTGTAATTATTTGAAATTGTTAATACAACTAGAAAATCCAAAACAAAATAAATTTGATTTTAATAGAGCTTAGAGATTTTTTCATATTGTAAATAATGACATGTAAGAAAATTTAATGAAAACAGCCCTACTCACCATAGCAATAAGACCATAAAAATTCTTGAGAATGAACTTAAGAAATGCAGAGGTTGCAGAAATTATAAACTAATGAAAAATTGGACAGATATTTTTTGTTCTTGGACTAGATGATTCAATGTTGTAAAAATATCAATGTTTCCTACATTTATCTAGAAATGAAATGCTGCCCTCCCATAAAGATACCAGCAAAATTTTAGGATTTAGAAGAATAAATACACACTAATGCACAGATAATGAAGGTTAATTAACTCTACCAAAGGTAAGATCTATCTTTATTAATAGATTATGGAACTGGTCAAAGAATAGACTGATCAATGGAACTGAAGAGAAGACTTCAATATAAATCCAAATATATATGGGAATTTAATGTGTATAAAAATGACATTTTAAATTAGTAGGAAAATAGCTACTAAGTAAATGTCAATAGGCCAAGTGGAAACTACTTGAAACCAGTAAAGCTAGAGCCTTACTTTATTCCTTATTCAAAATCCAGAGCGGATCAAATGTTGAAATGTAAATAATGTAAACACAAGAGTGCTAGGAGAAAATATAAGTGGATATAACTTGGGGGTAGGAAATGCTTGAAATCTGACAAAAATCATAAAACACTGATAAATTGAAATAATACAAATCAAAAGCATCTATTAGTTTACCTTAATCAAACTGGCAACGACTTTGGAAAAAAATAACTTCAATATAATTAGAAGCCAATAGATCAATATCCATAATAGAGAAAATGCCTAAATATCAGTGGGGAAAAGATAAATAACTGGCAATGCTCAAAATTAATAAAGTTATGAAAATTTATTCAGAGAGCTCGCTGTTAATTTATCAGGGAAGCAAAATGTTTGTGTCATATAATAAGGCATTTATTGTTTATGGGAGTTTAAATTAGCACAACATTGTAAAAGGCAATTTGGCAATTTCTAACAAAATAACAAATATTAATAATTTTGACTCACTAATTTCAACTTTGTTGAAATATATATATAGTGAGAATTCCTTGTTATTTTTCTTCCCCTTAATTGTGAGGCATTAGAAACAGCTTGAATGTCCATTTGTGAGGGTTGCATATACACATTAAGATGTATCCAAACATCTGGAGATAAATCTGTGTGTAAGTGGTAATACTTTTAACACACACACACACACACACACACACCCCTTATTTAGATTACTTATTGCTATAACCCAGAGCCTCGAAAATTACCTGTTATTTATTGATGTTCAATCAATGTTTGCATACCCAATGAACAAACATATGATTATATGCCAAAATTAAATTGTTAAATTTCATGCGACATAAAGTCATGGATCTATAAAAAGCACATCTCTTTAGAAGTGGCCCAGTAGTCCTTACTTCACAAAATACTTTCACTTTCTAATTTGTCAATTTTTATATTTTCACATTTTAATAAACATGCAATTATTTGTGATTAAAATATTGAAATACTAATAGAAGATTCCTCTATTTCTTTATACTGGAGGCATGTTATTTAGTGTCACCTAAACTTAAATTTATTGTGGTTAAATTAAGAATTAGGAAGTGGGTTACTACACTACACACAGTGATGTTATATCAGGAAAAAAAAGCATAAGTAAGGAATTCACACTGAAGAAAGCAAATATAATGGAGACAAACAAGGCTTATCTCAGCTTCATGAGTGGGGGTCTACCGATTACTTTCACGTACACATTCATTTAATTCTCGGATTATTTGTACTTAAAGATGACACGTGATATCTAGAAAGATATAGGATCCACAATCAGTAATGGAGAATCATGACTTCAATGCGCCTTCATTACTCCCGTTTATTGCTAGTGCTATGACCAACATCACTGTACACTAGGTCCTTCTGTATCTTTCCGGGGGGGGGGGTGAACAAGGAGGTGGACGTGGGGAGGTGGACGGGAAAATCCAAATTTCCATCTAAAACATGACCGAAGAGCTGGCTATTTATTACCATAACAATTTGTTTACTTGGGATATTTCTTTACTTATAAAGAAAAATTCATACTTTGGGTCAGACTACTACGACAGTGTTTCTCTACTCAAAGCTCACTCCCTTCCCTGTGGGGCCAAATTTCAATTTGTAAAGGTTATAAATCAAATACGAACATACGCTGATCCAAATGTAAAGAAATTCCAGGAAAAAATATGGTCTTCCCATTTCTGTATTGTTTCGTCTGTTTGGACATATGCGTGTGAGTGGGTTTTGATTTATAAAGTCAGTACAGATTGTATATCACTTTCCTGTTATGGGAGAAATGAGGCTTTATTCACAATGTATTGTATTTCTGGGCATCGAAATTACTTTCTACCTGTATCAAATCCCTGTGTTTCCATAATGAAGAGAAAGCCTTTGTGCTCTAATGAATGACACTGTCCAATTTATAATCAAAGTTTATGAATTTCCACTTTGCAACATTCCCTTTTCAAACACCTACAGACTTTCAATATGTGTTTCCAACTACATTTACAGAGATAACAATCTCATCCTAATAATGCTCTGATATTGGATTACAAGGAAGAACACAATATCAGGTTGGAATGAAAGACAGTTTTTCTCCAACCAAGCAAAGTAAAAAAAAAACAAAACAAAACAAAAAACAAAAAAACAAAAACACAAACAAACCAACAACAACTGAACTTGTTTCATTTCTTACCTTTAGAAGTTTTAGAAATAATTTGCTTTATTTTCAATCACTAAATCCCTAAGCTGTTAAAAGGCAGAAGTGAAAAATATCAGTATATGGCAACTGCTTATTGGATTTTAATTCTCCCCTGTGAATTCCAGTCAGAAATTCCCATTATTGGTACTTTATTTATTGGTCGTTTATTTATTTGTAGACATTCTGTCTGAGAGCATTAAGATTCATTAGAGATACAAAACAATATGTAAGCCGTCGACAGATAATGGTTTCCAGCTTTGGGGAAACAGGTTTATCTTGATAATACAATAAATTTACTTTAAGAATCCAACTGCTGTATGCTTAGATTTCCGGCAAATTCAACAACATGGAACATAGCCAGGAATCTACAAGTAAAGGGAAACAAGGTCTCTGAGAAGCCACGTGCTAAATGAAAGGGTCAGTCATGAAAAGTTATGCCTACAGGAGGGGCCCATATGTTCTCAATTAAACTTTTAGTTTTCTCTTTGCACACAATCCTAACAAGTCCTAATTCCTCATGTCCACTCTTACTTTCTTCCTCTTATGTAATGGTCAAAGTCGTCCTTTTATAACACAAAATTGACAATGCTACACCCTGCTTGCAACTTTTACACAAAGAATATGCCCAATGTGTGTTTGTGGAAATCAACTTTTTAAAAATATACTCTACTGAAATGGCAGAATATTAAATCAGGTGCAGATATATAGAACTGCCTACAATTATATGACAAAAATCTATTGTGGATTTGTGGAAATAGATGGCATAAGGTTGTATAACTAGATGACTAACCGCTATTGACTGGAATCCCTTATTTCCAATTATTCATTATAAGAGAAAAAAAAAATCTTTACTGTAACAAGTATCTAAGAAGTGTTGGGGCTTATATGCTTGCTTTTTGGGTATAAAGTGTTTTTCCCTTTTCTTCTTACATACCTCTTAATTATACACTGAGGAGAACAGTATCAGACACATTAGCTTCAAAAAATATAATATTCTTCACCAGCTGAGGACAGGCCAGGACGCTACTCCCTTCAGCAGAAACTAACAGGAGTCAATAGAATTCAGTGAGAGCAACTACTCGCAGGAATGGTTTCGAAATAAGCAGTAGCTTCAGTTAGCATTGTTAAGGATCTGACCACTCATCAGGCCATGTGCTAGGCCTTTGAAAAATATATTCTCTCATTCAGCCACAAAATACTCGCATGTGTCTTACACACAGGCATTTTAATCCCCATTGTGCAAATGAAGGTCAGAGAGACTCAAATTTTCTTAGTGAAAATAAGATGTCTGTCAAATCTTTGGTCGATCAAAATATAATTAGTATAATTTTTCTGTGACATCATAAAGGAAATGAATTGCTAATTTGCATTGAGTCTAGGAATATGAAAATCAGTTCAGGTATAATTTATGAATATTTAGCCAGTAATATCCAGACAAGAGTCACTGCACCAAGTGGAGCAGAGCATACCACCTACTAAAAATAAACAAATGAACTCTTTGAGGGAGCAAGACTTATCTTTAGACTGCCTGGATAAATTTTAATACTAACAATAATGACAATGCTAGATAATATTGCAACCTGTGGGCACTTTCCATGAATCTAATGGGCTGTTTGTGCTATCTTATTTAAGATGTTCAACTTTTACTTAAAAGGTATTCTTACATTTTTAGATGAAAAGATTGACACTCAATAGCTTCAGAATTTGTTACAGGGACAAAGACTTTGGATGAAGGCTACTGTGACTACAAACTCTGTGTTCTTTTCTCCTAGCACATAAACTGGCTCACCACTGTTTAAAATGATACTACATCTCTGTCCTTGCCGTAATCATGCACTCACCCAGCCAACTCCTGCTATACATTAGGTTTCCCACACATTTGGCCAAGATATTGGCCTAGCCAATGAACACTCAAGTTCTTTGGAGTTGGTTATCCTCATTGTAGATAAATGCATTGGCCTTTTTAGTACACTTCCTTGGAGGAAGCTTAGGGACTGACATTCAGTCCCTCAGTCTCCGAACTCTGGGAGCAAGTGAAAAAATTAAGCTTCTCAGACTGCAAAGCTCAGGAACGGAAAGACCACACCCATGCGAACTCCCAGAACTCAGTTGTCTCCTTTTGAAAAATGTAGTTTATAATCAGTGGTTTTCTCACATTCTGCAGACAATGGAAGGCCTTCTAAAGAAGTGTCCCAAACCCTAGCCAAGTTTATCAACAGAAATTTCTTCAGAGGAGATCTTTCTATCAGAAGCACAAGTCTCTGATGTGCCAGGGGAGAGTTCTCAGGTAGGAGGAAAGAGACTCCAAGAAGGTTAGATCAAGGAGGGTTCGCAAAGTTGGTTGGGGAGTCTGGAAGACAGGGCAGGAGGCTTCACTTCTCCCCATCCATTTCCTTCCTCAGCATCATAGGTCTTTCCTTCAGTTTGCCTGTTTCTCTTTCAAAATTGGATTAAAAGTACCTCAAAGCTCAACAGAGTACGTCTAATAGACAAGGCCATGGCAGCAGGCAATGAAGAGCCATCTGGGTCTTGGGAGGAGGGGATTCCCCTTGCACCCGCTATTTCCACTTACAGCTCCTCCCCAGGGGTAGACAGTAACTGCCGAGGAGCAGTTTCAGTGGGGAGGAATGTGTGCAGTCACCATTCAGCTAAGGAACTCTCCTTCACAAAGTACACGCCGAGGAGGAAGTGGCTGGTTCAAATTTTCACTTGCATGGGCAATATTCATAAGGGACTAGTTTGACAAACATGCCTTTAGATTATTCTTCATTCCCTTATTTTGCTTCCAAAATGTGTGTGTGTGTGTGTGTGTGTGTGTAAATAATAGAACAGTATACAAATAAAAAGGTCAGAGCCAAGAGAAAACAGTAGAACAAAGCAAAATGAAACTAGAAGTTGCATGGACAGGCACACGAGGACAGATCTGAATAATCGCTAAATTCTTAGTTCATCATTTCCCTGCTTGATTTAAGGAGATAATGGCTTCATATATGTATCAAAATGATGGTTGTAAATATTTTCTTATTTTGTTACCTGGATTGTCAACTGACATGTAATAGAAAGCATCTCAATTTTGTTCTATGATTTTTTTTTTTTTTAAAGTCAGCTACACAGTATTTCCAAGCATTATAAGTGAGGCAAATGCACAGACAATTAAAATGCTTGGAACTATGTTACAGCATATTTTAAAGCCCCCTTAGCTAAAAAAGTAAAAAATTCTTTGTTTCAGTTTTAATGGGCATATGTGCAGATTTCTTTTTTCTCAGATAATTGACATATGAGCCATTTTTCTGATATTAAGTGTTATTGACTTTCTTATCTGAACATTAGAAAGAAAATATTACTAAGAAAAAAATACAAATGAAATTTAAATTTCATGATAACCTTCTGGGATTTCCAAGGAGAATTTGGAAGTCTGATCAACAAGGACCAAATGGCGTATTTCCTGCTTTACCTGATTGCTTAGCTAAATAAAGACAGTAACATTTATTCCAAACAAGCTTCAGGTAACTAAGAACATCTGCTCTAATTGAACACAATTCCTTTGCCCTCTCTTCCAAGGTCACCTATTATCTACAGGTGTGGGGTAACAGATTTTTTTTTTTTTTTAAACTATGAAAAAGTGACTGCTGTCTGTTCAGCAGAGAGAGCTGACTGGAAGCTCCCAGTCCAGACCCACTGAACGGGAGATGCTGGTTCATTTGATTGCTGACATGGTATTATGAGTGCCTAACAACTTCCTGGGGATGTCCTGCCTTATAAAAGAGAATCTGCAGCAATTGTGAAAAGGAATTAGTTACTCGAGAACATTAAGGTTAATAGGATCATTGTCTAATGTTCTAAGAGGCAGGGTTAGCAATATCCTGAACTGAGCATGTCAGGATACTGCTTGCACTGACTGGAGTCTACTGGAGTCCAAGAGAAATAATGTCCATCTCATGTGTTATCTTGAGAGAGGGCTCCGGCTTGCAGTGACTTTTTGTGAAGTGGCCCATTCATTAAAGGGAATGATGACCCGTTAGACCTCTCACATTGAAAATCAATTAAAAGGAAGGAGAAAAAAATAATTTCTGGCAGCTAAATTATTTATTGCCTTTGTTCAGTAATATGGAGAAAATTTCATCCTAATTATCTGCTACCTTTCTGTTCTTTTATATCAGGCTCTACTCATCCATTCACATATCCAGCTTGCCCCATAACAGAGAAAAGTCAGAATTTGTCTTTTCTGTTCTACCTTTATCCCACTTCTGCTCTTGCTCTTCAGAGGGTCTGATTTGATACTCTACGAATGTGTATTAATTCATTCTTCTATAGCCATTCATTTATTTACTGAATATTTAACGATAGCTTCTAAAGAGCAGTACATTTTTCATATTGTCTTCATTATTTTATTTGCAGTGTCTGGCACTACCTAACAATAGTTACTGGATGAATTAATGACCTGAATATCAAGCACCATACTGATTGCTAGCGTTTGGCTCCCTATCCCAGTTTATTAGCCTCTCTGATCCACCAGAATTTAACTATCTTTTGTTTTCCTTCCTAGCATTTTAGTCACCCATGTACCTGAACAGTGTTTGACGTTACTCTATTTTTCAATCTTGATCACTGCAGTGCTCTCAGAAGGGGAATTAAATCTGGCCCCCCAGATTCTCATCCATTTCATCAATAGCTAGATCAATATTCTAGCCAAAGGTTGAAGAACATGGAGGGCAAGATTCCGATAACAATAAAAATGCATAATACTTGTATGGAGTGAAATAATTTCTAATAGGCTTTAAGTTGTATAAATACTACTTTGGTCAATCAGGTTTCTCAAGGAAAGTCGGTTGTGCCCTAGACCCCCTGGACCACTTGGGGGGCAAAAAGGGGTTAAAGTATAGGAAAAAGGCGTTTGGATATATGATAAGAAGAAGACAACAAGAGCAAAAAACTGTTGGCAATGACCTTGAATATTGTTTTCCAGAGTTATTTTTGCCAATTAAAGTACAAAACATTTAAGTGTAACTGTAATGATTTTTCATTTAAAACAAGTGAAAGTACATATTTTAGATGCAAACTCATTAAAAATCATTCAGTAGCAGTACCAACTAAAAGATAGTATTAGCCTTATTTGTTGATGAAAAAAAAAAGAAAAGAAAAAAATCAAGTAATCCTCCTACAACTAGAAAGGAAGTCAACTATTACAATTTCCTAGCTTCAGTTATAGTGCAAATCAAGTGAGAATGTTTCATGTAGAATAGCCACCAGCTAGCAGAGAGTGTAACTTTCTAGGATGCAGAATTCAGACATCTGTTATCTCCTATCTTATGCAGATTCTGTGAGACTATTATCAAGTGATACTTCAGAATTTCTCACCATTTCATTCCATCTCTGTAAAAACTCACATTTTCTAATTTATTCAGTACTAACAATCCATTCCTTCCAGTTAATCAGTAGCCAAAAAGTATTAATAATTTCCCCAAAGTGTCTAAAAAATTTAAAAAAGTAATCCTCAAAATGTTTCACTAAAATGTATTAAAATGGCTTATCAAAATGACAAAAGAGAACAAGTGTTAGCAATGTACCTCAAAAGTTAGAAATAGAGCTGCCATAGGATTCATGAATATCGCTTCTGGACAAATACCTAAAGGAGAAGCAGTATCTTGCAGAAGTGTTTGCACCCCTATATTCATTGTAGCATTATTCACAACAGCCAAGATATGGAAATAACCTATGTGTCTATCAATGGATGAATGAATAAAAAATTAGTATATATAATACACACACAGTGGAATACTATTCAGCCTTAAAAGAGAAATCTTTTGTTGCCATTTGCAACAACATGGATGAAACTGGTGGACATTATGCCAAGTGAAATAAGCCAGACATAGAAAGACAAATACCACATGACCTCACTTACATGTGGAATCTATAAAAATGTCAAACTCATAAAACCAAAGAGTAAAATGGCAGTCATCAGGAGCTGGGAGGGTAGGGGAAAGGAGTAGATGTTCGTCAAAGCATACAGATTTCCAGCTACAAGATGAATAAGCCCTTGGGATCTAATGTACAGCATGATGATGACAGTTAATAATACTGTATTATATATTTGAAACTTGCTCAGAGAGTTGGTCTGAAGTGTTCTCACCACATACACACACAAAAGAAACCATAACTATGTGAGGTGATAGGGATGGTAATAAGTTAGACAGCAGTAATAATTTCACTATATATGTATATCAAAACATCACCTTGTATACCTTAAATATATGCAATTTTTATTTTCCAAGGATACCACAACAAAACTAGCCCCCACACCTCATTTCTGCTCAGTCAGATAAGGCTTCAATCTTTTAACCTTGCTTACTTATGTAACTGCTAACTTCCTTATCTCACATCATCTATCTTTGGCATAAAGAGGTCATCTTTCATGCCAGAGTCTGGTTGAAAAATCACAGGAGAAGACGGACTCATGTGGTTTGGGTCACATACACAGTAGATGCACCAACTAGAGCTACGCAGGCAGAAACTCGGGGTAATATGGAGGCTCTCTCAGAGCCACATGGATTCAGTCAAAGAGTAAGCGTTCCCCCACTGAAGGAAGAAATACCAGGGAGATCCAACAGCAGTAACAATTCTACGACATGGCTTATTTTAATATGAAATGTAATCATTCCTTTACTATAGACTGCAATCAGCATTTGAGGGAGATATTTTATATTTTTTTCCTGCATTATTGTCTACTTGCGTATTACGCTCTACTCTGGAGATGACTGGATGGGGCAGTCTGGGTGGGGTTCTAGGATCCCAGTGTGTGGATAGAAGCTATTCCTTAAATGTGGCTTAGCTTAGACACGACTGGTTGCGCATGTTAGTAAAACAAAAATAGGATATGGCACGGTGAAGAAGGACAGGGAGGCTACCTTTTGGGTGCACTATTCAACACTGAGGAGGATGAGGTGGGAGGAGTTACTTGGTGAAGGGCAAATGTTGAATCATGCTAAGAAACAGGTTGAGAGAGCTCTATTTTTTTCTTCCGGCAACAGAGATCACCAGAAATTTTAAAGAAGTTCTATTTATATTTGTGTCTTAGAAAACAACTCTAGCAAAAATGTGTATGGCTGAACAGAGGGAGCAAGAAACCAGAGGCAGAAAATAATTTTAATGAGTTTACTATAAGCATTCCACACAAAGGAATTAGTTACTTCAGGATTTGAGAGACATTGAAAAGGAGGCATCAGAGAATCTGGAGTTAAGTGGTAGCTGGGAAAAAGCACAACAGTGAAAAGTAAGGCGCATTTGAGCTACTGGGGAGAACATCAGGCTAAGAGGCTGATAATTAGTAGATACTGAATGGTAACCTGAAGTTAATATGTTGTAAATGGAAAGTCTTTCTGTCCTTTTTAAATAAAGATATTTAAATAATCTTGCGGTTAAAAAATTTCCAAAGACAGAAAATTCTAAAATGCAGTCAAAATAACCTTCTGAATTCAGATGGTAAGATATGGGAGAAGTGAATCACAAGGCCTAAAAGTAGCGTGTGATGGTACCATATGCTGCTGCTTTCAATAACTTTACGTGTTCTTAAAGACAAAAATAAAAATAAAAATACATGTTCAAAGATCCAGCAACAATATCGAAAGTACAGGTCATGGTGCATAGTTACTTTCCCTTTGTGGACTGCAGAGTCTGCCTAATTCAATAATCGCTACCACACACACCACATACCTACAGCCCAATTTTCTGCCTACACGAGCTCCAACTTGCCTATTTACAATTCACTGGACTTCATTAAAACTCTATTAACAATTGTTCAGCTGATTGGACTTCTTGGTGTAAGCAACGATTCCACAACAGCCTAGAATTAAGATGTGCTTTGGCCCTCACTTGGAACATTGATCGAAATGCAAGCAAGCAGGTCAGCTTACATTTGTTTAGGAAATTATTCTGCCTGTATTCTTATCTAAGTCAAAAATGTCAAATTAATCAGGAAAGAAACTCCAAACGTTGGGAGTTATTTTTTGCTTCAATGCAATAAAAATGAAGCCATATTCCACTAGGGCTATCATAGGTACAAATTATCAAAAGGGATCATTCTAAAGAAGTGGCTGGTGCCTATCTAGATTTTTCATTTTCGTCTGAACTACAAGTAAGTATTTTGACCACTGCCAGTGCTTTACAAACTTAGGATTCATGATCTGTTGTTCACATGAATGAAATTCTTGTAAATTTGTATTCACTGGATATTTACAGATCACTGACAATGTGTCAGGCACTATGGTAAAATATAAGATGATAATAATGAGTACATTAGTAAAACAATTTTTCCTGTTACTATTTGCCAGAAATTTCTAATGTATCATGTTTTTATTAACTTTCTTTGAAAATGTTATGAATAGAAGCTTAAAAAGTGGTGAAACTGAGATTTGGAGCCAGATCAGGTTTCGAAAGTTATTCCATGGTAATAGATGAAAAATGCTGAATTCCACTGCAGCATTACAAATAAATAGCTGGAGAGTACAAAAGCAAGCTTCTTGACATCCAACAGTCTGGAGGTAACATATGCAAATTATCTGGATTGCTTTATGCCTTTGAGGTGGCTGGGCCACTCCCACAGATGTGGCTGACACTGTACCATCAGGGTAAGCTCTTGGCAACCTGTCTGTAGGTTCTAGCCCTGAATTTTGAGCAACTCTCTCAACTCTCCTGACCCAGTTCCACATCTCCTTTGCTCCCTGCCTCTTGCTTTGTATATTGATAGAGGACTTTGACTCATCATATTGAATTATTGCTGACTGTTTCTCCTCCACTAACAATTGTGGCTTTTCAACTTGAGTATGACACCCATGGGGCCCTTGGCAAAGCTTTGTCTAGAGTCATTTGGGCTTTACTACAGTGAAGCAGTGACCTCATCTCTGGACAACTCTTAAGTTGGGACATTCTTCCTCCCAGTTAATCTCTAGGATAGAAAACAGGACATGGAGGCCCCTTACTTTTTCCTTGTTAGTTTTTCTAATTTTGACAAAGATACTTTTAGTGCAAACCCAGATTTCTAAAATAAGAACAAGTGAAGAATCATAAAATTTACCATTTCTCTAAAGAACAATTTTTTTTTTTATAGTTCATTGTACAACATTTGCTCAAAACAGAAGTGGATCAGTAGTGTTCTCTTGGTCTCTTTCATGCTAAATCTCTGTTAATGGTACACTAAATCTTGTTACTTTGCTGCACTTCACTGCAGAGACCCTAGGACACGTGGTGGGAGATCCAGGGCCCAAAGTCTGGGGTTAAGGAGTTGGACTGTGGAGGAAGGGGCAGTACAGAAAGGATGTGAGGTCATTTGTGGCTCTCCTTCCACTACTCCAGGTTCTACACAAAAGATGCTTAGTTTCGTTCATTTAAGTCATATAGCAGCTTCACCGAAAAAAATTTGCAATCCCAAATTCATTATTACCATGCCACTCCCCATTCATTTTCAGCTCTATGGGAAAGAAAAGCAAATGCAATAAAATGAATTCTGAAATAAAAAAAATCATTGAGCCTGTAAAGCCTGTGGTTTTGCCTGTAATTGTTTTCCATTTTTTCCTGATTCCTTTTGAACTGGCATTTTTTCCTCTAGAGAAGCTGAGGGAGGCTTCCTTTCAATGACTTTAGTTATTTTTCTCTCTCCATTTACCAAATCTCACTCTACTAAAGGAATTTCATACTTAATGATTAGAATATTGATCACTAAATTTCCCGGCTCTGAAAACATCATCTATTTTATGTGTCAAAAGTATATTTTGCTTCAAAAATCCTAGCAGAATGGGAACACAAAGAGAATAGTCTAAAAGAAAAAAAACAAAAAAACAAAAGCAATTCAACAGAACTATTATTTACCAAACACAAAACCACCAAACACATCAATAATATGCCCCTTACCCAGTAGGCATCATTTATACCTGGGTGTGACTCATAACATCACCTACGAAAACGTAATTTTCACGTGTGCGTGCATTTATTTACCTAACAAATGTCCACCGATAACCAACTACAAACAAAACACTACGTTAAGCACAGAGCATACAAAGATGGAAAAGACACAGTCTTTGTCTACGAGTAGCTTCTAATCAAGAAAAAGAGACCAAGTACTCACAATATAGTGGAGCCAGCGAACGTGTTTTCTGGAGCCAGGCTGCTTGTGTTCAACTCTTGGTTTTGCTACTTACTAGCTCTCCAAACCTCGGCTTCCGCAGGGGAGAAGGAAGGATTTATAAGGGTTCTCATCACATGTGTTTGTCGTTAAGGTTAAATGAGATAAGTTGCACATGTGCTTGGTGCAGTAACTCTCTCAGAGTGATCAAGAAATTAGTATTGTGAACAGTTGCTACTTCACGATACTAAAACACTCTCACATGCACTCACGAAGGTTCAGAAGTCACAGGACATTCAAACACAATGGTTCAAAGGAGAGATGCTCTATTTTTATTTGGTGTTAGAAGGATGCTCAGGAAAACTTTAGGGCATTTGTGACAGCAAGGAAAGAATCCGATTATGATTTACTGAGTTGGTACAAGGCACAAGAAATAGAGTATACAAATTGAATGTAGAAGAATTTTTTTAAATTCTGAGAATGGAAGGAGGGTCACTTTCCAGGACTGAAGAATCTGACACTGCACAAGAACATAATGGGGTTTTCTCTGATCAATGGTATTATTGACATTTTCTTTTTCTTCCCAAATTCTAAAGTTGGATCCTTGTATCTTGGGGGTAAACAAATGGAATTTTGGCTTCTATCAAGTCCTATTGAAATTAAGAACAGCTGCTATTACTCCGCCCACTACTGGCCTGTGTTAGTTTATTTACCAACTTGGATGTGATGTTTTTGGGGTATCTACTGAATGCCACAGATGGTCAATGATTTCTAGTTGACTATGGTGACAGAGAAGTCTGGTTCTAGCTCACGCCATTATGGCTAATTTTGCAAACTGGCATCCTATGGATTTAAAAGCATCCCAGGTGATTCTAATAGAAAGCCACGTTTGCGAACAATTAGGTTAGGCATAGCAGCCATCTCCTTCCCTCTGCACTGGGAAGCTTCCTCAGAGGAGTGAGGAGGCGGTTTTGCCAGCCAGCCTAAATGATGATATGAATGGTTGGGGCCAAGGCCTAAAGATCTGTGGAACTCAACCTGCACTAAAGTAAAGCAATAAGAGCATATATGCACTATACTTGGGAGGATGTAAATAATCAGTAAACAAAACTGTCCCTTCCATCTGCATAAGTAGGACGTGTTTTCACAAAGGACATTAGAATAGCCATGTGTGGTTCTGCCACACAGTATTCCTTCATGTTATCCTTGAGACGTACCTTAACCCATTTGAAAATGAACCACATATCCGTATCTATGAATTTAATTATTTCAGGCTTTTAATAGGCAAACAAAACAAAATACCCCCTTCCAAACGAAACAAAACAAAGCCCCCACAAACTTCTCTGACTAATGTATGCACTAAACATTTTGTAGCCGTTTTTTTAAAGGACATCCAAAGAGCTTTATCATTTTCCTTATTTTTAATTTGTATGTTTTGAAAAGTCCACTCACCCTTCCACAGAGTTGAGGCAGCAGCACACAGAACAAAAAATACCTGATCAGACTGAAGCCACTATCCATACACTGATTTCTTTTTTCTTTTCCTTTTTTTTTTTTGCTAACATCGGGATATTTAAAATAAGTAGATTTGGTGAGAGACGGTAAAGGGCAATGTTTTTGGAAGAAAAGATTGATTTTCACTGTATTTGAAATGTAGTAGTCCAGAAGCCAAAATGAGGGTTTCCGAAGTTAAGACTTCATGGAAACAAAACCAGAAGAAATTATATTTAATAATAACATATCGATATGTATAGGGATTCTAACTCATTGATTCGTTCAACACATATTGTTCATTATTTTATCATTCAAAAAATATTAATCAAATGCCTATTATGTATCCAGACACTATTCTAGATTCTGATGATGTAGTAATGAATAAAATGGACAAAATCCCTGTCTTTATGGAGCTTGTAATTTACTAGAGGGACAGACAAGAGGCAAATAAATACATATATGTAATATATAATCAAGGATATAGACTATATATAAAATGGAGCCAGAACTGAAAAATGAAATGGTAGCTGGAAGGGAGATGAGGTAAAAAAAAAAAAAAATGAGTTCTTTTGTTTATTTATTCACTAAGTGAGAGAAATAATAGCATGAACTTTGCTCTGGTATCTTTCTGTCTGGATTGCTTTTTTTTCCCAAATACAAGTCCAATTCTCTTCTATGCTCTGTTCGAATGTCATCTTTTCAATGAGGCCTTCACTGGTCACCTTATTTAAGATTGCATCCGTTTCCACACACCAGCACTCCCTATCTGATCTCTATCTTCTATATTTTCATTATTGCTTTTGGTTATTTTCTGCCTCAGCCTCATAACAATGGAAGCTACATGAGGGCAAAAGTTACTTTCTGTTATGTTCACTGCTAAGTCCCCAGGACCTGGAACAGTACCAGAGACATACCTGGTATTCAATACATATTTCTGAATGAATGTTTGGATGAATTTTGAGTAAGTGAGCCAATAGAAGCTTTGACATATAGTTGAGGCACAGAAAGGACATTGTAGTGAACATAACAAACACTATGATGAACAATGAACAATAATTAGTCTCCACCATCAGCACCTACTTTCTAGTGACTTGCAGCAAACAAACAGACGATCCCATTCCAATGTGATAAGAATTCTGGGTACTCTGGAAACACACAGGAGTTTCCTCCTCTGATGTAAAACGAAGGCAGGCTAATCTAGATGGGTGGAAACCCGAACATAGGGCTATCCAGTTAAGGAAAAGCAGAGAGAACAGCATGTGCAAAGGAACTGATGATGAGGGAGAGCTTGTCACCTTCCGGGAACTGTAAATATTTGTATAGCTGAAGCTTACAGGGTCTTTTAGGGCACCCTGAACCCAAAGGACTTGATGCAGAGTACAAGGGAGAGTCACTCAAAGTTTTTACATAGGGAATCACAAGATCATACTGTAATGTTGGAGAGAACGGTTGGAAGTGGATACTAGCAACAGTTAACTTGGCATTAGGTGATAGTGGACTCAACCTACGTAGTGCCATTCAGGTGGGAAGAAGCATAGAAAGTCTGATGATAGTGCATGCCCTTCCCCAGGATGGAAGCAAGAATCTATAGTTCAAGAGAAGGAATAATGAATCATTTAATGTTTTCCAGTAGCCAAATATGTTATTTGCAAAGTTAAGATTAGCTCCTAGAGAAGTTCCACAGCTGAATCTTTCTATCTGTTCTTCAAGTACCCACAAGTCAACATTGCTTTTCCAATTATCACTATCCATGCATAGGGGTTCCAAGGCTAAACAGCAGAACTGGGGTGGGACCCTAGTTCTGTTGTGTGAACTATCCAAAACACCAGGATGTGGAAGCCTCTTTTCTAGGACCCAGAAAAGATATCAGGTGTTAGTCTAGGAAGGAAATTGTCTAGAAGGGTAAAAGACAACTTTTTGGACCTTTCTCCTTACTATCTTCCCTAAAACCCTTGTTCCTTTCTTTCCCCTTGCTTTACCCAAAAACACCATGTTGTTCCCTCAGAATGAAGTAAAGAGATGTATTGTTTAATCTCTGATGCTAACTCTGCCTCTTTCATCACCCTTTTTTCTTTT
This sequence comes from Ursus maritimus, assembly GCF_017311325.1. NCBI lineage: Eukaryota > Metazoa > Chordata > Mammalia > Carnivora > Ursidae > Ursus > Ursus maritimus. The sequence goes on from NW_024424119.1 coordinate 19,371,415, forward strand.
TTCTTTGTCTTGCTCACATATCTCACACACATACATGAACAGACACCAACACACACCAACACACACACACACACCCTACATTTTTATGCTGGAAGCTCCACCGTAATTCTTGGAGTCTGTCCTTCCTGATTTTGCATCTCTGTCAGGTAACACAAGTTCTCCTCTTAAAAAATTTTGGAATGAATGCAGGTATGTTAGATATGAAATGAGGAACAGTATTTCATATTTATAGGCACACACACTGAAATACCTGGAGTTGAAAAAAAAAAAGAAAACCAGAATAACTGTACGAAGAGGAAGAGAGGAGATGCCGCTAATGGAAATGTGTCTTAGTCCAGTCAGGCTGCCACAACAAAATACCATAGACTGAGGGACTTAACCACCAGAAGTTTATTTTCTCATAGTTCCGAAGCCTGAGAAGTCCAAGATGAAGGTGCAGGTTTATCTGGTTCCTGGTAAGGATTCTCCTCCTGGTGTGTAGTCAGCTGCCTTCTCACTGTGCCCTCACATGGTGAAGAGAGAGAGAACTCTGGTGTCTCTTCCTCTTCTTCTAAGGGCACAGGCCCTATCAAGTTAGGGTTTAACTCTTATGATCTCATTTAACCTTTATCACCTCCTCATAGGTTCTATATCTAAATACAGTCACCCTGGGAGCAGGGCTTCAGCACATGAATTTTAGGGAAACACAATTCAGTCCATAGCAATATGCATACTTAGTGAACCTCTGACAAACGTTTGCAGACTCAGTGCTCTTATGTTGAGGTGTTTCCCAGCTTTTTCATATCCATTGCCACCTTCTAAAATATCATGCACTAGAAGTGTGGGCAGTGCTCTGGGGACTAGTAGTTTGTTGGCACTGGGAGAGCCTGCGCAATGACCTCGGAAGAGGCTTGCTGTTAAAGCCAGATGACCTACATTTGAATTCTAGCTTTGACATTCCTAGGAGCCAGTTCTCATCTATAAAATAGAGATAATGCATCCTACCATGTGGTTGTGAAGCCTGAATGAGTGACACATGTGGAAATATTTGAACCACAAAAGATGTGCAACAAGTGCATGGCCTTCAGACTTCATCCAAGACCACCATCAATATTTCACTTCTCATTGGTAGCGTCCAGATAACTGGCATTCACTCTGTGCCAGACATTGTTATAAGTAACTTTCCATAGGTGTATTATCTAAATTAATACTCACAAACATGAAGTAGCTATTACTATTGCTCTCAGGAAACAAGGACAGCTTCTATCGACATAGAATTACCTAGTGGCTATTCCTCAGCCTACTCAGGGACAGAAAAAAAAGTTAGGAAATGGAAGGTAAGAAGTCCCTAAACTTTGAGAAAAGACTTTTGATTTCTCTGAGGTCCTGAGATGATAGAGGGTGGCTGGCATTAACAATCTCTAGGAACTGTCCCTACTTCTGAAAGGGGTGGCGTATTGGTTTCCTATGGCTACCGTAACAAATTACCACCGATTTAGGGCTTTAACACAACACAAATTTATTCTCTTATAGTCCTGGAGATCAAGTCTAAAATGGGTCTCAGGGCTGTGTTAAAGTGTTAGCAGAGATTGTGTGTCCCTGACTTCCAACTTCAAGCAGTTTCCTGCATTCCTTGACTCATGGCCTTGCATCACTCCAAACTGCTTTCCTCATCACATCTCCTCCTCTGACGCTGACTCTCTTGCCTTCCTCTTCCCCTGATTAGCACCCTTGTGATTATACAGCTCCAACCTAGACAATCCAGGGTATTGTTTACATCTGAAGATCTTTATTTTAATGAAATCTGTGAAGTCCCTTTTGCTATATAAGGTAACATATTCAGAGACTCTAGACATTAGGACAAGGAATTCTTTGGGGAGCCATTTTCCTGCCAACCACAAGTGACTCTGGACACCATCACCCCCATCCCACAACAACTTCTGGACCAGCAGGTAGACACTCAGTGTAAGGTGGGCCAATCAGCTTTATCCTCCCCAAATTTTATATTTGGTGATTCAGGCACCGGTCTTAGCTGTGGGATATTATGTTACAATTCTTATTAGCAAGGCCAGAATCACCACAGTAAACCAAAACCAAGTACTACGTGAAACTGGAGAGAGGGGTGGGGGCAGAAACTATGAGGAAAGAGAAACACTAAGTCTACAAGAAAGTGAATGGAACAAATGTGCAGAAGGAAGCAGAGCTTCAGGACACCCTTCATTAACAATCTCTTTATTCCTTATTAGATCTAACTTTAAAACTCCTGCTCCTTGCCACCAGAACAGTTTTAATTAGAGCCATGCTTGAGCAGGGTGGAGGCCATACCTGAAAAGTCCTCCACCTACTCTAAAACCCCATGAAAGTCCAGAACTGGGTTGTTGTAGGCATCACAGAGGACGGGAGGTTTGGGGGGCTCCCAGCCATACTGAAAAGATAAGGAACTCATAGGCATGCACAGAAGTCCTAAAATCCAGGACCGCAGGATTTGCATACTATCCAAATATGTATGGAGCTTTCCCTACTCAATAATTTGTTGTCATTTTTCTCCCTTCCCAATTCTAACGTTGTACTGTGACCACAGAAATAGAGCTCTGATTGCTGTGAAGCCCTCACGGCTGAAATATAGTCCAAAAAGCCTCTACTCCCTTGGCATCCGCTGCACTGCTGTACCTGACAGAACTGAGGATTCGCTGGGTACTGCACTAAATAAGTACTTTCCCTGCAGTATCTCACCGAGTCCATCCTGCAAAGTAGGAAGCAGCATTATTTTCATTTTAAACATTTCATTTTAAACATTTAACATTTAAAGGGTAATCTTTTTTTTTTAAAGATTTTTTTTTTTTTAAGATTTATTTGTGAGAGAGAGGGGCACAAGAAGGGGGGAGTGGCAGGCAGAGGGAGAAGCAGGCTTCCCGCCGAGCAGGGAGCCCGATGCAGGGCTCGATCCCAGGACCCTGGGATCATGATCTGAGCCGAAGGCAGATGCTTAACGAACTGAGCCACCCGGGGGTCCCAACACTGAGGTAATCTTAACCTACATGTTGAATATTTTTGTGATTAAAAACACATTAATCCTGGAAATGTAAATCCACAATGAAACCCATAAATTTACATGTGGAAAAGGAGCTTTGGAGAGAAACTTTCAGGGAAGGATGGAGAAAGAAATTCCAAGGGTTCGTTCACAGTGATTAGAATGTATAGTCTGGCTTCAATTCATTGTCTTTAGGCATGAATTTCTTAAAAACATTTTTTTTTCCTGAAGCTCTTTTTCTAGCTCCAAGTCCTTTTTTATTTTTTAGTCTTTGACAGAAATCTCTTGCTTTTTCATCTTCTACAATTGAATGTTATGTTAAGGAAAAGAAAACTGGCTGAAACACCGCCTTTGCCTTTGGCCTGTTGCTGACCTGCATTCACAGACTGCAGAAACAGGGCTTGGGGTGATGCCAACTCCTGGAGGCCAACATGTGCCATCACAAACTCGAAACTCTTCTCTTTGACCATGGTGATTGGCTTCAGCTTCTGCGTGCTCCCCTGTTTTAAAGTTGTGTAGTCTGAAGGCTCTAATTCAGCAAAGGAAGTTTCCTCTTCAAAGTACTCTCTCCTTATTTTTAAAAAATATTTATTTATTTGAGAGAGAAAGAGAGAGAGAGAGAGGAAGAAGTGAGGGGAGAGGCAGAGGGAGAGAATCTTCAAGCAGAGTCCCCCTGAGGCGGGAGCCTGACTCAGGGCTCAACCCCATGACCCATGAGATCATGACCTGAGTTGAAACCAAGAATGGGATGTTCAACTGAGCCACCCAGTGCCTCTCAAAGTACTCTCTGACTGTAGTTTTAAAGACAGTTTAAAGATTTCAACTGTCTTTTTTATATATGTAAAAATGAGACACTTCAGGATCACTGGAGCTTATCAGTGAATTAGAAGTGCAAAACAATCAAGCATCTGATAACACTCTACCGAAACCCACATTCTTCACCTTCCATCCAAAAAGCCTTGGCAGATTGCTCTCCTTAAAATGCATTTATATCTGCTATTTTCTCTTATATTGCAGGACTTGATACTGTGGGGCAGATAGCTGAATTCTAGGGGGGTGGAAAATTGGGAAGTGAGATTTAACAGGATTAAATTAAAGAACCCTCTTCTTTTTATTGAGGCTTAAAGGATAACACCAGCTTTCTGGGTTATACATGGAAACTAGAAGACCATAAGATGAGCAACTCATCTACTGCCAGGTGAAGAGAAGGGGCATTTCCAAGGGAGAGGCTGTCATAATGGGGACAAGACCACCACTCCTTTGAACTTTTGGAGTATTCTCTGGAAAGAAACTGTGAACCACCAGTCCAAACTAGAAATGCCATACCATGCAAGTATTCTACCACATGGGCATTTTAACCACAGAATGATTATTAGAATGTTTCAGTTTTACCGTGTGTATAATTAGCAAGGAAATAGTTTTCATTGATTTATTTAGTCTAGTGTGTGTATATTAAGAGTCTGTACCGTGCCTGGTATGTTTTATCTTGTTTAGCCACTGGTAATTTAAATTATTCATTTGAAGCCAGAAAATCTTAACTTCTCTATCCACCTACTTTTTCAATGGCTAAAATATAGTATGAGAAGTGGCTGGTTTCTGCAAACTGTGCTTAAAGATTTTATTAAGTCTTTGTAGTCTACCAAGCTAAGGGAAATTATATCCAAATTGAAGAAATCTATACTATAAAAAGTTGAGCTCTTTTTGTTTAAAATAAAGACAATAAAATAAGTACTTGCTAAGATATCAATGTGGATGCACTAATCTAGGGCTTACCACAGCTAGCTTTTTGTAGGCGAACAGAACAATTAAAAAATGCACATACCATGTTTCTGTTAAGCTATTCCAAAGGCTGTTTGCCTGGTAGAGGATTTGGCTTAGTGAGGGTGACAGCTGCTTGGTGTGAGCTGCGACATTTCTAAAATGAGAACCCACTCAGAATGATAAGCCTTCATTCCTGCATTAATTGTAAACATGCAACAAAAGAAATGTTCCCTTCTTAAAGACGGAGAAGTAAACTATGAAATCAACATATAAGGGGTCAGAACAACACTATGTGAAATTACTTGCTTTCAGTTTACAAAATGCCACTTGCTCATGAGACTTTATACATGCTGTTCCTTCTTCCTCCCAAATCTCTCTCACTCTCTCTCTGTCACACACACACACTTCACATAAGCATATGCTCTTCGAACTGGTTATTGCACAACTTTCACATTTCAGTTTAGATGTAACCTCATACAGAGAGATGAGTCCAATTCAAGCCTATCATTATGGGCTTCTCTTCGCTTCTTTCATTGCATCCTCCACTTCCATCACAACACATGTCATATTGTAGGTGACTGCCTGAACACGTTTGTCTCTCCCAGTAGACCATAAACTCTGAGAGAGTAGGAACCACATCTACTACACACCTAGTCCAGTCTCTGCTTTATAGAAGGGGCTCAATAAATGCTTATGAAATTGGTGCTTCAATGAAGGAACTTTAAAGAATGACTTGTAGGCTACAATGAAGTTTCTTGAATGGATGAATGTATTTAATGTGTCAGTCCATTGTCAGTCCATTGAGGTGAGGGATGGGGAGGTTCATTGATGATAAAAACAGAAAAATTACTGTCGCAGAGACAAAGGCCCTTCCAAGCTATCCCTAGGAAAAGGGGAGCCCTCAGCAAAGCTTCATCCTTCTGGTTCTGCCAGTAGATGTGTGCTCATCATTGAAATGAGTGAGTTGGACTTCCTAAGCCTGATATCACTGGACATTTGAATCCTAAAAAAAACTGTTCTGGATCTGGTTCCAGGTGCTCCAAAGCAAACTTAAGATTATAAATCAACTATAGGGGGTTATGATGAGAGACTCTTCTACATATGAGAGAGAGAGAGAGAGAGAGAGAGAGAGAGAGAACCTTACCTCCATGATCTAGGCATGTACAAATCAGATTCCTGGGCTTGCAGAATAGAGAGCAAGACCCTAGACTAGGGTGAATTCATGAAATGAATGCCTAGAATGGTCTGTCTGTCCATCTGTGTGGCCAACTGGGAATTCTAACAAAGCAATCCTGTCTTATCATGTCATTCAAACTTCTCCATTAACAGCTAAGCAAAGCAGAAACCCTCTAAATAGTAGCCTTTGAAATAGAAAACCAAATAGGAATCCATGAATTTGCTAATTGCCCTATATTTCCTGTTATTGTTAGCAATTTAAAAGGTTTTACTGAGCATACAGTATGCTCAATTCTTAATTATGCCACAAGGAATATAGATGATGTATTAAATAATGTTTTTCAAATTCAGGATTTATTTTAAGGAAAAAATTGTCATGCAATCTGAGTTAACTTAAATTATATTGATTTATACTATTACTTGGCCAGATGGAATTATGAATGCTTAAAGTCCTTATACAACTATAAAAGAAAAATACATTTAAAAATTAAATGCAAATAAGGCTGAAAATCCAATAAAATTCAAATTAACAAAACAAAATATAATCAATGATACTGATTTCTTGAAAGCAAAACCAGCATTAGTAATTAAAATATGGAAGTCATTCCTAAGAAAAGTTTTGGGTTTTTGTTTTTGTTTTGTTTTTTGCTTTTTTGACATGCATATACTGTTACGTTTACGTAATGTAAGCTCAGGGAGAAAGAGAGACAATGAGAATAAGAGAGAAGGGGGGCAGAGGGAGAGAGAGATGCCTTATCTATTTTGTTAATTGCTCTATCCTTGATGTAAGATGCCTGCACATAGTAAGTGCTTGACAAAAATTGTACAATTAATAAAGAAATACATTTCCTGACTGCTTTTCACTATTTAAAATTTTGTGCAACCATTGCTGAGGCAGTGACATCATTTGGCATTTACTTAGTGCTAATGCTTTATTTTCCTGTTCAGTAACTTTCTGTCTTTTATTCATTAGTCTGGGGCAATAAAATATTATTTGGCATTACTGTAAATTCAAACATGCTCATCAAAACCAAGCAACAATACTTTGTTATAATGTAGTCATCAAGATGATCCAAGGCATAGGTATAGTCTTATTTTCAAACCATAAAGGGCAAAAACATAATTCTGGATTTGGCGTTGGAACAGAAAAGAACAGTAATGAAAAAACTGGTGGAAGACAGGCCAGGGTTTAGTTAATAGTAATGAACCAATGTTTGTTCTTAGTTTTGGCCGATGTGCCATGGTAAGATAAGATTGTAACATTAGGGGACACAAATTGCTTGAGGAGCATATGGGACGTTTCTGTAGTATCTTTGCAACTTTTTGGGAAATATACATGTACCCCAACATTTTAAAAATTATTTTTAAGAGTAAAGACAGAATTTTAAAAAATATCTTTGGCATTCCCCAGTGTCCTCAGAGTCTTGTGTCAATTCTAGAAACACTATGTAAATCATGGTTCTTCCACGGAGGAGTCTATAATCCAGTTGAGACAAAGCATACACAAACCAATCTGAGAACAACTAAGTGATGTTGGATATAAGTACAGTAAAATACCAGAGAAAAAGGGATGTGAGTATAAACTATGGTCATCAGTTAAGACTTCATGGACCTCTTGAGGCAGAAACTGATTTTGTTGATATATACATGCTTCAGATGGGTGTGGGGCAGAGATGATATTAGGGGACCATGATGAGGGAGACTATAGAAGCAGACATAAGGAGAGTGAATGAAAGTGCTAGAATTGGACAGGGAGTGAGGAGGACTGGAAAAGAGTGAGATGTAAGATTGGATGAGGTAGCTGGAGGTTTGACAGTGGTGGGCTCCGAAGCTAAGATGGTTGATTAGCCCTGAAGAGGAGTAAATTACATTTGACTGGTCTTTGAGATCCATGAGGGCAGCAAATGCATCTATTCATCTCTTTGTCTCCAAAAACTAACACAGCACTAGACCCAAAGAGCCTTTCTTTCTTTCTTTCTTTCTTTCTTTCTTTCTTTCTTTCTTTCTTTCTTTCTTTCTTTCTTTTTAAGATTTTATTTATCCATTTATATATTTGAGGGTGGGGGGAGCAGGGGGAGGAGCAGAGGGAGAAGGACAAGCAGACTCTACTCAGAGCTCAGAGCCCAACTTGGGACTCGATCCCAGGACTCTGAGATCATGACCTAAGCTGAAATCAAGAGTTGGACGCATAACTGACTGAGCCATCCAAGTGCCCCACAATGAGTATTTCTTAATGTGGGGCAAATAACTTTGCACATACATCTTTGCACACATTTTCCATTATAAATTGAGATCAATTCCTAGAAGTAGAATTTCTTGGATATATATCATCATTGATACATATTGGCAGATGGTTTTCTACTAGCCAAGTATTGTGTAAGGTGATTGTCTGGCCACACCCTGCATCAGTGAGTTTATTGAGAAGAATTCAATTCATTATATGCATTCCACTTATAGCAGGTTTTAACATAGGGAACTGGAGGCTTACATAATCATTGGAAGGGCTCATAGAGCAAACTTGACTGTTCCCCAAAATCTCAGCCTGCAGCAACAAAGCCTGTGGTTCTCAGTAGGTCACCTAGAAGCTGCTATGCTTCTCAAAAACCTCTGAAGACACCCACCAACTATTTCAGTCTGCAGCCTAATGCAGATTATCAAGATGTTCACCTAGAAGCCACTTCAAACTCTGCACCTGCACTGTATCTACCTGCAGCTGCCTCTGGAGAGAATTGGCCCCTCTTTCTCTTCTTCCTTCCAAAACTCTCACAACTTCGTCTCATTGGCAGATATTGACATGCAACCACAGGAGACAGAGGTTCTTAGAAATGTAGTTTGAACCTCTCTATGATTCAAACAACCCAACACAACATCTTCAATGAAACACTGGTAACCTAATGAGTGGCATCTCATTATTGTAGGAATTTTATTATCATTCATGTAATATAAATGATATACCAAATATTTGGAACTTTGTTCTATAATATAATCAGCATGAGACATGATCCTTGTTCAGGGACAGTCTCAGTGGGACTCCAGTCCAGGAGTACCTCTTTACCATAATGTGCTAAGTCCTAAAGGAAAACACTGAGTTAGTTATACTTAGTCTAAAAGATAAAGAGGATTCCAGGTTTAGTTTACTCACTAAGATGTTTATTCTAGATCCTTTTCACCTTAGATATCTGATCTGTAGGAGATTTGTATTGGTTCCAGCAACTCTAAGCTTTCCTGGGTGAAGCTCCTGCTTTAGTCTCAGCCTGGGTTCTGGTTCTGATGGTGAAAGTTAAGGAGCCAACATGCCTCCTCATATTGATGTGGTATATATTGATATGACCTCCTCAGTCCTAAGACAAACATCTTAAGAGCAGGAATGACATCACCTTCACTCTTCCCTGTCTTAAAAAAAAAAAAAAGGAAAGGAAAGGAAAGGAAAAAACAAAAAAAGAAGCTATGTGTCATTTTCCAGCTGAAAATTTTTTTCCACAGCATCTCACAGTATTAGAGATAAAACTCTAACTCTTCAGTATTGCATTCAAAAGTCTTCATACACAACCTTCAAACCTGTCTTTTAAACTCATCTCCTACTAATTCCTCATGTGATTCCACAGTCCAGTCACGGAGACGACTTTGTTGTGCTTTTGTACTGATGCCCACATAGTCCCTTCCACTTACAGTGTTCTTACCTGGATGATTTTCTCCATGAAAAACTTCCATCACAGCTTTCAGAGAAAGCTCAATATACCACTCTCACCTGAACGTCTCCAGAAAATAACCTTTTCCCTGAATTAATTGTAACCCTTATTTCTACAGCACCATAAAGCTTTGTCTATAGATCCATAGTAGCAGTTTTCACACCAAATTTTAATTGTTGAGATAAGATGCATATCTTCTCTATTAGATAGCTATGTCCTTAAGGGTAAAATAACCTACATTTTACTCTTAGGATTGCTATCACCAAATGGATTATGCTCAATAAAGGTTTAATTGCCTGGATTTAATAAAATAGCTGACATTTGTATAATACTTTAGGGTTTACAAAATGCTTTCACATGCATTCTTCCACTTAATCCTTACAACAATCCAATGAGGCAGATATTTTTATTATTTCTATATTGCAGATGAGGAAATTAAAGCTCAAGAATATTTAGGATCTGCTCTGCACACCAAAGACTCACCATGAGTGTGTCCTGATTGATGGCTTGATGTAGACAATTGCTCACTGCTCTCTGTGCTTTTACAGAAAACAAAAACAGACACACAATCTTCATTTCTGAAGTTGGTGTCAGCAGTCTGTGCTTTACATACTCTATTCAATCATTAAAAACTCAAGAATCACATTTTCAATCTTTCCCTGCAACTCCCTACACAGATATGAGTTAAGATATTGGTTCTGGCCTCATCTTGGTTATCTTTCCTGTAAAATTAGCACCATAATACCCACTTGCCAAACCTCCTGAATTCTGATTTGATCGAGGCAGCATTTACAAAGTCCTAAGTATCCTTTAAAATTTCGGGGTTGTATAAATGCAAATGTTATTATGGAAAGATGGAGATGCAGCTATAGAATGTACATTTCCCATTTCAACATGAAGGATTCCCTCTGTTATCTTCTGATAATATTTTCCTGCCGTGTGTTTAGATGTAATAAGAGACAACCCTTGTAAAGGATGGGGACTTTGAGTAAAATATGAATAGAAACAGAAAACTCAGAATATAACTAGCTCATTGAAATGGGGCTTACAATAAAAGTTCTGAATTGGAACTGGCCAAATTTCTAAAAGATTTTTCACTGTGCAGCCCAGCCACTCCCAGGACTCCTAGGGAATTAGTTTATGCCTTCTAGTTTCCTAAAGTCAGATCTTCAGGGCCCTTTGGGTTAATAGATTTATGTTCAAATTTCCAATCCATTGCTAACTTCTTTATTTTTAAAGGTTTTATTTATTTATGAGAGAGAGAGAGAGAGAGAGAGAGAGAGCTGGGTGAGGAGCAGAGGGAGAGGGACAAGCAGACTCTGCTGAGCGTGGAGCTGAGGCAGGGCTCGATCTCAGGACCCTGAGATCATGACCTGAGCCAAAACCAAGAGTCAGACGCTTAACCGACTGAGCCACCCAGGCACCCCCATTGCTAACTTCTATGCACATCTCTGAGCCCCAGAATCTTTCTCTGTTAAGTGGAAATAAAAAAAGTAGGTACCTACCACATAGGATTTTTTTTTTTTTATTGTATGTGATGATGAATGTAAAGCTTGGCATAATGCCTGAAACATATTAAATGTCCCATAAATACTATGATTTACAGTGGGGGGAATAAAATAATAGGAGCAATAAAAAGAATGGCTTCAGAACTGTCTAAGGAATCAGGGGCTCTGCCAGGCATTTTAACACATTCTTAAAAGAGCTCTATGAAGTAAGTTTCAGTAGCACCTCCATTTTAGAGACAAGGAAACTCCAGCCCAAATAGTTGGTGATATGAAGGTCTCACTCATGCACTATCTGTCATAGGTGACATTGCTAATATAAATGGTCCCTGATTTATGATGGTTTAATTTCATTTTTTGACTCTATGATGATGCAAAAGCAATAGCATTGAGTAGAAACCATACCTTTAATTTTGAATTTTGATTTTGACATGTTCCCAGGCTAGCGATATGCCGTAGGACCCTCTCTCATGATGCTGGGCAGTGACAGTGAGCCACAGCTCCCAGGCAGCCACGCAATCACGAGGATCAACAACCGATACACTTACAACCATTCTGTACCCAGACAACTGTTCTGTTTTACTTTCACTACAGTATTCAATAAATTCCATGAAATATCCAACACTTTACTATAAAGTAGGCTTTGTGTTAGATGATTCTGCCCAACCATGGGCTATTGTAAGTGTTCTCAGCACTTAAAAGATAGGTGAGGCTAAACTATGATGTTCAATAGGGTAGCTGTATTAAATGCATTTTTGACTTATGATATTTTCAACTTATGATGGGTTTGTTGGGACATACCCCAACATAAGTCAAGGAAGATCTGCAATTCATTAAACTACAGCCAACCACTTACTCTTCGCCTTTTCATTTTTTTCTTTAAAAGTGGTATCTGTTTTAGACCTCCCTATCTCCACCAAGTGTTCTGAAGTCATACAAAAATTATACAAATGGAGATTTTTCTTCTTTTTACTGGCCTATGGACAGATCCTGAAGTCCTGGGGGCTGTGAAGCCCACTTGTAAATTATCATCAACTATCGCCTTCCATCACGTTATCTCTGCCTTGCTCCCTGAGCTCTAACAGGCTGAAACTGATTGGCACAGCGTTGTCTATCTGTCTGACACTTCAGGGCATAAACCATGGGGTGAAATCAAGCTGCAGACACTAGCAGATCCTGCAGCGTTGTGATAAAACTTAAATTACAACTCAGAGAAGACAGTGTATACATTATATTAAAATGTCTGAGCTCTTACAAATAGTGAAAGGAAGCTTGAAACCACAGCTTACACTCTCCTGAACTTGGAGGATGAAATGTTTCATATGAATGGAATATGCACTCAAAATACGTAGTAAAACTGTAATAGATGCTTTTGCAAAAAAAATCGCTAAATATTAAATATGGATATCTCAGTTAATTTAGACACCAGAGGTGTTTTGGTTTTTAAGTGCTACAAGCATTAATATTCATTACAGACATAAGATTTGATAAGCACAGAAGGAACATGCACAGAGCTTCGGTGATAACAGGAAATTATCTTCTCAGTGTTTAGAGAATACTTTGCTCTCCATCTTCACAAGTTTAAGTTGACACTGAAAGTTATGTTCCCTTTAGACTGTGGGTTTTCTTCTATAAATGTGCTTTTTTCATAGCTGGATTCTGGTGTTTTTATTCTAGTGATGACAATATAATTGATTCTAGTCAAATGCGTATCATGGATACTATTATTGATAGCTGGAGGGTTTCCAATCCAAGAAACTTTCCAATGGGAAAGAGGAGTCAAGTGGATAATCTAGTGCAGCAAAATAACTTCTATTAGCTACTTTCTAAGTTGGAAATGATATACACTGCACTTGCAATTTTTCTGAATCCATGCTCCATTGAGCTACATCAGTTTTCACCTTTAACATCAGCCAAATAGATTTGAAAGGAGATGAATTGAGATTCAAAGGATAATATAGTTTTTGAAGGTATAATAGAGTCAACGAAAATGAATTGAGTAGCTTGGAGCAAGTGTTAATTTTTTTCTAAATAAATGGAATTGGTGTCTGCTAGAACCACTTATTTAAAGGTCTTTCCATATTTTTTTGGGAACTGATACTTGAAAAGATTCATAGCATGGCCAATCGATTCTCCTAGGGCTGGACCACTGTGTAAGTGGAATCATTCAATTTTAACACTTTTTCTTTTATAACATAAAATGGATATATAGTATTTTCTCTTAAATAATTATTTATGGAAATATACAGAATCCCAGGTTTATAATGACTTACTCGTTTTGCTTTCTTTCTTACCTTTTCCCTGACTAGGAAAAAATGTGACTTTTAAGAGTGCCTATTAGGTTTTTGTGGCTAGAGCTCTTTGGTATATTAAATGAGAATAAAAAGAATCAAATAACTCATAAAATTAAATACTTGAAGTGAATCATCTATTCTCTTCTTTAAATGTATTATTATAAGGACAACTTAGGTAATCACGGGCTCAAAAGTCTGTAACAACATTAGCCCCCGTATCTGTCCTGATCATTGATCTGCCGCTCACGATGTGCCCCTTGGGCGAGCAGCAGTCTTCTGGTCCTTCAGTGTGGATTAGAGAAGTAAAAACATATAACTTTTCTACAAACCAAAGATAACTCTCCAAGGTTGGGAAAGCAGGGGAGAGTCTTTTATCAGCTGCCATCCGGCTGCCTCCCTTCCAGGAACTGACTCAGGTGAACTAACTTTCAGAGGCTACATGGCCCGGCTTATCTTCAGAGATAAGGAAGGTCCCCAGTGAATTCAGCAGCCTCTTGCTGGACTGTCTGTCCTATTAATTAGTGTGAAGTTTTCTATATTTTATATTTTAAAAGAAACTTCCAGATAACTATTATGTATGTGTGAATAAAGCTACATGTGTGTGAAAAGCATTTGCAAATTCTCCCCTCTCCTTAGTATTAGCATACTTGCCCCCAGGGTTATTCTCAGGCAAGAGGCAGAAAGACCAGCTCCTTGACAGACATCACCTCCCTGTTCTGTTTCCTTCATCACCCTTTACTGTGTTCTCCCTCCCATTTCATCTTCTCTTTAGCTTCACTCAGGTATAAATGATTGCTAACAGCATAAAGGTCAGCTTTTCTTAGAACAACATGGTTCAAAAGATAGTATTCAAGGAATAGCTAGTGAGCAGAAGAGTTTCAGAGGAAATAGAATGGTTGCAAATTCCATTTATTCACTAAATACCATTTTTTCTTTCCTCTCCCAAGAAAGAGACTTCCAAGAGTGTCACCTATCACACACACACACACACACACACATAGCAGGATGCACACTCTTTGCATAAGAGATGAATAAACAATAGATTGTTCACTAGTCTAGTTAATGTGGTTAATGTTGCCTATTTTATTCCCTTTATGGTATATCACAATTAGTACAAATCATAAGAGAAGCCCTACAGTCATGGTATTTAACCAATTTTTGCCCCAATGTATTCGTCCAAAAGAGTCTTCACCTCCCACTCTTCCCTGCTAACATCCATTAGAAGACTGGGATGCAGTTTTGGAAACTGAACAGCCATAATATAATTTCCAGCAATTTTTCCATTCACAGGTTGTTTTTTTTCCTTAGTCACATCTGAAGCTTTGATGCCCACAGACACTCCTATGACTTTACAGTCCTTAAGAATTATCTGGAGGACTTCTAAAAACAGTTTTTTGACATTGTTCTAAATCCGTTATTCTAAGTAGCGGTCAGAAAAATCTGTACTTGTATATCTTATAGTCTGACAACTTACATAAGAGTCATTTATAAAAGTATATTTTGAGATACAAAGGGGATAAAAGACTATCTTAGGAAGCCTAAGTCTTAATCACTTAACGATCTTATCTAGGTGGGTTTGATAAAATTAGAGAACAGATTCTTATCATCACAGATGTCAGATTCTTCAGGACTTGTCCTTACCCACCTATCTTCTTCCATTTCCGTTTATCTGGCTAAAACCTCTTTTCACCCTCTGATTCTGTTTACCCCCTCATACTATTCTGGATCCAGCTTCATTCCCTTGCCTTCTTGACTTTATTGTATGATTAGACCTTTGACAGAGGCACATCTAATACCCAGCCATCCCCTTGGGGTTCACAAATGCACCTCCTTCTATCCAAGAAGTCTCTGGGTACCAGATTCTTTCTCAGGTAGGGTCCATGGGGCCCACACAAACATGAACAAGTTCAGGCTTCTGTGCTACTTGTAGGGGGACAGGAGAGATAAAAATGGCATTACTGCACCTGAGGTGCCAGGTCAGAGAAGAACCGCGAGGAGAGTGTCTGAGAATACTTCAATTTATCTGTCTTTCACCCAGTCATTCACATCCCTCCTGGTCTTGGTGCTTGCCTTGACCTCATCGAATAGAGGGACTAGAACAGTCTGGAGACAGGGAGATTCCTATGCAAGCTGATATTTCTTTTTTTTTTTTTTTTTAAGATTTTATTTATTTATTTGACAGAGATAGAGACAGCCAGCGAGAGAGGGAACACAAGCAGGGGGAGTGGGAGAGGAAGAAGCAGGCTCCCAGTGGACGAGCCTGATGTGGAGCTTGATCCCAGAACGCCAGGATCACGCCCTGAGCCGAAGGCAGACGCTTAAGCGCTGTGCCACCCAGGCGCCCCCCGCAAGCTGATATTTCTTAAATAAAAAGAGGCTCCTATGATACACAGGGCAAGTCCCATAAAGGATCTTGTCTTACTCTCTGGCACTATGAGGTACGAGTGAAGCTATTGCTCCCGTGTCTGTGCAGGGTAATGTAATCATATATGGGAGATATACTTCATTCAACAAATACTTTTGAAGACCTGCTGTAGGCAGTTGTTGCCCTAGGTCTTGGAGATTCAACAATGGAAGAAAGAGGGGGAAAAAAATCTCTGTTCCCATAAAGCTTGTGTTCTAGAGAGAGGAGACAGACAATGAACAAAATACACAAGAAAAATATATAGTAGGTTATACAGAGATAGGTTCTACAGAGGAAAATAAAAATTAAAAATGAGTAGGGAGAGTCAGTAGTGGTGGGGAGGTGTAGAACTATAATTTTATTAAGGGTGGTCCAGAAAGATTTAATTGAGTAAAGTATTGAAAAAGGTAGGAAAATGAGCCATGACTCAGCCTTCTATCTGGGGAAAAAAGGAGTCCCAGGTAGAGGAAACACAGGTGCAAAGGCCCTGAGATGGGAGCGTCCCTGGCATGTGTAACAAATAGCAAAGGGGCCAGAATGTTGGAGAGGACAAGCAGAGGCTGGTGTAATAGCACATGAGATCAGAGAAATGACTGAGATAAAATCCCAAGGACTTTACAGGCTATTGTGATTTTTTTTTCATCTTTTATTTGGGGTGAAATATGAAGTTATTGGAAGTTCAGAGCAGAGGAATGACATGATCTCACAAATGTTTAAGGGGATCCCTCTTGCTGCTGTGTTGAGAACAGGTGGAAGGAGTCAGTGGTAGACACAAGCAGACCAGTTAGGAGACTGTAGCAATCTTCCGGGAAATAAATAACGGCGGCTGAGATCAGGCTAGACCCAGGGAAAGCAGATGTGGGTATATTTTAAAGAAAGAATCATCAGGATTTTCTGACGGATAGAAAATAAAGAGAGGGTTCAGAGATGACTCCAAAGTTCTGGGCTTGTACTACTGGATGAAGAGCATTGCCATTCACCAAAAAGGGAAACACTATAGGAGGAGTAAATTTGGGGGTGAAGATCAGATTGATTGCTGACATTTTAAGTTTGCAATGCTTATTTCAAATCCAGAGTTCACAGTAAAGATCTGGGGCGGGCATGAACACTTGGAAATTAAAGAGAGAAGGAAGGAATTACAAATCTTTTGTGTTGGGCAAATGCATGCATATCACTGAATTTAAACAAGGGTGCACAACTGATTACTTCTTAACTTCTTACTTATACGATAGCATGATCTCGAAGGTTTTTCCGTAGTCTAGACTTCTGATTTAATTTTATGCTACAACTAGAAAAAGAATTTAAAGCGCCGAAACTCCTAAGTACTGGGTAATTGCCTTATAATTCCAAACGATGATTTGCTTCTTTATCTTTTCTCCCTTATACTAGTCACCTCAGACACTTTCATAGCTTCTGGTCTCAGCTATCCAAGCTTGTAATTAGTTGCACTTTAGAATAGGTTCATTAATCCCTTTTCATTTTTCTCTGCTATTTGCTTTAGACTCTAAATGCTTCTACTTGGCCCCTCTTTAGGCCAAATCATTTCTTCTGCTGTCCAAGGCTCAAAACCTTGGTGCGGAACTACATGGCTGACGGCCTTTTCAAATGAGCTGCCCCCAGGCTAACTCACAGTTAATTTTTTCGTATTCATTCAGGGCTTCTCTTTCTGTGTGGGTGAACATTACGCTGCACTACCTGTTTCTTTAATAGTGCAGGCAACCCCTTTAATACATAAAATACAGCATGTTTTTCTTTTTTATAAAAGCTAAATTAGTTTCCTTCTCTCGGGTACAGCATATCTTGATGTGTCGACATCAAATCTATAAATAGCCATACTTACTAATGGCCAGGCTCTCTTAACCGCCACCCCCTAAAGTAGAGGCCCTTGAAGGGCAGAGTTGATGGGATCAGAGGGGAAAGATCTGAGACTATCTTTCCTGTAACTTTCCCTGGGAAAGGCTCTGCTTTAGGAAAGGAAAATTTATGATTATCTTCTCCTCTATACCCAAAAGTTGGGATGACTGATTTTCTTCCTACCACTTTTGGATATAAGAGATGGACAGAAAGATGACAGGACTTTCCTAGACATTCTGATGGTTTCTAAGGACAATGTTTCGAAAATGGGCACCAGTCAAGGAAAATGCAGATATGGTGACCATGTCTACAGCGTATGCTTCCCTGTTTCCAGAATTAAGAAATATTGCTATTCCCACTGTGTCTGGTCAAAGAGGACTTCTAGGGTGGGATGGCACCACCATCATTTATGTATGATTACCATGACATGATGTGCTCCAATTTCAAAACAAAGGACTTGCAAATTAATCTTTGGAACACCATCCATCCTTAATTGAGTATAAGAAGAAAGCATATCTTAAGCAATTGCTTGAGACTGGGAAGGCCACACAGAGGGAGAAGGAGAAGCAAACGCCCCACTGAGCAGGGAGTCCAAATCAGGAATTGATCCCAGGACCCTAGGATCATGACCTGAGCTGAAGGCAGATGCTTAACCAACTGAGCCACCCATGCACCTTCAGATTGCACTATTATAAAATTTTCAAACCTTTAATAAATGTAGAAATTCTGATTCAGTATGGCCAAGGAAGACTTGTTTTCAATAGTCTCCTCAGGTCCACCCTGATTCTGATGCCAGATTGTCTTCCTCACACTTTCAGAATTTTCTAGGCTGATCTGTCCATAAATGGGGTCGATAAACTCCCCCAAACTGTAAAATTTGGGTTGTACCTGCCTTTTTTCTAGGGAGGAAATCCATAGCTTACGCAGAGTCGTACAGGGTTCTCTAACCTCCCCAATATGCTAAAGATGAAAACAAAAACAAAAAAGGACTGTGTCAATGGAAGGTGAAGTTGCTGGTATTTGAAGTTTTTCTATTCATTGGATCTGCAGGTACAAAGTAAGCTATTCATCAGGAGGAGCTGGGGCAGGGCATACCACAACCAGGCCAAATTAATTGATGACATGTCCTTATGCTGAAGAAACACTAAATAAAAATAGAATTACATTAAAGAATGATGAGAATTTAGTAAGTAATGTACCAACCAGACGTCTGCAGTCTTGCGGTTTTGCATTGCAATGACCAAATGATCTGCGGTTGCGTAAGTGGAGAAAATTATCTTGTTCTTTACCAGCCAGGTGCCAATTAGAATTTTGAAGGCAGCCTGTCTTGAGCACCAAAGCAGCTGCTCAGTCTTTGTTTCTTAATTTCTTCAAAATAAATGGCCAATCTGAAATCATAGCCCCCCGAACAGAGTTTAAGAGAAAGCATGAAAAAGGTCCATGGCTAAGCTCGCTCTAGGCATGCAAGGCTGGGCTTACTGCCAAGGAGACATCTCTGTGTAAAAATAGATAAATGAATGAACTCCTGGTCATAGTGGTCAATGGAGGAGGTATTTTATAATCAAGTCTGCAGACTTCCACTTTTTCCTGGACTTTGACTTCATTTCCTAACCACCGTCTCACAAAAGCAAGTATCAGTTTTTGTCCAGGCAAGAAGAATGCAATTTATCATTATCAGTTTATTTATCTAGCCTTCCCTTCCTCCTTTTTCTCCTTCTTCTCTTTTTCTCTCCTTCCTTTCTTGCCTCCCTCCCTTCCTTTTTTTCTTCCTCCTCTCCACAAATATTTAATGAACATTTACTGTGTGCACGCTCAAAGTCAGGAACATGATAAAAGCTCAGAAAAACTATACAGTATGAATACATGTTACCAACAACCTCAGTGATAAATCCAGTGGTCACATCTCTATCCTCATCTTCCTTGACCTCTCAGCAGCATCTAAAGATCTAACCACTCCATCTTTCTTGAAACATTATCTCTGCCCGACTCTCATAAAATTACAATGACCTGATTTTCCTCTGACTCATTGGCTAATCTCCAATCAGTTTCTCTGGGTCTTCATCCCCTACCTGACCACTAAATATTGCCCAAGTGCGTGTCTTTGGTCACTTTCTCTTTCCTGTCTAGTTATCTCCTCTAGTCCTTGGGCTATACGTACAATCTATATGCTGATGGCTCCTAAATTTTCATATCCATCCTGAGCCTACCACTGACACTAGAGTTGTATATCTGACTTCTTACTTGATATCTAAATCTCTCTCTTTCTTTCTCTCTCTCTCATCTTTGATTATGGTGTGCCATACACCCTGGCCCAGTTCTGGTGGTGACATGTCTCTGCTTAGTGTAGATGACTTAATCCAAAGCCAATCTGTTTCCATGTGCTTTTAAATGCTATCATTGCAAAAACCTATGAGTCATATATTTAAAAAAAAAAAAAAAGAAAGAAATAAAATCGCTAATGATTATGCTCACTACTGGTTTTATTTCTGATTAATCAGTTTATCACAGTGGCCAGACTGGGTTCTCTTTTGACTCAGCAGACACAAATACACAATATCTGATATGTGTGTTAGGCTGCACATTTTTGAAAATACATTTTTCTATGTTAAAATTTTGTCTTTGAAGCTGTTGCTTCCTTCCCAGGGGGCACAAGAAAAAACAATTTCAACAGTACCCAGTGAGTCACATACTAAAAACATTAAGGGCAAGAGATAATTGCAGAGATGTAGAAGAATCTAACTAGAATGTCATAATACATACTGCTGAATGGTGCACATTTGATGGTTACTGGCATAGTACAAATTTAATTTATTCCTAGAGGAATCAAGATGCAAAGATAGATTACCCTGATGCTCTCAAAAATTTATGCTGGGATTTCAAATGTTTTGTGAAATATTTTTCATGCTACAACCGACATTATTATAAATATGGTTTCAACCCCAATGCTTTTCCTCAGTGTAGTCCCATTTATACTTCAATTTACCACGGCTGCCTTCCATTTCCTGTGCTATTTTAATGCAAGATATGATTAATTAGGAATTTGTGTTTCAAACTCACATGTGCTGCTCTTTAATTTTCTTAACTAAGTTATTTGCAATGTATGAAAAATGAAACTAATGTCTCCTGTGATTTCTTAAACATTAAATATATACGGAGATAAAAGATAAGATTGTTTGAATGACACTCAAAATGCATTTTAAATAGATACTGCTGTGTCATTAATGTTGACTTCTGTCAGCAGAAATGTTCTTTTGAAAACACTTTACTGAAGGGATCTCTACTTTTCAACTATTGTCAGCAGTAAGATCATGTATTAAGACATATATACACAGTAAGCAGTTTGCTAAAAAACCATGGTTTAGCAAGAAAAGTTAGCTTCATACCCTTGAAAGTGGTATAACTAGGGTTCAGGGATATTTAAGGAAATAGCAAATAAAAAATTTTAAGGAGTTTGAAAGGCATAAAGGTGAGCACTTAGTAAAAATATATACTATAATTGCACAATAAAATAAGGGAGAAAGTGGAAATGTATTAAATACATCAAGACTCATAAGGCGCCAACAGGTAATTTCTCAGAAAATAGAAAATATATAGAAAAGTATTATATAAAGTTATTGATATAAATGTAACCACTAGAACCAAAATACAAACTGTTCATTCTGTTTAGCTAAAGTCGTATAACAAATCTCAACACTCATTGGCTTATGATAGCAGCAATCATTTTATTATCTCTCCTCTGTTCTGTGGGTGAGGTATTTGGAAATGATTCAGAGTCCCTTATCTTATTCCAGTCATGTGGGGGCTGGAGCCGGAACAGCCAAAAACTCAAGCAACTAGGAACCAGTCATCTAGGCACCTCACACCCCCTGCCTTTTCTCTATAAGCTAGTCTGGTCTTCACGACAGCATAGCGATGTCAGTTCAACCAGACTGCTCAGGCAGAAGCTCTTTTTCCTAGAGTGAACAGCTCAAGAGAGTAAAGTGGAAGTGCATGGAATTTTTGTGACTTCGGTTTGTAAATCATACAGTATTTCTTGCACCTTAATTTACGGCTCAAAGCACACAAAGGCCAGTCCAGGTTCCGAGGGAGGAGACAGACCCCATCTTTGCCAAAGGGGACTGTCAAAGTCAAATTGCCAGAATGTATGGAATGGGAGACATTGTAGGGGCCATCTTTGGAACATACAATCTGCCAGACCTTCCCTATTATCAGAAGAAACACATAACAAAAAAAATTGAATATAGACTATGAATTATGCCATAAAGTAGAATAATAGTGGCCAACAGCACGCACCAAGCACTTTTCTAAATCCCTTACAAATACTGACCTAATTCATACTTACAATAATTCTGTGAAAGATACCAGTAGAACCCTCATGTTATACACGAGGAAACTGCGGCAAGATAAGTAAAATAAATTGCCAAAGGCTCTGCAGCTGATTGTTGAGCTAGAATATGAAGATAGGAATCTGACTCCAGGATTGATTCTCTCAGTTCCTCAGTCGTATTGCTCTCATAAGGACGTAATGAAGTCCTAACCTAGGCATCCTCACATAAAGTGGCCAAATTTCCAAGAAGGAAAAGCCCATACATTCAATAAAAAACTCTGAGTAAATGCTATCGCAGAAACGTATGTAAAACAAAGTGACACAGAAATTATAGAAATTATAGAAAGAAGGTGTAAAACATACCTGGCAATGCAAACAACTACAAAAAGATAAGAAAAGTGCTCAAAATTAGCATGCTGGAATAAACTATATGTATATATATATATATACACACACATATTTATGCACACTATGTAAAACAAACAATAGCCATTTACAAAGAAAATCAGAGGAAAAGACTCAATTTACAATGAAAACAAAAACGTATAATATCTGGGAATAAGCTTGACAAAAGTATGAAGAATTTAAATGAATTAAGAATTTAAATGAATTAAATTCTTAACTTTGACAAGGAAACAAAAAAATTTAAACGTGCAAAATTGTGCCATTTTCTTAGGAAGATTCAACATCATAGGGATAGTGGTTCTCCTAAGCTAATCTGAAAAACTGATGGAATTGTGGTAAAAATACCCCTAGATTTCTTGGGACACCTGCCTGGCTCAACTGGAAGAGCATGTGACTCTCGATCTCTGGGTTGTGAGATCTCTGGGAGCACCACACTGGGTGCAGTAACTATCAAGAAAATAAATAAATAAACAAACAAACAAACCAAAAATAAACTTAAAAAAAACCCCTAGATATTCTTTTTCTAAATCTATACAAGCTAAATCTAAAATTTATATGGAAAAATGTAAGCAAATCTACCTGGGAAAATTCTGAGGGGGAAGAACAGAACAATGAAGAGAAGCTAGTCGATATAATACTAAAACATGTTATAAAGCTAAAATATCTAAAACACTATAGTACAGATTAACAAAATTGGTTAAAAAGACCAGAAATGAAATGTAGTTTATGATAAATGCAATAAAGATGACATGTCAAATCAGTAGGAATATCATGGATTATTCAATAAAATGCTATTACTCTATAGTAATCTGGAAAAATAATAAAGTTGGAGTATACCCTATGGTTTTATCAGTATGAATTCTAAATGGATCCCGGATTTTACAAGCAGTAAAAACTGGAAGGAATCCTGGGTGCATATTCTTTAGGAATCTCAGGTCTGTGAAGGTTTCTTTAAATATTATATAACACATTGAAACTATTAAAAGGAAAAAAATGTATAAATTCAACATATAAATATTCAGGAGACTTTGCATGGCATAAAAATTATCAAGTCAAAGGATAAATAGAAAACTAGAAAAAATATATATTTAGAATTCATATCACAAAGGGCTAATTATCTTAACAGCTTTCCAAAATCAATAAGAAATAGGTAATTTGCATAAAAGAAAACACAAAAGGCTATTGATCATCCCCACTCACTATAAGAGAATGCAAAGTAACACTACAAGTGAGATACTTTTTTTTTTTTCCTAACAGATTGGGAAAAACAGGATAAGTATGATAATGCACCATGCTGATAAAGGTGTTGGTGGACACATTGCGTAAATGGGAGGGAAATTTGGTTAAAACTTTTGGATGGTAATGTGCTATAGCTATCAAAATCACATGCACACACACTTTGACTCAAGCATTTTACTTCTAGGAGTTTATTCCACAGATATATATTTCAGGAATGACACAGAGAAACAGAGTAAAAATATCTAAACATTCATCAGTAGTGATCTGTCAAGGTAAATTAGAATGTCTTATTAAAAATCATGTGAGTTCTATTTGCACAAATATGAAAAGATTGCTGAATGCATGTTACAAAATGGTATTATAGAGTTTTACCATTTGTTTTATGTGTAAACGTGCATGTATTTACTTACACCACATGCTCAAATATGCATAAATTATCTTTGTATGGATACATAGAAGAAACGTCACAGAGGTTGCTTCTAGGAAGAATGGTAATGAAGACAGGTGATTTTCCTTTACACCAACCATATTGTTTGCTTTTCAAGCTTTTTACTATTATATGAATACCTATGCAAAAATGGAGAAAATATTTCTATTTTCAATTCATTTTGCCATTTTTTCCTTTTCTTTTTTAATATGCTAAAAGTATTTTTAAAATGGAGCTGTCTTGAGGAACTTGCATCTGCTGAGAGATCTCAACTATTATTAAAATCATCATTATTAAAATCATCATTTTTTTCCCCTATACCTTTTTTTTTTTTAAGGAAAACTGTCAAGGAGACACTATAGCAGTAGCTAAGAAAAAGATGACCCTATTATTTAGTGCATTTCCAACATCTAGTTTGGTAAAGTTTAGGACAAGTGTGCCATTATGTCCATATACAACCTCGTGGAATCATAGGATCTCACAGTCAAAATGGACCTTAAATGTCCCATCTATGGTTTTGCTATAGTTTTTAATGATGTCCTGACAAGTGCCCTGGCTCAGTCTCTGTTGAAAGATGCCAATGTTTGACATTCTCTTCACTGTAATTAAAGTGAAAACTTAAAAAAAAAAAAAGATTTATTTACTTATTTGAGAAAGAGAGAGAGCAAAAGCAGGTGAGGTACTGAGGAAGCAAATATCCAAGTAGACTCCTGCTGAGTGCAGAGCCTGACCTGGGGCATGATCTCATGACCCGTGAGATCAAGACCTGAGCCAAAACCAAGAGTCGGATGCTTAACTGACTGAGCCCACCCAGGTGCCCCATTAAAGTAAAAACTTTATTGAAAGATCTGCTTAGAAAATTATGAAGATTTCCTAGATAATTTCTTTTCCATGTATTGTTTGAAAAAAGTCACCATCTACAATCGTGTTTTTCTGTGAAGCCCAGTTTTGCTAGAACGCTAGCCTTGTGCATACATATATTGTAGGTCTTATTACGCAGCATTGCAGCCTTGTACTTAGTTACCTAACTGCCCTCTAGACTGTTACTTTATTCTCACTGCTTACTTAGCACATTGTTTGGCACATTACAGGTAATCGATAAATGCTTTGTGAAGAAGGTATGGGTTTCGTTATATCCCAGGGGTATTGTTTCCAATATGCTCAGTAGTTTGGAAGATTATGGGCTACCTTCTTCATTTTGAGGTAGTTCAGCTTGATTCTTACATTTCAAATGAATTGTCTCTCTCAGTCAGTATGTGTTTCTGCTAATTTGAATTGACAAATGCCTAATAAGTTTCCTATCTTTAAATTGACATTATGCCAATAATAGAGGGATGTAGCATATGTCATCCTACTGAATCCAATTCCAGAAAATACATGAAAATATAAGTTCCCCAAAATGATTAGCATAGGATAATCATAACCATAATCATCATAATTTAAAGTATTACTGCAGGACTCCAAAACCACAAGTCATAAAGATAACCAAATAAAGACCTCCATGGTTACTTTGTATGAGCTGAAATTCAATTTCAAATGTCAGTTAAACTTAATTTAGGAAGAAAGGAAAACTTCCTGTGTAAAATGAAGTCTGATTAGAAAACAAGCAAACACAAAGACAACAAAACACTCTCTACAACAGGTAATTTTTAAAAGCAAAAAGGATTTCTACAGTCACGAGAAATCCAGAGCTGTAAGGGGCTATCTGATGCGACAAGCATTTACGCTAGTGCAGTTCTGGCTAATAGGGTGATATGCTGAAAAATTATGACTAAGATCGGCAACTTTCCCTATGGGGTTATTTTAAGCAAAAAGTGTGGTGTCTAGGTTTGAGTGGCTCAAACTTCCTTCCAGTGTTACCATTTTATTCCTTTTAGAAAGGAAAAAAAAAAAAAGGCCTCCAAATTTGGGAGAAGAAATAAGACTTCACATTTGCACGGGCTTTACCTGGGGTAGCATTCTCATTGTATAAAAGAGAACTAGGTGATGTAGGTTAGAGCAATGATTTTCCCAAAGCAGAGACAGTTTTCTTAAGGAAAACCCAAACATTTGCATATGCCTTCAAAAATACAATTACTTCTAAAAATTCAGTATTTAGTCGGAATATACTTTCTCCAAAGGCCTGACTCTTTTGGTGCAAAATGTTCTTGATAAAAATCTGCATGTAAGTTTAGTTGTTTTATGAAGTTGTAATTTAAATTGTAATGAGACTGTTTCATATAGAAAGAAGTGATACATAAGTAAATAAGTATCCTCCAAACATCTATTTTGATTACAAATTTCTCCATGCAGAATAATATCAGCATTTTAATATTTCCATGATTAAATATTAGAAAATAAAAAAATAAATAAAAATAAAAATAAAATGTTAGAAAATAAAATGAAAGGTTTCCTTGGTTTCTATGCAGTTAAATACTAAGGTAATTCTACAGAAAAATACTTTTTTTTAAATTAAATAAATAAATCACTGTACAAGAAACTTGACCTGGTTAAGTTCAGCTACTGGGCTGGAAGATTCAGGGTTTTGTTTGTTTGCATTTTTCCTATTGCCTCTTTGATTCGAAATCATACAGCTATCTTTAAGATTCCAATGTCTCTGGCTTTTTTTTCCCCTTTCCTGTGAAGGAGATCCTGTCACTTAAGCTAGATTGCCCTCTGATGCTGAGCTTCTCCTCTGACTACACTGCTCTCCTACCTCTCCCTTCCTCTCCTCCTGCTTCTTTTTCTCTTTCTCTTCCTCCTTTTCCAATTCCCTGGCTACCTTTAAATTCTTAAAATAAACGTGTCACCGCTCTGGCTCCTGCTGTTGTCCTCGCTATCAAATGAGCTGATTCTAGTTCATTGGTTCACAGACTAGCGTTCATCAGAATCACCTGGGATACTTGCTTTAAAATGCTGGTTCTCTGATTCATCAGATTGCTAGCGCTACAGTAACAGAGGAGCACAATGTAAGTGACTTAAACAAACAGAAATTTATTGTCTTACAATTTCAGAGGCCAGACGTCCAAAATCAAGGTGTTGGCAGGGTTAATCCCTTCTAAGGGCTGTAGGAGAGAATTTATTCCTTCCCTCTCTCTACTCTGCAGCTTTGCGGGCAATCTGGCATTGCTCGGTTTGTAGATAGCATTTTCAGTGGCATTATTCCTGTGTGTGTGTGTGTGTGTGTGTGTGTGTGTGTGTGTCCATGTCTCCCCCTTTTCTAAGGGCACTGCTCATATACTGGATTGAAGACCAACCTTACTCCAGTGTGACTTCATCCTAGCTTGATAATTACATCTGCAATAATCCTATTTCTTTTTCTTTTATTTAAATATTTTATTCATTTATTTGACAGAGAGAGAGGCAGCGAGAGAGGGAACACAGCAGGGGGAGTGGGAGAGGGAGAAGCAGGCTTCCCACTGACCAGGGAGCCCGATGAGGGACTCAGTCCCAGAATGCTGGGATCATGACCTGAGCCGATGGCCAATGCTTAACGACTGAGCCGCCAGGCGCCCCAGCATTGATCCTATTTCTAAGTAAGATCACATTCTGAGTTACTGGGGGCTAGGACTTACAACAGGACATTCAGAAGGGACACAACTGAATATATAAGACCCTTTTAGAAAACATCAGTAGGTCCAAGATGGAAACCCGTGAACTGTATTTTTAACAAACATAACTGGCAATTTTGATGCAGAGGTTATCAGCTAATAACTTTGAAAACCACTAAAAAAAACTTGACAGTGAAACTCATTTCTTAGTTTTTAGAGTGGTGATTCTCTCCTAGAGGTGGTTGCAAAGCTTTTTCTGGCTTTTCCACCAGAAACACTTTACACTAACATTTCCTTCAGAGTCATACATATTGCTTAGAAAAAAAACAAAAGGGGGATTTCCAATGCAGAGAACCCTGGCTCAAATCCTGCTCTGGTGACTCCATCTTTCATTAGTGTATAATCTTGGACAAGTAACCTAACTTTTGTGATCCTCTGTTTTCACAAATGTAAAATAAGAATAATATGAGCTGAAAGAAACATAGGGTGAATGCCTGGCACAACATAAATGCTCAATAAATCATAGTAATAACTCTCTATCCTAAGCTTGGGTCATGGCACAAAATAATTTTCATGGAATGTCTGCAGTAATGGGCACTGCTTAGGCATATATTCTTTACCTAAATTTATGTAAACAAATAGGGAATGGGAAAACTCATTACAATTCTTAGCTATTGTTTATTGTGCAAAACAGCGCATGTCTATTGTGTACTAGAATGTAAACTCTTACAGGCAGAGGCTTTGCTTTGTTCACTGCTGTAACCCTAGCACATACCGCAGAACTTAGGACCTAGTAGGTGCTCAATAAATAATTAAACGTTAAACAAATTTTCAGATACTTAGAGAAACAAAAAGCAGGGAATTATTCCATTCTTAAAACTACAACAAAATCTATAGCCTTCCGCATATAATGATTGAGGCTCTATTTTACACAATAATATACAGTGAAAAAATTATGTGATATTAAGTATTCCTATAATAGATAATTTTAAATGACGGCATAGTATTTCAATGTGTTCATATACCATAATTCATTCAATCATTTTGGAGAGACTTAGTTTATTTCTGAGGCAGGTGAAGAGTGAGGAGCCTATAACAATACATGGAAGGATTCTGAAAATCAAAGTCATGGTTGAATTGGGATAAGCACCGCTTAATTAGTTACTGTCTAATCAAAGATTTCTAAAAAGAAGGTGAATGGACCCACAAGAAATATATTATACTATATTATATACTATAAAATACTATACTCTAAATAGTATGTATATAAAATAAGTATACTAAGAAATATATTATACTATATTATATACTATAAAATACTATACTCTAAATAGTACATATATAAAATAAGTATACTTATAAAATACTATAAAATAAGACAATAATAAAATGATCAATAAATAGAATCAAGGAAAATGCCTTATCATACAAAGTGATAGCACCAATGGAATAAATTAGCTAGATCTGCATCACCAATTATAACTGATGTTATAATTAGAATTCAACACTTGTTATTAACTTCGTGAATGCTAGCAGCACTGAGCTCGGGATCTCAGGGTGTTCAGTGGAACACGATTTCATGGGGATATAATGGGTGTAAAAAGAAGCAAACAAATAAAAATGGATTACATGATCAATATGTTTGGGAAACAATGGGCTAAAAAACATAATTTCTTTTCTTGAGGTTCATCAGAGCATTTACTATTTTAGAGTGTACATTGAGTCTCCAATAAGGATCACACAGTGTGTCGCCTCTTCAAAAGTTATTTGACACTGAGCACTTTGATGTACTGAATGTCACCAGGGGCTAAATGGAATGCCCTTTAATATTGGTTTTCAGGATATTTAAAGCCAGGTTTACAGTGACACTGTAGCAACTATTTTCACTTAATATTTTTCCTAGACCCCGTTCATATCTACATACATGTATCTATAATTATACCTGCATCTTCATATATCTCCTCTACACACACACACACACACACACACACACACACCCCATCTTTTTTAATTGTATGTGTTTCCTGTGAGTCAGTTTGAACCTTTTGTGGAACTGTTTGTATAAAGGATTAATTACTAGTTATCTAATTAAAGAATGCTTACCATTTTTACATTTGTTTTGTAACAAGAGGACCTACCCAGACAAACTGTAAAATAGTGATGCTCTTTCCCCAACCCCATTAGTATTCTTTTCCTTTGTTTTTGTATTATCTTTTCCACTATATTTCCATGGTTACTTATTCTGATTATGCTCTTAGTTAGTTGATAGCTACATTTATCCTTACATAATCATATGTCGAAGCTATCTCCTAGGCACACTTTGCCTGTGGCTGGTTTTGGGGAGTAAGAGTGAATGGTCACCCCTCAGTTCCAGAACCTGCACTGAGGTTTTCTTCATCAAAGTATTGTTGGAAGAGATAATTATTATTTTTTAAAAAGATTTATTTATGAGAGAGAGAGAGCATGTCTGCAAGTGGCAGAGGGAGAGGAAGAGAAAGAATTTCAGGCAGACTCCCTGCTGAGTGTGGAGCCCGACCTGCGGCTTAATCTCAGGACCATGAGATCATGACCTGAGCTGAGATCAAGCGTCCAGACGCTCGGCGCACTTACGTGGCTCAGCTGTTAAGCATCTGTCTTTGGCTCAGGTCATGATCCCAGGGTCCTGGGATCGAGCCCTGCATCGGGTTCCCTGCCCGGTTGGAAGCCTGCTTCTCCCTATCCCTCTCCCCTTGCTTGTGTTCCCTCTCTCACTGTCTCTGTCAAATAAATAAAATCTTAAAAAAAAAAAAAAAAAAAGAGTCCGGACGCTCAATCAACTGAGCCACCCAGGCATCCCGGAAGACATTGAGAGGACATGACCACTGGTTGACCCAAGAGCCAGACTCAGGCAATTAAAAACTCCTCACCTCCTCTCCTGTCCTTGGAATGTATACTCCGCCCACTGTTCCCATAGCTGGAGCCACTTCAAGGGCACAGTCTTGAGA
This sequence comes from Ursus maritimus, assembly GCF_017311325.1. Taxonomy (NCBI): domain Eukaryota; kingdom Metazoa; phylum Chordata; class Mammalia; order Carnivora; family Ursidae; genus Ursus; species Ursus maritimus. The sequence continues at coordinate 19,402,020 of NW_024424119.1, forward strand.
CAGTAATGTGTTTTTGAGACCACCTGGATGGTAAACATGGCTGAACCCCTGAACCCCAGTAAGGCCTCTATATCAACATTTAAGAATCAGGTGGGTGGGGGTGGAGAGCTACTCATCGTGCAGCCACCTAAGACAAGCCTTGTAAGTAAGTTTCCTTGCTTATTAAAATCGCCACCTACCAATGCAGAGTGGCCTGCCTCTTTCTTTGGTCTCTCCTTGCTCTCCATTTTCAGGGCCAGATTCGAATTTCACCCTGGGGAGCTCCCTAGGTTTCAAACCAAAAAGTGTTATTTAGATTAATTGCTTACTTAAAATGGAACCCTCCCCAGGAGAATTTTTGTATTTAATGTTAACTTTTTAAAAAAATATAAGTGGTCTTAATTGGCACCTCTGTAAATGATACCATAGAATCACCTGTTTCACCTGCAAACAGAAAAGAGACCACTGGAATTGCGAAGAGGGGGGTCTTTAGAAATTTTTGAGACTGTTTGAAGGGAGAAATGGGCACTGGCTTCCAATAGCTATCTGATCACTTGGGTTCGTTTGAATAATGGGACCTTTTCCCCCTGAGTTTGAAGAGCATATATCAGTGTCAAAATCAAGTGTCAGTCACGCATAGAATGGGCCCACTAGATTGGCCCCTTGTGTAATTTTGTAAAAGGATTAAAAAAAATTTTAATGAATATTTCTCACCTGAATGCTTCTTTTACTGACATGCACCTGTGTTTTGTTGTTCCTTTTCTCTGGAATTCCTTTCCCCAGATATTCACATCTGGATCCTCCTGTCCTCCAGATCTTAGGCAGATCTAAGGGCACATCTGCAGAGATGCCTTCCCTGACCTATTGCAATCTATTATCCTTGGTCATATCATCATCATCATCATCATATTTATTCCTACATAACACTCAGCACCACCTGGTAGTAATCTAATACCTCTCTGGTTTTCTGTGATCTCTAACTAGTATGTCAACTGTTCAAAGACAGCAGCCTTGTCTACCTTGGACATCACATTTTAAGTTACTTAAATGGTTATCGAATTAAACTCTTCTGAATTTAACTCATTAAATTAACGCACTTAACTAGTTATGGAATGAATACTGTTCAATCAGAAGAAAAAGGAAGAGAAAATGGCAGTATTTACCAGTTTTGATCAGGTAGGCAATCATTTATTTCGGTGGCAAAAATATTCTTGTCCCTAGAGAGTTATTCTCTATGATGAAATGTAGATGATTCATTAGTCCTCTTCACTGTCCAGATGAAATAAACCTTAAACCTATCTCACTTTGTTTCCAGTCCAAGCTCAGCAAACAAGTGCTGTCTAAAATGTTAACTTCTCAGATACCCTGATTTCCAGTGAAACAGACTCTACAGCTCAGATCACCAGAAAGCTTACATAAATAAATACACCAGAATTTGGTTTAATTATCTATATCTTGTGAATTTGAGCATGTCAAGTCAGACGTCTTGCACTGGAAACTTTTGAATATAACTGTAGTTGATTGCTTAACCTATAAAGCTGAAAGTAAGATATTTAAGAGTAGTGATCACAAAAAAAGATCTAGCCTTCTAGCCTCTGAGTAATCAGCAGAATTTTTAGAAAACATATCCAAGAGTGGTGTGGGTTCTATAAATTTAATAATGTTTAAATAAAACATAAAATATGAAAATGGGGTTGCCTGGGTGGCTCAGTTGGTTAAGCGTCTGCCTTCAGCTCAGGTCATGATCCTGGAGTGCCAGGATCAAGTCCTGTGTCAGGCTTCCCACTTAGTGGGGAGTCTGCCTCTCCCTCTGACCCTCCCCCTTCTCGTGCTTTCTCTCTCTCACTCTCTCTCAAATAAATAAATAAAATCTTTAAAAAAATATGGAAATGACTAGTTTGATGCTAAAGATAACGCTTTAAAAAAAAGATTTATTTATTTACTTTAGAGAGAGAGAATATGTGCACATGCAGGGGGAGGGGCCAAGGGAGGGGGAGAGAGAAAGAATCTCAAGCAAACCCAACATGGGGCTCAATCCCATGACCCTGAGGTCATGACTTGAGCCAAAATCAAGAGTGGGACACTTAACCGACTGAGCTACCCTGGAGCACCCTAAATATAATGCTTTTAAACAGTGCTAATTTTGATGAAAATGCCAGTCATTTTTAGAAACATTTGTCTCTACCATCCAAGTTTTCAAAAGAAATCATTGCTAAAGGCAATATAGCTGGGGATAAAGATCACCTGATATTAATTAGTAATTTTTCTTACCTATTTGGTTTTCTGTGATATCTAATTAGAAAGTCTCTGGAATTGCAAATTGACTTGCGCACTTAACCAATAAGTATATCTCCATGGATAAATAAAATATTATCTCTTCAAAATAGGTAAGTCACAAAAACTTTATATTTTGAGAAACTTGAGAAGTCAAGAACAAACCAGTATTTACAAAATGAAGCATTAATACATGAAGACCAGAGGGATGAAATGTGCTGTCTTCTATAGTTTCTTACAAGGAATCTTCTATTTACTAGTTTAAATGAATTATTGAAATACCTTCTAGATTGCTCCTGACTAATTCAATGGCTAATTTACTCATTGCTGCCAACATGGTGGTCATGCAAACCCAACTACTTTTGCACATTTTGATGGTTTTTATTCACATAAGATCCAACTATGTGACTTGACTTTAGACAAGGAATATGAATCAACTTCAGACATAGTAGGTATACCTTTTGTGGTATAGATAAATAATATTTCTCTATCTTGTTTTCACTGATAAAGATATGAAATGTTCTTAAAAGCTACACCATAGAAAATTAAAAGTTAAATCACAGGGTCTGATTTAAGTCCCATGCATTATGTATTTGTCATTATTGATAACACTTCTATGGTAATTTTTCACTCTATCTAAATACAGTTCTTTTTAAGATGATCACCTGTAAATAATTGCTATTCAAAGAAAGGCACTTTTAGGTTACCACTGAAATTCATGTCAAATGTAATATAGTTCCCATTTCCCACTGTAAACTAGTCAATTGGAATACTCATAGTCAATTGGAACACTCATAGGTAAGAAGATTAAGACTATTTAATATCACTTAGGATCCTTAAAATACCAATTCCATAATTTTTAGTCACTTTATATAAATTATAAAGAATTTATAAAGATTTCAGACAGGCTAATTATTGCCTCTAAAAATCTTTTCTCATGTTTTATTTCTTTGTTAAAGTCCTGCATGATTTCTTATGATTAGGAGGCATTTGTCACAAAAGTAAAATATAAAACTGACCAATGAATTTCTCAGTAGGAGAAAAAAACTCTCTGTTCTCACATCCAATCTAACAACAACAAAAAAGGGTCTCTATTCTAAATTATTGTTCTTTTTCAGTCCCGATCCTGATTCATTAAAAAGCCAAAAGAGATTTCCATATTTTAAGTTTATGTATGTATCTCAGCTCTGGAACATGAGCTATAGGGGCCCAAGAGAAAAGTCCATAAACCAATTTTGGAAAGTGCTGAATCTGAAGACATGAGCTTTCGGTTCCATGCCTAAAAATAATTATCTATGTTTAATTCCAAAAATAGACTTTCAGTGTCTGCCAAGATTTTAAGAACTGAAGGGGAAACTTGAGGTTTTGGTTTTTTTGTTTTTTGGGTTTTTTTTTTTTTTTTTAATGAAACTTGGCTGTTGCTCATGTCCTCACGGGGCCCAGGTAATATTTCTATGCATGTGTGAATAAGTAGATTGTAAATTCAAGATTCACTTTTTGGCTTAAATGAATGTTACCGGTTAGACCTACTTTCTAATTCCATCTCCAAATGTGGCTCCTTCTATACCAATATTGGACCAGTGTCCATTATTTTGTGGCTGACTTACTTTTGTTAAAACTAATGTCAGAATGTTTACAGTTGTGCCTAAGAATGTTTCAAGGTTACAAAATACAATTTAGAGACTTTTATGTTTAGAATTTTCAGTTTTGACTTTAAAAATCACTACAAGCCTTAAGACCAAAATAATTGTCCTTTATTCCATGAGCTCCCCAGGAGGGATCATATATAACCCTGAATATATATATTTTTTAAAGATTTTATTTATTTATTTGACAGAGATAGAGACAGCCAGCGAGAGAGGGAACACAAGCAGGGGGAGTAGGAGAGGAAGAAGCAGGCTCATAGCGGAGGAGCCTGATGTGGGGCTCGATCCCGGAACACCGGGATCACGCCCTGAGCCGAAGGCAGACGCTTAACCGCTGTGCCACCCAGGCACCCCGTACCCTTAATATTTTGATACAAATCATAGTATTTTTAAACCCATTTAAAGTATTTTATAGTGATATATCTTGTAGTGGCTTCATTGTGCCCATTTCTCTAGAGAATAATTCTCCAATCTCTGATTTGAGAAGATAGGAGGAGATTGAAATTATAAGCCTTACTGCAAAGTTCTGGTGGGAGGCTGCCTAAGGGCAAAGTGTGGTGGGGGGCAGAGTGAGCTGCCGGGGGAGATTCACAGTCAGTTCTCATTCCCTGCATTCAAGATGGTCCCTTCCCTTCATTGCATCTGGTTTCTTGGACTACAGAACCTTCCTAATTTCATTTCTATAGAACATAAAGCTCCTTCATTATTTTAGATGGGTGAACAGATATGGCCTTTACTTATTTTTTGTTTGTTTGTTTCAAGTTTTTATTTAAATTCTAGTTAATTAACATAATGTAATACTGGTTTCAGGAGTAGAATTTAGTGATTCATCACTTAAATATGATCTGACTACTTTTTGTATAGATTTTGAAACAATAATCCATCTTCAATCTCAGCATTCACCAGCATTCACAGGCACATGAGGTCTGTAACCTCTGAGCATGTGGGGGATCTAGGACTTTCATCAGCTCACTTCACACCTGCTTCACCCTCTGCTGGCATGCAGAATTCCAATTCCTCTGCTCTGCTAAGTCCTTAGCACTCGGCTACTTAATTTCCATTTCCCGTCATTTTATTGATGCCACTCCTCCACTGGGCTCTCTTCTCCTTCTTATTGTTGTTGCTGGGTGTATTCTTGTAGAGCCAAATTAATAAAGTTTCAGGAGGGAGTAGAGATAATGCATGTGTTCCATATGCCATATTTCTTCTTCATTCATTTATCACAGAGAACAAAAATCTCTATAATAAGCACATGTAATCTTAAAAGCAGTTATGAAATTGTGGTGCCTATCTCCCATGCTCTATCCTGATTTTTTTTTAAGCATTCCCTCATGGATTTTTTTGACCCACCCTCTAAACATTTTATGATGGTACTGGCTTTAGTTTTAACACATTACAGATTTTCGTACATCTAACATATATTGAACATCTGATGTATGTGATACCTGGGTTTGGTGGTGGAAACATTCTGTTAGATTCATTGTACATATCACTCTTCCTGTCTTACTCTGTTGGTTGAATTTATCTGTCCTGATTACATAAATTTTAAGAACACTTTAGTTTCTTAGCTTTTAGCTAAGTTTTCTCTGAGAATTTCTTTTTTTTTTTTTAAAGGTTTTATTTATTTACTTGACAGAGAGAGACAGCCAGCGAGAGAGGGAACACAAGCAGGGGGAGTGGGAGAGGAAGAAGCAGACTCCCAGTGGAGGAGCCTGATGTGGGGCTCGATCCCATAATGCTGGGATCATGCCCTGAGCCGAAGGCAGACGCTTAACGACTGAGCCACCCAGGCGCCCCTCTCTGAGAATTTCTGTTCATACTGCAATTGGTCTCATAACCCTGTTGTTATTCTCTGGTTATAGTGGCCATACTTCCTGAAACACAAATCAGGATCTTTTGTCCGTTGGTCTTAAAAATAATTCTTTTTCCTGACTTATGGATTTATCTTAATGAAAGTATAAAAATCAAATCACCTTTAATTATAGTTCAATTTAATAAGAACATTTTGAACTATGAGTTAACATTAAACTAGGCTGAAAAGATAAAGATATCTCTTGAAAGAACTTGAAGAATAAGTATATAGTTAATAAATTTCCCATTTTGAAAGAATCCCATTTGTTCTAGGAGATCTCAGAAGTGTGGTAGAATGAAGTTATTGTACGGTGTGGTTAACCAGTAGCTGGTAATATCTCAGGAAATGAACACCTTTCTCAGTGTATTTTATATTTTCTTAAACAGATAAGAAATTGGATTCACCCTTCTAGGCTTATAAACATGGGAAGACAAGCTGTGAAACTACTCATACGAAAATAAAAAATTCTAACAACTTATCTTCTTAGCTTTAGGGCTAAAAGCATAAATAATTTAAAAGAACTTCCAGTTCGCTCACTCTAAAGCCATTTTAATGCAAACAACAACAAAAACATCCTGAATGAATTTTCTTCACCCTTTCAAGACAAAAACAATCCATGTTCTTTATGGCATGAGTAAATCACATTGACTTGGTTGTATTAAACTCAGAGCCTGGTTGTTTCAATGTTTCCCCAATTTCTAATGGCTATGAGTTCTTGGTAGTGGCTATAGCTGTTTCTCAGTGACTTAAGGCACTGATTCAGTAGATTTTATTTTATTTTATTTTTTTATTTGAGTAGAGTTGACACACAATGGTATATTAGTTTCAAGTGTACAATATAGTGAAACAATTTCTCTCTGTATTATGCTGTGCTCACCACAAGCATAGCTATCATCTGTCACCATACAATGCTATTACAATGCCATTGACTATACTCCCTATGCTTTGCCTTTTATTCCCATGATGTATTCATTCCATAACTGGAAGCCTGTATCTCCCACTCCCTGTCACCCATTTTGTCCATCCTCCCTCCTCCATTTCTCTGGCATGCAGTTTGTTCTTTTTATTTATAGGTTGGATTCTGCCTTTTTTTTCATTTGATTTTTTTTTTTTTTTAGATTCCACATTTAAGTGAAATCATATGGTGTCTGTCTTCCTCAGTCTGACCTACTTCACTTGGCATAATACCTTCTAGGTGCATACTGGTTGTCTCAACCTTTTTTATGGCTGCATAATATTCCTGTGTGTGTGTGTGTGTGTGTGTGTGTGTGTGTATCACATCTTCTTTTCCCATTCATCTACTGATGGACTCTTAAGCTGCTTTCATATCTTGGCTATTGTAAATAATGCTACAATAAACATAGGATGCATACATTTCTTTGAATTAGCATTATTGTTTTCTTTGGGTAAATACCCATTAGTGGAATTATTGGATTATATGTTATTTCTATTTTTAATTTTTTGAGGAACTTCCATACTGTTTTTCACAGTGGCTGCACAATTTACATTCCCACCAATAGTGCACAAGGGTTCCCTTTTCTCCATATCATCACCAACACTTGTTTTCACTTGTCTTTTTGGTCATAGCCGTTCTAACAGGTGTGAGGTGATATCTCATTATGGTTTTGATTTGCATTCTCATGATGAGTGATGTTGGACATCTTTTCATGTGCTTGTTGGCCATCTGTATGTCTTCTTTAGAAAAATGTCTATTCAGGTCCTCTACCAATTTTTTAATCAGACTGTTTTTTTGGTGTTGAGTTGTAGAAGTGCTTTATATATTTTGGATATTAATTCCCTATCAACTATATCATTTGCAATATATCATTTGCAAATATCTTTTCCCATTCAGTAGGTTGCTTTTTTGATTCATTAATGGTTTTCCTCACTGCGCAAAAGCTTTTTATTCTGATATAATCCCAAGAGTTTATTTTTCCTTTTGTTTCCCTTGCCTGAGGAAGCATATCTAGAAAAACGTTGTGGTTAATGTTAGAGGAATTACTGCTTGCTCTCTTGCTTTTAGGATTTTTATGGTTTCAGGTCTCACATTTAGGTCTTCAATTCGTTTTTTTTTTAATGTATGGTGTTAGAAAGTGGTCCAGTTTCATTCTTCTGCATGTAGCTGTCCAGTTTTTCCAGCATCATTTATTGACAAGATGGTCTTGTCCCCATTGTATATTCTTGCCTTCTTTCTCATAGATTAATTGATCATGTAAATGTGGGTTCATCTCTGGGTTCTCTATTCCATATCACTAATCTATGTATCTATATCTTTGCTAGTACCTTACTGTTCTAATTACTACAGCTTTGTAGTAGAACTTGAAATCTGGAATTTTAATACCTCAGCTTTCTTGTTCTTTCTCAAGATTGCTTTGGCTATTCGAGGTCTTTTGTGGTCCCATAAATTTTAGTATTATTTGTTCTAGTTCTGTAAAAAATGCTGTTGATATTTTGACAGAGATTGCATTAAATCTGAAGACTACTTTGGGTAGTATGTACATTTCAACAACTTTTCCAATCTATGAGCTTGAGACATCTTTCCATTTGTTTGTGTCATCTTCAATTTCTTTCCTCAATGTTTTATAGTTCAGAGTACTGGTCTTTTATCTCCTTGGTTAAGTTTATTCCTGGGTATTATACTCTTTTTGGTGCAATTGTAAATGGAATTGTTTTCTTATTTTCTCTTTCTCCTACTTCATTATTAACATGTAGAAATGCTATCAATTTCTGGGTATTAATTTTGTATCCTGCAACTTTACTGAATTCATTTATTTCTTCTAATAGTTTTTTGGTGGAGTCTTTAGGGTTTTCCAGAATAGTATCCTGTTATCTGCAAATAGTAACAATTTAATTTTTTCCTTACCAGTATGGATGTCTCTTATTTCTTCTTATTTCTTATTATTATTTCTTCTTATTTCTTCTTCTTGTCTGATTGCTACGGCTAGGACTTCCAGTACTATGTTGAATAAAAGTGATGAGATTGGACATCTTTGTCTTGTTCCTAATCTTAGTGGAAAAGCTCTCAGTTTTTCACTACTGAGTATGATGTTAGCTGTCAGTTTTTCATATATAGACTTTATTATGTTGAGGTACATTTCCTTTAAGCCCACTTTGTTGAGAGTTTTTATGAACAGATATTGAAATTTGTCAAATGCTTTTTCTGCATGTATTGAGAAGATCATATGATGTTTATCTTTTGTTTTTTTTTTCATGTGGTGTATCACATTGATTGATTTGTGAATATTGAACCATCCTTGCATCCCCAGAGTAAATCCTACTTGATTGTGGTAAATGATCCTTTTAATATACTGTTGAATGTGATTTAACAATGTTTTGTAGAGAATTTGTCATCTATGTACATCAGAAATATTGGCCTGTAGTTTTCTCTTTCTGTGGTGTCTTTGTCTGGTTTTGGTATCAGGATAATGTTGGCCTTGTAGAATGTATTTGGAAGCTTTCTTTCCTCTCCTGTTTTTTAGAATAGTTTGAGGAATATAAGTATTAATTCCTTTTTAAATGTTTGATAGAGTTCACATATGAATCCACCTGGGTCCTGGACTTCTATTTTCTGGTAGCTTTTTAATTATCATGAATCAGTGAATTTTAAATAAATAAAACTCAAGACAAACATATTGAACAATTTCTTCATGTTTTAGTAGTCGCTGGATGACAGATTTGTAAAATAGAATCCAATAGAGTAGTCAGGAATTTTATTATTTTCTATCCTTGAACTCAGATTAATGTTAACATATGGAAACTTTAGCCCTAAGAATAAAAAAGTAGGGGCAACTGGGTGGCTGAGTTGGTTAAGCCTCTGACTCTTGGTTGTGGCTCAGGTCATGATCTCAGAATAATGAGACTGAACCCTGTATTGGGCTCTGCACTGAGCATGGAGCCTGCTTAAGATTCTCTCTCTCCTTCTGCCCCTCCCCCCTGCTCACATACTCTCTCTCTCTCTGTAAAAAAGAAAAGGAATAAAAAAGTAAACAATTTGTTTTCTTTTTACTCAGTGCTAGTCATATGAGCTAATGAGTTGGGCAAGAGATGGCACAAATAATGTTTTGTAATACTACAATTAATAGCAAATTTTTTAACTCTTCTAAAAACACAGCCATATTACTTTAAATGGAAAAGTTGCCTGTGTATGCTTAATATGACTGAATCAAAAGCTTTCACCCTTATGTAAAATTTGTATAGAGAACACAATCACCAGCTGTAAAATTCCTAGAGTTCTATGAATGTTGTACTCACATCTCCTTTCTGATTATTTCTATGGATACTGTGTGGTATTTGGAGAAATGTTTTAAAAATTAATTTCTTCATGTAACTTGTATCCACTTAGGCAGGAAGTCCAAATATAACATTGAAGATCATATGACCAAGAAAGGAGCACCACCCCCAGAAAGCTATCAGGGAGGTCATAACAGAGTCAAGAACTGAGCTCCAACCTAGAAGTCTACTAGTCACACCAAATTCTGAATGATGAGGATTCCCTCATGATACTGTTGTTAATACTTCTCATATAAGTTAATTGAGAAAATGCATAATTTTATAAGCATTCTGAATTCTTGTTTTAAATACATATCTATTTTCCTAATCAAGCCACATCTCTAAACTTATAAAAAATTCTAACAAATATGTGCAGGATACATAATGTTTATTTATTCAGTCTGCCAATCATGGACTAAACAAATATAGATTTTTCAAGCTCTTGTAATTAATTACTATAGCCTATCAGGGGTCAGTTATTTATCAGTTAGGAATCATGACCTAGATATCCTGGATTTACCAAGAAAAATGTCAGTTCCATCTCTATTTTTTGGAGTTTGAAGGCAACTTTATTTCCTGCAATTGCATTATAACATAAATCACTTTCATCTCTAGAGAGCACCTGTCAAAGGGTTAACCACTCAGGTAGCAGAATACACACAATAATTTTTATGGTGTATTTTCAAGGTCTTTCGGGCATTGTCAAATGTAGAAGTGACTTGGCCCCTCTTGTGGCCAGACTTTTGTCTCCCTATTCCCACTCCAAGGAAGAAGGAGTTGCTAATTTGATTAGTCTATGCCTAATAAATGGTGGCAAGCAAAAGACATGGACAGAGTTGTTTTTTAAAATACAGAAATCTAAATTCTGCAACCCTTATCTTGCATTTCCTGCTTGAAAGAGGTAAGCAGAGCCAGGCAGGGCTTGAACACTTAAGATAATTCATGTATTCATATATCCCCCCTTCTCTCTCTCACCCACCTCCCCTTTCCTTCTTTCAGCAATAAGCAAGTGTATATCCCTAAAATATAGATTCTGGAAGAGTTACTTCCCTTTTCTCCTTCCTTCCTTCCTTCCTTCCTTCCTTCCTTCCTTCCTTCCTTCCTTCCAAAGGTCCAACTTAAATGTTCATGCGTAAATATAACTTAAATGTCACCTTGAGAATGATACACTTGTAGTTGAGAATGACTAGTTTAGACTTTTCACGGCAAGTCTAATTGGTTCTACCAAAGAAGCAATGTGGCAAGATGAAAAGAACAGGGCTTTAACTAAACTTGTAATTCAAATTTTGGATTGGTTAAGTGATCTTGAAAATAATAACTTTGAGCTTCAGTTTTCCCATCTGGGAAATGGAGATAGTATTTTTAACAGATGCAGTTTGAGGGTTTTAATGAGCTTGAATTTATGAAGGTAATACCATCATAACCAGGATCATCATTACCATTATTACTTCTATGTGTTGAGTGATAAGCCTGTTACAGACACAATTTCATTATTAATAGCCCCAAGTACAACTTAGAAAATAAGGACTCAATGAAATTTAAATATTTTCTCTAAGGTAACATTGCAAATGAGGATCAGAGACAGGATTTGAGTTCATCTGCCATATTCTAAAGCCTAACCTCTGAACTGGCTTGGCTTCCTACATGTACCTTCTATTAATATTACTGGTTTCACTCAAGGAAAGAATTATGTACCCTCTTTTAGCTTTGGGTCTCTGAAGATACTCAGCTATGCTATACACTGAACAAAATAATGATTTTTATCGTGTCACGCTGCATTTATATATCAATTAGATCTATGTTAATACAGTAGCCACTAGTTACAAGTGGGTATTTTAATTTAACTTAACTAGAACTAAATAAAATTTGAAAATTCAGATCCTTAGTCACACTAACCACATGTCAAGTACCCAGAAGCCACAGGTAACTGTTACTGTTTTGACCAGCACAGATATAGAATATTTCTATTAATGCATAAAGTTGTATTAGATAGCCCTGAACTGAATACTTTCAATGAGGATGTGAAGGAATTGTTTATCAAGGACCTTGTTTATAACAAATCTTTTGTCACAGAAGAGAAAGCACCTAATTAGGAAATTCTTGTATTAGATCTTAACACACACATACACACTTAAAACATGCAAATAAAATACAGAGACCTAACATTCGTTCTATAATACTTTTCCTTTATGGTCACCCTGAATCTGATGTATACAAAGCTTTATTCTGTGCAATGACATTCCTAAGCAAAGCATAGCAGATATATTGCTATGTTAATACTTATCCGCATCAACACATTCTAATCTTAGATACTCCTAAATACATGCACACCTGTAAAACTGCATAGACATTAGTCATCCTCATTATCTGAATGTTCCTAGAGAGTTCAATTCGTTGAGAAGCTTCAATAAAAGAGGAAGGGCGTATAGTTATTTACGAACCCCTGTGTTTTTCTAGAGGAAATTTAACAAGGCAGGAGAGATGGCATTCTGATATATTGAGCCAATCTTCAGAAATAGTCCATACAGCCATAAAGATATGGAAAATGAAAAGTCAGAGTGATCAACCAATTTCAGGAAAATAAACAGATAAGCACAAAAATGAAATGAATCAGCATGGCTTTGTTCTGCCTGGTTTCCTTAGGATCTATGTAGCAACTACTGGTAGAATAGAGGTTTATTAAGAAACACATACATTCTTTTTGTTCCTGGGTCCTGGTTTTTCTGTTTTGTTTTTGTTTTCCCTCTCTGTCTCTCTTTTTTTTAAGAACTCATGACCCTGAGATCAAGACCTGGGCTGAGATCAAGAGTCAGACATTTAACCAATTGAGCCACCCAGGCGCCTTTGGTTTTTGGTTTGTTTTTGTTTTTTTTTTACTTTTTAAAGGAAACAGAAGCCACTTGAGTAACATTCATTTATCTTCCTGTTCTTTTTCTGTTGGTCAATAAAGGTAAAATTATTACCTAACTCAGTTTGTAAATAGCCACTTATCAAATACTTAATAAAAATAAGTATCTCTAGGAATCACTGGACTTTATAAATATTGTCAAAAGTTATACATATATTTTAAATGCTGTATGTTTTTATTTATTAAATGTGTAGTACTGGATTCATTTACCTCTGGAAAATGACTTTTAAAACTTACTATCAGCACAGAAGGGTGAATTTGTTTAATGGGAAAAAAAAGCTACCCTCTAGCTTACATTTTGCAATTATCAATTACATTCTAAGTATGTAATATTCCCTGGTTCAACCTTCAATGTCCATATTTTAAAAGAATGGACGTAAATTTACCATTAGGTAGACACTTAAAAGGTACCTATGAGAGGTAGAATATGTTTGACATTTACACTCAGAAGATATAAGGAAGTTGAACAAGAGGAAAAAAATATTTTTCCTAATTTCAGTGGAACTGAGATATCAGACAGGAGGATGCAATTTTAGCATTAGGAGGGAGACAACAAGAGCTGAAGACAGAACTTCTTTAAGTATGTTGGCATCTTTAGTAGTAAATAAAATAAACCCTTCTTGATTAAGGATTCCTTTATATTTGCATGTATAAAGTCAGTGTAATAAAAACTGCTGATGGACTGTGATATTCCCTTTGTCTGAATATCTACTCCCCTGAGAGCTGACAGTTGTTGAAGTCTTGCAGATAGAGTATTCAATCATTTGTGAACACTTTTATCCAAGAATGCTACCTCGATCTGTAGAGAATTTTGTCTACGCTTAAAAATACTCTAAAGGATTCTGCCACCTCCCTGAAGAAAAGGCCTTTCAGCCCAATTATTGAGTTTCATTTTCTCCAGAGAAAATTTTAGGGTATGTTTCAGAAGTCTCCCCGTGGGGACTTTTCCAACCCTGCCTGAATGACAATGTGAAGGTGGTACCATAGGTGTGCTTGGCTGATTTCTTCATATTATTTTCCATCAGCCCATATTGGGAGCCCACAGAGGGGTAGCCCTAAAATAGAACCTTTGGGAACACTAAGAACATGATGGCAAGTGCTGAAATAACTACCGAATGTGTAAAATAATCACAAGGTGTAGGTCATAATTATCTACACTGAGTGAAAATTCATTCTCTGAGAGTAGGACCAATGGTTGTGCTACAGTCCACGCTCTTCCGGTAATCTGGTGCTACTGAGAAACAGTACTAATCTCAAAATGGAGAGAAATAAGCTTCTATTTCCAACTTGTCTGCAAAATGTAATTTAATTATAATCACACAGTAAGGGTACATTTCAAAGCTCTAAAAACCAGAGTTTAAATGTGAGCACCAGAGGGATTGTACGCCATGTTCTACACATCCCTTCTGTGCTTTTAATGATACAGAGAATTTTTAAAGCAGAGATTCTCTTGCATCTCCAGGAAGTGCCATAATTCTCTTTGTAGTTGCTTGGCTATAAGCAAGGCAGGGATATCCTAAACGTAGCTGCTAGTGCTGCTCTTCCCCTACCAGGATGCTAGCCAATGAAGATACTACCAAAAGCTGAACAACATTTCAGAGGTGGGTTGCGTGGTGCTGGTATCCAGTATTAAGGTCCTCCTTTAGAATTCATGTACACATTTCTTACAGGAAAACAAGATACAGAGAGGTCATCATTACTCCACATCTGTAAGATTTCAAAAAGTTTGTGCTTGAAGGATCAGGACATGGTAGAAGGAAAAGTGCTGGCAAAGCTCACCTAATGAATTAGTGTAGGAAAAGATGGGCAGTCGATGATGACCATGAAGGTTTCAAGAGTCAAAAATGATTAGAAGTCAATGGGGAATAATATTATGCAAGTAGCAGTCATAAGTTGAAATGTAGGCTCATTTGCACACATAAATTAGAACGTTTATAATTAAAGCAAAAAACTTTTTCACTGTAATGCTTAAACCAGATTTTTGACCTGGAAGAACAAATGAATCTCTTTTTTTATGTATTTAATGATTCAGTATATATAAACAACTGAAAGGCCAAAGAGCTAAACAATAAATTTAGTATAAAAGAAATGTGAGTCAAGCATTTTATGTGCCCGTGTGAGTGTATGTGAACTGAATTGATGAAAGTGTCTAATGCATTACATCAACATGACTACGGCAGCATATAAAATACACAGGACCAGAACTCATCATGGAAACAGTCTTCAAAGTCACGGTATTGATTTCAATTATGATGTCTTTCTTGCTAATGCATTCTGTGCACCTGTTAGTATGCAGACAAAGCAGGATTAAATCAAACCGCAAGCCATACCTGTAACAAAAAAAGGCTTCATGTAGCCCAAGAAAAAGGAAAGAAGCAAACGCTGTGAGCTATGAGAGCCATTCAGAGAAATGTGCTCAATGGCACGGAGTTTAAAATCGCCCATAAAAATGAATACATTATCTATCTTTTTCTCTCTTGGCACTCCTGCAGTTGACATTACCACTGTCTGCTGTGTTAAGATTGGGAGAAGTAAGCTGGAAAATGTGATAGCAAAGCCTTAACTCAAGCAGCAGTATATGGAACAGGCTGTTAAACTTCCGTGTTAGCGGAATGCATAAATGTCAACATTATTTGAGAATGATTTATTATATCCATAACAGTCAAAATAAATAAATGTGGCCCCACAGTCCACAACCCACTGATGGCTTTTCTAATTTAGGATTTTTCACACGACATCTTCTATCAGGATGACATTTCAGACCTTTAAAAACAAAATTTGGAATGTTGCTGGGGATTTCTAAAGTTCTCAGCATTTAATTTCAATTATTCCAGAAGGAGGTGTGGTTAGCAGAAAAGTGCTATCAAGTATCTAAATGAAAGAGGGTAAGAAAAAAAAATACATGATATAATATGTTTCGATATGCATCACTACAGAAATAGTGATTGTCAAGGAGATTGCTTCGTGAAAGTGTCTTCAATCTGACTGCTGTGTTGACAACATAAACATCCCTATAGATGAATTTCTGCTGACCAGAAATTGCAGAGAAGAATAGCAACGTGGGCTTAGAATGCTAAACAAAAAATTTTACCTGCATACATGTTTAAATATTCATTTTTTAAGCACTTATGGAATGTAGCATATTATCGGAATTTTTATTTTATTTTTAATTTTTATTTTTTAAAAGATTTTATTTATGTGAGAGAGGGAGAGTGAGAGAACACAAGCAGGGGGAGCGGCAAAGGGGGAAAGGGAAGCAGGCTCCCCACTGAGCAGGGAACCCAATGAGGGGCTCAGTCCCAGACCCTGAGATCATGACCTGAGCAGAAGGCAGACACTTAACCAACTGAGCTACCGAGGCACCCCTCTATTAGAAATTTTAAAATAAAATACAATAAGGGCTTCTATTGGCAGCAATATTTTTTAGAACTCAGTTGGCTCATTGATGATCCTTATTGAAGTCACTGAATTTCATAGTTGCCACCTTTAAAATAAGATGCCATCCATTCCAATAAGTGGATTAATAAATGAGAAATTTACATAATATGAAAGAACAAAAGATATTTGGAGGTATTCAGATGATATTTTAAACTTTATTCTCTTACGCAAACAAGAACTCCAATTGTTATGCTCACATTCTATGCATTGTATAGATGGAAGATGGTATAAAAAAATGGCAATACACTTGTTTTAGATCAATGAGAAGAGCCAGAGACATTTGTTAAAATAATTACACAAACCAACAGTGCTGATATATATGGATGTGTGTGTATGTATATCTATGGATTAGTGGTCTTTTTTATATAATTTTTGTAAAACCATAATACCCTATTTAGGGTGAACTTCTAAAATAAATCCCAGTAAAGTTGACTAGGTAATTTAACCTTTAGGTTAACAAACACCAAACATGAATGAAATAGTTCCTGTATCTCTCTGAGGTAATATACTATTAAGGAATTTTTTTCAAGTTTTTAAGTTGAAAAAGAAAGACAAGTGGAATTAAGGGAGGAAAAAAAAAGGAAAAAAAAAGATTTGATAAGTCTGTGCACATTCTGCAAACATAGCAGTTCAATTCACACCCTTTCGCACAGAATACTTCTCACAGTTTTACTCTGTATAAGCAAACACCAGCATAGAAAAGTCACTATTTTAGGGGCGCCTGGGTGGCTCAGTTGGTTGAGTGCCTGACTCTTGATTTCAGCTCAGGTCATGATCTCAGGTTCCTGGGATGGAGCCCCACATCTGGCTCCCTGCTCTGCGCCTCCCCTTGCTCCCGTGTGCTCCTCTCTCTCTCTCTCTCAAATAAATAAAATCTCAAAAAAAGACTTATTTTTAAAATTTAAAATCAATTAATTAACATATAGTGTATTATTAGTTTCAGAGGTAGAGTTTAGTGATTCATCAGTTGCATATAACACCCAGTGCTCATTACATCAAGTACCCTCCTTAATGCCCATCACCTGGTTACCCCATCCCCCCATCCAGCAACCCTCAATTTGTTTCCTAGTTAAGAGTCTCTTACGGTTTGTGTCCCTCTCTGATTTTTTCTTTTACTGTTCCCTCTCTTCCCCTGTGTTCATCTGTTTTGTTTCCTAAGTTCCACATATGAGTGAAATCATATGATATTTGTCTTTCTCTGACTGACTTATTTCGCTTAGCATAATATCCTCTAGTTTCATTCCCGTTGTTGCAAATGTTAAGACTTCACTCTTTTTGATGGCTGAGTAATATTCCAGTGTGTGTGTGTGTGTGTGTGTGTGTGTGTGTGTGTGTGTCTACACAGCACCTCTTCTTTATTCATTAATCTGTCGATGGATATCTGGGCTCTTTCCATACTTCGGCTATTGTGGACATTGCTGCTATAAACATTGGGGTGCATGTACCCCTTCTAATCACTATGTTTGTATCCTTTGGATAAATACCTAGTAGTACAATTGCTGGGTCACAGGGTAGCTCTGTTTTTAACTTTTTGAGGAACCTCCATACTGTCTATCAGAGTGACTGCACCAGTCTGCCTTCCTACCAACTGTGTAAGAGGGTTCCCCTTTCTCTGCATCCTCACCAACATCTGATGCTTCCTGACTTGTTAATGTTAGCCATTCTAACTGGTGTGAGGTGGTACCTCATTATGGTTTTGATTTGTATTTCCCTGATGCCAAGTGATGCTGAGCATTTTTTCATGTGTCTGTTGGCCATTTGTATGTCTTGTTTGGAGAAATGTCTGCTCATGTCTTCTGCCCATTTCTTGACTGGATTATTTGTTTTTTTGGGCATTGAGTTTGATAAGTTCTTTATAGATTTTGGATACTAGCCTTTTATCTGATAAGACATTTGCAAATATATTCTCCTATTCCATAGGTTGTCTTTTAGTTTTCTCAACGGTTTCCTTTGCTGTCCCAAAGACTCTTATCTTCATGGGATCCCAAGAGTTCAGTCTTCTTTTTAGTTCCCTTGCCTTTAATCATGTCTAGCAGGAAGTGATTGCAGACAAGGTCAAAGAGGTTGCTGCCTGTGTTCAAGGAGGGTCATACTGATTACAGCACGATAGAGAAGAGAGTAAGTGAATGATAATTCAAGCGTCCTTTCTCTAGGCCAATCTGCACTGGTGTAGGAGATGGAGGCATGTAAAGTGAGGATTTTCCTGAGAGTTGTGGTCATTGCACTGAGCAGGCATCTCCTTCGGCCTCTCTGCTTCCCAACTGGAAAATCAGATCTGCCCATGCCACCAAAACCAAACCTGTCCTTAGGCAGAAGAGTCACATGCTCTTCAATATGAAGAACAGGGGTGAATAAGCATGGTCTTCAAGACTTCTGTGCCATTTCTCGGCCCAATATCCCTTGCTACAACCCTCCCTCCAAAACTGGATTTCTGCCCCCAGCACTGGATGAGGAACACAAGATCCTGAAATGCCAAGGTTTCACAATTCTCCTGCTAGAGGCTGAAATCCTTTCTCAAGCATCCATTCCATCACAGGCAGGTCACTTGTCGTACAGACACAAGTGTAAGACTTCTAGTTCTGGCTGGTACTTATGTCAAATTTCTCTTGTCCACACCTTGCCCATGAGCTTGGACAACCGAAGGCTCTTCTGCAGTGATGATCATTTGCCAGAAGTTCTAATCACTTACTTTTTTGGCTATCATCTCAGCCAGGCAAACACTCAAGTTTCTTGGGTATCATCTGTAGTTATATTGTTTTTATCAGAGTCTAGGTGACCTGACCCAGTGACTACTGGTGTCTTAGTGACCCCATCCTATTAACCATCCCTTGATAATCCTCCAAGTTCCATTGAAGTATATAAGAAATATTTATGAATGCCTTTATGTACCAAGCATCCTAGTAGGCCCTGGGCATATAGAAGGAAACTGAAAAGAAATAATCTCTGCTTTCAAGAAGCTTAATACCCAGAAGCACCAGCTGTTTTATCCCTACTTGCTCTTTCTTTAGCCTGTATGAAGAATGGATATTTAACTTGGGGCTTCTTGTTTAGTTACACTCTTTTATATTTCAAAATGATAGATATGCTTGCCTTATTCCTTATTTTAGAGATTCTTTTTTAAGGTCTCATAAATAGGAAAAATAATGCCAGTAAAATTTCATATTATCGCTGTCAAATTGTCAATATATTTATTTCTCTTGTTGGAGGCAATATGAATACATATTCCTTAAATTATAATTTTCCTACAGAATGCCTGTCACATAGATCTTTTATCAAGATTATATTAAGGTTCTGTTTTGGCAAATCATTTTAACTTCCTTCAAAAAGCTATCATGAAACATGGTCTAGATATGCAGCTTTCCTTGTGAATTTTTTATTTATACCTTCATAGTTACTTATGCATGTTGTAGACAAGCATTCTACAAAGTGTGTTCTACAGAACACTGGAGCTGCTACCCAATGTGTGAAAAGAAGTTTTCATTGACTAATAAAATTGTGAAATGCTATCTCTTATATTTTTTTCTTAGAGATTCATAATTAAGATTAAAATATTAAGAATTTTAGTCCTCCAATAGGAAAAAAAAGTAGTTGAACTTTAATGCAACATTTTCCAAACAAATAACTATGGAATACTTTTTTTAAAAAATGTAATACTACTTTTAAGAACACATTAACCATTTGAAATCACCTTGCTTTTCATGCTTGTCTCCTATCGTGCAAAAATAAATTCCATGGGACATGACACTCTTGGGCACTGGTAACACATAGTAAATACTCATTTCAATAGGTCTAAATGAATGAATAAAATACTGCTATGGGTATTTATTAAAGTAGTATTATTTGAAATTGTATTCAGAAATGTTTTTGACCAAAGTCTCTGAATATGGCCAAAAGAGTCAAATTTTTCAGACTTTTCGAGTCAACTAGGAAAAGGGTCCCTTTACTTTGAACTCACCCATTTGACTTGTTATAAGTTCTCTTTCCATGTGCTTTGGTTTAGACTGTTCCGTTCTACAAGGTACTTAAATCACAGAGTTCTGACTTACAAAATTGGCATAAGACACGTCATAAATGCCTACAATTAGTCCCCAGGGAAATGGAGGTGAAGATGCCACAGATTCCATTTCAAACCTACATCTCTAGTGCAAAACCAACAAGCCAAATAAACAAACATACTGCAAACCCAAAGGGGGAAAAAAAGGAAAAAGGAAAGAAAACAAAAAAACAAACACAAATTTTGTATCAAAAGACCTTCGCTTCTCTTAACTGGGGAAGGGTGGAGGTATGGGGAATCAAAATTACTCTCCATACAGAAAACATATTATATTCTGTGGTTCATCCTCATGTAAGAAATAGCCAGGCAATTAAAAAATTTACTGGTAATAAAGGGAGACATTAAACTTTTCAATTAGTGGTCCAAATTAAAAATACAGGCTATGTGAATTGCAGCTATTTCTGGACAGAAGATGAAACTAAGATATTCAATGCTTCCTCTTACATAAAAGATGAAGAGGAAAAATCCAGGGGCAGGAATAGACTTATTTTAAAAATAAAAATGAAATTCACGGAACAAAGACAAAAATATATACCTGAACATGCTTCTCGTTTGATTGATTATTCAACAGTACTATTTTTGTGGCACAAGCATTTCCTATTCAATAATTTTGAATTCAGTTTTATTCTGATAAAAAGTGTGGCAAACGTAAGGAGCTCTGACTATTACTTTTTAAACCGTAACTTGGTATAAGTGTAATTTAAATGGTGCATGAAAATAAATGGTGTTTTCCGGTATTATATGACATTGTTCCTATAAAATTCCAGTCTAAGTCATAAATCATGGCTTTTGAATCAAATACCTAGGTGCAATGATGCATTTCTCACAAATAACTCATTTTAAATATAAAAAACACATTGACATGCAGGATTTTGTAATCAGAGGTTTTCAGCTGCTCACCTTAAATTAAAACCTGAGTTAGGAAGGGGCAAAATGAAGAAATCAGCGTTATTGCGGGTTTTATTTTAACCAAATCACCTTGTGAATCCAATCAAAATTAGGCATTTGTTTCTTAGTCTGAACCACAGGCAATTCCTGTGATAATTAGGCCTATTTAATTTGGTTTAATAAATATTTAGAAGATTCTAAATGTGCACAAAGCACTGAATAGAACAGGAGATGAGTAAGATCAATTTTTGCAGCGAAGGAGCTGAAAAGTATAGAAATGGAGAACAGTCAAATATATAAACACTATATTCAAGTCATACCATGATAAGTTTCTGAAAGGAAGATATGAGGAGAGGGAGATAACATACAGTTTTAAAGAAGTTAGGATTTGCTTGGCAGAGGTGAGCAAGAAGGTACTCTAGGGAGCGGCTGGAGAATGACCAAATTGGGCACAGGAATGAATTTATCAGCTATTTCTAGAGAAAAGGAATAATCCATTTGCAGGCTAGCATCATGGCTTGAAGAGGAAAATGACCTGGAAAGGAGAATGATAAGGAAATTGGAGTAAGAGGGCTTGCCTTCTAAATTGAGGAATTTATACTAAGTTAGGCAAGTAGCTACTGTGAGTCATTGAATGGCCCTGAGTAGAAGAGAGACTGAATGAATGTTGTATCATAGAAAGAACAGTAAGATGGTTATCAGGCTAATTGGGATGGAAGCAAAGAAGATGGAAGCGAGACTGATTTGAAGACCAATACAATTTTCCAGACAAGAGTTGAAGAGAGCACAAACTATGGTAGTGGTATGGACATGGAGACAAGGGGATGGATGCTGGAAATGTCACAGAACTTAAAGTTTACAGACCTGGCTACAGATTGCATAAAAAAAAAGGGAGAGAGAGAAAAGAAAAAGATGGCTCTACTATTTGAATTTAGACACGTATCACAAATCCATTAACCAAAATATGGAAGTAAAATGTATGAATTTATCCTCAGATATAAAATAATGAGTTTGGCTCTAAATATTCTGAGTTTGGGATGTTAATGATACCTGGTAGAGTAGGCTACAGGTAATTATAGCCTGGGTTAATGGGCAATTTGGAAGTCACCTACCTATAGGTGATGCTTGTAATCACTGGGCTAGATGAGATAGCATAACACACAGTTTAAGAAACTAAAAGACAAAAGTGTTTGAATGTCCATATTTGATGGGGCAGGGAGAGGAGCAGGAAAGGGGGCCCAGTAAGTGAGGAAGAGATGAGCAAGAAAAAAGTGAAATACCTATAAATTAATAAGAAATGTGTTAGATCTAAAATATTATCACTGAAGTTTATAAAATATTATTGGGGAATATTCAAAACACCATAATTACCATAATTAGGAATATGTTATATTCCTGGGTGGTAAGACTGAATATTGGAAGAATATTTACAGATGTCAAATTTCCTCAAATTACTGTATATGTCAGGCACAATGTTGATCAAAATATCAACAGCAGTTTTCTAGCAATTTGATTAAATGTTATGAAGTTTATGAGAATAGCTAAAATATACCTTTCTACACATAACACCATGACAATCCAAAGGAAAACACTGACAGTTTTAAATGCAGTGAAAATGGGAATTTCTTTAAACAAAACAAAACAAGCAGCCATAGAAACAGGAGTGTTGGATGAGAGTTGACCAAAGGCCTTTAGCGGTGAAAGAATGCTGAATTACTCAGGAACAGAACAGTTGTTAGCTTATTTGTGTGTTTTCTTCAGAAGCAGGCAATTTAAAGCATAATCAACATTAGTAACTACCAAATTAATTTCCCCTAAAATTTTAGAATAAATTGGGTTTTTAAGATTTATATTGTTTTCAGGTATATAGGTTTGCTCCTAGGCAGGTGAAAGTTCTAATCATAGCATCAGTTGGGGAAAGTCTCTAACCCATTGGGTTGTTGTGAAGACTGAGTGAAATAATACATGTAAAGTGCTGAGCACAGTGCTTGGCACATAGTAAGCTTCGGAATGTCAATAGATATTATTATAGCTATTGATATACCCTTCCAATTTTCAGACGAGAGATGTGAAGCTCTGATAATGTACAAAAATCCAACAGGAGTCGGTAGAACAGGATCTCAAGTCCAGAGCCCCCCTGAGGTCACCAAGCTATTTTTAAACACTAATAAGCTTTTGGTCCTCCTTTACTATGGCCCCCAGCCTGTGTAGGGCAGATAGAGCAGAAGCTCAAAAAGGAAAAAAATAGAAGTTCAACATCTCTTTGTTATTTTCCTCCAGGTTTTTTCATGCCATCTGGTCCAGCTATAATTTATGTCATATTTAAAAGTGAGAATGGTGCATTGCACATTTAGCTACAGTTCTCTAAAATGGAAATTCAGAATTTATATTCTTATTCTATTCTTCCCTTCTATGTGGTTGGTATATGTTCTTTAACAATAAAAGCAAGCACTCTTTTTTTCCCTACATTTAAACATTAAATATTTAGACTACACACCCAAGTAACATTCGAAACTCAGCAATTAAAAAAAAAAAAAAGCATAAAATGGCTCCTAAAAGAACTGTTTAGAATCCCTCTAGTTAACAGTCACATACTATGTAATGGAGTTACAAACAGATCTTCCACCAGAGGGCTTTTGCTTTGGTTACAATCCTTTTGGGGATTCCAGTGTGAGCAATATGGATGCATAACTTACCATCATTGGGCATTCAAAGGAGGGCTCAGGAAAAATGGCAGCCGAAGGAGTCATAGCATCTATAGAATACCTGAAATGCAAGCTTTTCCTGTCCACTATGTAGCAAAAGCCCATGGCACTCTGACAAACAATAGGCTCTTTATTAATTATCCAAAGGAATGAGGGCTTTATAATTCTTCATAAATAAATAAATAAATGCTCAATTTACATAAAGACTCATCTTAATGATTCCATCCAAAAACAATTTACTGAGCAACATACTGGTCTTGGTGAAAGGGATGAATTTTATTTTCGGAGTCAGGTACCTATCTTAAGAAAAGTTCCCTACTCTTAAATTTATCTAGGACAAACTTCCTCTACCCAATATCTTGAGAGAAAGGCACCAACCAAACACCGCAGGAATACTTGTACGACATTTTATGACTTTCTAAGGCAGGCCTGCCTCTGTCTTTAGAAAGCTCTGAGTGTTAAGGAAATCAGCTTTTTATTCTGCCAACTTTCTATATAGTTTCTACCCTTTGATCTTAGTTTTGCCCTCCGGAATTACACAGACTAACTCCAATCCCATCTGCACACAACAATATCATGACTTTATCCGACATCTATATTCCTTATTTTGGTTTAAGTATCTCTAATTCCTCATGGGAAAATGCTAGGATTTAAAACTTTAGACCTAGAAAGTTATTGTTTCTATTAACAGCAATACAGTGATATTCACAGATAAAGCAAAAGTTCAAGAAATATTACATCCGTGTACCACTCTTCAAAATACAACCTGAACATATTCAAGTAGATTGAGAATTTAATCTGAACTAAGAGATGGGGAGATTTTTTTATGAACTAATTTGTGGTAAGTGTAAAAATTACTTAGTTAAATCTAAAAATAGTTGAAGATGGGTATGGAACTAAATGTAAGTATCAAAATTATTCTTAAAATAGAATAAGGTTTGAAAACAGTAATTTTAAAATATTTTGGGATTCTAAATATACACACTTATAAAGAAAAGGATGTGGAGAGTAAAAGTATGCAAAATTGCTCCTCTTACTATAGCACAAGTTAGAAGACACCATTTTGTTCTTATTTCATTAAAAAGGTGATTTTTAAAAAGAAAAAGTTATGGAGAAAAGTTCAAACAGTTTGTTACTTTTCAAAATATTGAAAATAAAGCAAATGATCTTGGTTTATAACAATCAACATGTGGGAAAGCTACCCAAAATTTAAAACATGAATTTCTAAAACCAGAATGGAAAAGAGAATAGATGTCATTTTTATCATATATAAAATCATTCTGTAAGGTCTGTTTCTGAGGCCTAGTACCTTTCTTTCTTTCTTCTTCTTCTTCTTTGTTTAAATATTTCGTTTATTTGAGAGAGCACAAGTTGGGGGAAGGGCAGAGGGAGAAGCAGACTCCCAGCCCAGCAGGGAAGCCCAGCCTGAGAGCAGGGAAGCTCTTCTCAGGGCTCAATCCCAGGACCCCAGGATCATGACCTGAACTGAAGGCAGATGCTTAACCAACAGAGCCATCCAGGCGCCCCAGAGGCCTACTATCTTCTTAACCTAACATCTTATGTTTCAGTTCCTATAGCTTTATCATGTGGTTTGATATCTGGTAGAGCAAATCCCCAACTCAGTAATTTAAAATATACTAAATATCACCACCCAGTTTTTATTATCAATACATTTTAATTTTACATAGTTGAAAACCACAATATTTATTGAGATTTTACTTGAATTCCAATTAAACTACAAATCTGCAAATAATTTACATTTATAAAACTTCATCTTCCCACACAGGAAACAGCTTTGTATACCCATTTATTTCCACTTTCTTGTATACCCGTGAATAATGATTTTTCTCCATGCCACTCTGCATAGCTCTTCCACAGTTTATCTTACGTATGTTAAGTATGCATTTTTGACATCAAAATAGTCCCCATATTTTCTTGCTTGTTTTTACCAGTCAAAGTAACAAATCAGGAATATGACAAAGCAACTTAACTCTTGAAATAAATCATGTATTTCTGATAAGTAATCAGAATTTCAACTATGACCGTTACTTTCTTAGCACACATTTCTTCCATACCTATCATATAAAACAGTGAGGACATGTAACTTGGAGATCTTGATATGTAGTTAGAGAAACAGATCAGTGTTGAGCAATGGAAAGTTTGAGGGTAGAGAAAAATGAGACAAAGAGGTTAGCGTTGCAGAAAGGGAAGGAAACCACCCCTACTACCAAAGAAAAATAGTACAGATAGGCAGGGAAATCATGGAATTACAGGGTGAAGGGGCTCGGCAAGTGAAAGGAGTTCAAGTTACATGCTTAAAGCAGAACATAGAGGAAAAAGGATTTTTCCCTATGTGGAAGCTTGAAATGTCATTTCCAATAAATTTGAAATTTTACAAGAGTGATGTATGAAAATTATTTTTCAACTGGTATTTAAAAATTATAAATAAAAAGGAAGTGTCAAAATCTGGGATTTAGGAATTATCCTAACTTCTTAAAGGGAAAACAAGATTATGGTCTTATACACCTTATACGTTTGGAAACCAGGAAGATACTATATTACATTCTAAGACATACAACACTCTCTTCTCTAATGGGTTTCAAAGGACATATTCTCACATATAGTAAAATTCTATATTTATATAATGATTTTTGAGAAGCTTCATGAAAAGTCCTATTATCTCTCACCATGTCCCTATATGATAAGTAAAGGAAAGGGGCCATTACTTCCATTTTACAGATGATATCATCAAGACACTCAGTTTCAATGATCAGCAGAAGATGCTAAGCATCTTCTGAAAAGATACCAAATATTCTGATAGCTAGGTATCTTACCAAGAGGATACTTCCCATGCTTTACGTATGTTTAGCCCTATTCCTTTATAGTTGTTTCCCTAACATTTTAGATGTTAATATTTAATGTTTACATTTAAACAAAGTAAACAAAATTAATGTAATACACATATCCTCCTCCTCATTAAATATATAAATATATGTAATATGTATATACATTCTGAAATTCAAAGCTCATAATAATAGATGATTCTATAAAATTGTTTCTTTCCTATATGGCATGTTCTTCAAGGAAGTTGGAATGAACAAACAGCTGAAAGGTAATGTTAGCTGGAAAGAAGTCTGTGCTAGTTCCACTGCTGTGAATATTAATAACTAGTCACCCATTTCAATGTGAAATACTCTAGGGTCATTCAAACCTGGAATGGCCTCTTTAGTTTTTTATGATTCTGTAATCAAGAGAACAAATTAAGGGCTTATGCTTCTCATAAGAGAGGCAGTATGACATGTAAAATATATGTGTGTCATATCTCCACTGATATAAACAACATATATATTTTCCTAATGTCTTTGTCCTCTGCCCTATCTCTTACAAAAAATGATAGATGACCTAATTAATTGAACAAACTTGAGATGCAGTGAGTTTGGAGATCTAAACATATCACCCACTTCCTATTTGAAATTTTTTGACATTACAAAGTCCATCACAGTCTTAAGTCACATTATCAGGTTAGGTATATTTGGCATGATGACATTGCCACTAGGGAGATATCTAGGAGCAGAGCAAAGATGATCCCAAACACCTAACAAACTCTTATGGAACTCATGTAATTTACGCACATAAAAAAGCCTGATTTGATTTCTTAATCAGGAACATAAAACGATACTTGTCATAGAATAAGAGTGGGTATGAGTTTGATAGGCACAGTCACTTCCATTTAGTGTTTATTAAAAGTTCCTGTGTTGATTCAACAAGTACAGTCTCAATGTAGGTTTTTCATTTGACTATGCTAGTGTTGAGAACGGCAATTTCTGTAAACAAACTAGAATTCGAGGTCAGCTTCGATCAACTTTTGGAATCCCAAGCTTGGAGACAGTATTATTAATCTAAGTCATCTATGAAAGGAATAGTTAAACAGTAAATAAACATAAAAACTACATTGTCATTTAGAACACCTCTTAGCGCACCTCAAACATGTACAGCACAAATGTACACAGTTATATATTTACTTACATGATTTGCAGGAAGATATTCTTTAGGGGGAAAAAAGCACAATATACTTTGAGAAATGCTTTTTTAACATATTATACATATATACAGGTACATGTATATATAGGCATACACACACACACACACACGTATAAATATATATATGTATATATATAAACTCACTTTGGTTCATGTGGCTATTTTAACCACAGGGAAATCTTAAACTTTCACTGAAAACTCTCTAGAGTAATTAAACTGAGAAAGGTACATTTCTTCTGGTGAAAATATACTTCTTATGCTGAAAAGGAAGTTTAATATATTTGATATGCTCAGCCCAGTAATTGAATTTGGATCAGCATATTAATCTTTATTATTCAAGATTCTAGAATCACCATGGCTAGGAATGTATTTAATGAGCTTATGGCAAGTGAATTGCAACAAGAATTATTTAAAACAAAGAGTAAGATTAGAAGGAAGGGAAGCAATAAGGACAGTCTTTATTATTATTTTTTTCATTTTACAATCATGTGCTTAACAAAGAAGGTTCTTTAAATTAATGGGCCATAAGAGATTTTTCTGGATTGAAGTAGGTTGATTGAATAATCAAATTCCACAGCCTAATGGAAATAATAAACCTCCTAAAGTCCAACCTTGCAAAAAAAAAAAAAAAAATCCCACTTGAGTTTTATTGGAGAGAATTTTACATCAATGCGAAATTAGATGGCAAGCATGCATGAATAATTATTTCTACTTACTGTTCTCATTAAAGAAAAAATGAGTATCATTCTTTTAGTCAGAAGTAAAAATTCTTCCCCTATCATTACCATTAACTTGACTTGTTTTATATTTTTTAAAAAGTAGTACTTTAAAATTCTTCCTTGAAGTAATAGAAGGAATAGGCAATTTTAATCAAACAAAAGGGGGCCACCTTTTCTTTGATCAAACAATTATCTTAAGTTTTCAATGAAAGTGCTACAAATATTCTAATGGAAGGGTAACATTTGGGTGCTGTATTATCTTCCACTTCAACATTCATTCTCAGATACAAAAAACCTGATTATAAAGATAAAACTTTTGTCTGCTCACCAACACCAAAGGACTGAAAGTTGCCCAAGAGTGAGTAAAACTCATAGCCCCTATCCTCATGGATCTTACAATTTAGTGGTTAGGAAAGTAGTAGGAAAGTAGTGGGTTTGGGATTTCTGGATGACTCCACTTGAATCCTGTAACACAAATGACTCCATATCACTATTTTCAAAATATGAGGACACACTTCTGCTTCTGAAAAGATGGAGTAGATAGATGTACTTTTCCCAATTTCTCCCACTAAGTACAACTAAAAACTCCATAGGGTATACACAAAACAAACATAAGAAGACTCTGAAAGGTGAAGAGCAGTCAGATCAACCAGGAAACTAAACACCACAGTGAGTTCCCTGGGGTTTTTTTTCACCTCATATATCCCACATTTGGAGTTGAAGAAACTGGCATCAGAGAAACACAACATGTACAGACAAAAATAAAGCTCCACCAAAGGCCTTCTCTCTAGTGAAAAGGCAAGAAAAGGGGCAGCTTCATAAGGCAGAAAACTTGTAGAAAGTAACTGTTCTGCTCCAGCCAACATCATGGAAAAGTGTATGGTCCCACCTTCACTCAACCTGTAAAGTCTTCCACCCTTGAGAGGCTATAAAAAGATACCCCAAACACCCTCGCCAGAATTATGTCAGAAAAGATCAAGTAGGGGCTGAGATATTCATCCTTGCCAGTCATGGTGCCAGTGGAGGTCATGTGGGGGCTCTGCACTTTCACCACCACTGGAAGTAATGAGACATCAGTCCTATTCCCCTTTGAGGAGGTGTTGGAAGAGGACTAGTGTGGAGTCAGGTCCTTCACTATTATCCAGTAATGACAAGGGCACCCCCACCATGGTGTCTGTGGAGACCCAGTAGGGAGCAGGAAGTCCCACCCTATTCAGCAGTAATGAGGAGCTCTCCCCATCAGGTGTCAATGGAGGCCACATTGGGATCTTGGATTTCACTTCCACTTGGCAGTACAGGCACATCTTGTTTGATTGTGCTTCACTTTACTGTGCCTTGAAGACATTGTGTTTTTCACAAATTGAAGGTTTGTGGCAACCCTGCATTGAGGAAGTCTATCAGTGCCATTTTCTACTAGCATTTGCTCACTTCATGTCTCTGTGTCACATTTTGGTAATTCTTACTTTTCAAACTTTTTCATTGTTATTATATTTGTTATGGTCATCTGTGATCCATGATCTTTGATGTTACTATTGCAATTGTTCCGAGGCACCAAAAGTCAAGCGTGAATAAGAAGGCAAATTTAATCGATGAATGTTGTGTGTGTTCTGACTACTCCACCATCTAGCTATTCCCCCATCTCTCTCCCTCTCCTTGAACATCCCTATTTTCTGAGACAAAACCGTATTGAAATTAGGCCAATTAATAACCCTTCAATGGCCTCTAAGTGTTCAAGTGAAAGAAAGAGTAGTATATCTCTCACTTAAATCAAAAGCTAGAAATGATTAAGCTTATGAGGAAGCCATAGTCAAATTTGAGACACAGGCCAAAATCTAAGCCTCTTGTGCCACACAGCTAGCCAAGCTGTGAATTTAAAGGAAAAGTTCTTAAAGAAACTCTGAAGTGCTACTCCAGTGAACACACAAATGATAAGAAAGTGAAATAGCCTTATTGCTGGTATGGAGAAAGTTTCAGTAGTTCAGATAGAGGATCAACCAGCTGCAACCAGCTTGACTGTTTCTAAGTCAAACACCAATCAGAATAAGGTCCTAACTGTCTTCAGTTCTATGAGGGCTGAGAGAGGTGAGGAAGCTACGGAAGAAATCTGGAAGGTACCAGGGGTTCTTCATGAGGTTTAAAGAACAAAGCTGTCTCCGTAAAAGTGCAAGGTGAAGCAGCAGGTGCTGATGCAGAAGCTGCAGCAGGTTCTCCAGAAGATCCAGCTAAGATGATTCATGATGGTGGCTGCATTGAACAACAGATTTTTAATGTAGATGAAACAGCTTTATATTGGAAGAAGATGCCTTCTAGGACTTTCATAGCTAGAGAGGAGAAGTCAATGCCTGGCTTCAAAGCTTCAAAGGATAGGCTGACTCTCTTGTTAGGGGCTGGTGAAACTGGTGACTTTAAGTTGAGGCCAGTGTGCATATATCACTTTGAAAATCCTATTACGTTTAAGAATGATGTTAAATCTACTCTGCCTGTGCTCTATAAATGGAACACAGCCTGGATGACAGCACATCTGTTTACAACATGGCTCACTAAATATTTTAAGCCCACTGTTGAGACTGACTGCTCAGAAAAAAAAGATTCCTTTCAAAACAGTACAGCTCATTGACAATACACCTGTCACCCTATCACCCAAGAGCTCTGATGGAGGTGTACAATGAGGTTCATGTTGTTTTCATGCCTGTTAACACAGCACCCATTCTGCAGCCCAGGGATCAAAAAGTCACTTTAATTTTCAAGCCTTATGATTGAAGAAATACATCCTGTAAAGCTATAGTTCCTGTAGATAGTGATTCCTCTGATGGACCTGGGCAAAGTAAGTTGGAAACCATCTAGAAAGGATTCACCATTTTATTTTTTTTTTTTTAAAAAGATTTTGTTTATTTATTTGACAGAGAAAGAGAAAGAGCACAAACAGGTGGGGCAGCAGGCTGAGGGAGGAGAAGCAGGCTCCCCACTGAGCAGAGAGCGAGACATGGGGTTGGATCTCAGGACCCCAGGACCCCAGGACCATGACCTGAGCCGAAGGCAGGAGCTTAACTGACTGAGCCACCCAGGCGCCCCAAGGATTCACCGTTTTAGGTGCCAATAAGAACATTTGTGATTCATGGGAAGAGGTCAAAATATCAACATGAACAGGAATTTGGAAGAAGTTGACTCCAAACCCCATGGATGACTCTGAGGGGTTTGAGACTTCAGAGGCAAAGTAAGAGCAGATGTGGTGGAAATAGCATGAGAATTAGATTTAGAAGTGGAGCCTGAAGATGAGCCTGAATTGCTATAATATCAGGATAAAACTTTAACAGACAACAAATTACTCTTTATATGGATGAGCAAAAACAGTGGTTTTTTGAGATGGAATCTACTCCTAGTGAAGATACTGTAAAGATTGTTGAAATGACAACAAAGATTGAGAATATTATAAAAACTTAATTGATTAAGCAGCACAAAGTCTGAGAGGATTCACTCCAATGTTTAAAGTTCTACTGTGGATAAAATGCTATTAATCAGCATCCCATGCTGCCAAAAATTGTTTATGAAAGGAAAAGGATCAATGTAGTGTACTTCATTGTTGTCTTATTTTAAGAACTTGCCACAGCAACCCCAGCCTTCAGCAACTACCACCCTCATCAGCAGCTGTCAACATTGAGGCAAGACCCTTCATCAATAAAAAGATTGTGACTTGCGGAAAGCTCAGATGATGATTAGCGTTTTTAGCAATAAAGTATTTTTAATTAAGGTATATACATTATTTTTTTTAGACATAAAGTCATTTGCACACTTAAGAAACTACAGTATAATATAAACATAACATTTATATGCACTGGGAAACCAAAACATTCATGTAACTCACTTTACTGCCATGGTCTGGAAACAAATCCATGGTATCCTGTAATAACGTGCCCTCTCTCTTTCTGTAAGGGTCGATACAAATTTAAAAAAAAAAAGAAAAAAAGAAAAAAAAAAAGAATTTTCCCTGGTATAAAAAGGGAAAGAGACTTTTCCCTATCCTTCTCTTTTCTTAGAGCATTTACTTAAAAAAACTTGTAACTGTGATTTCTTTTTTTGACCTTTTTACATATATTGAAATCTTTTTAAAAGTAAATAAGCTTCTGGCCAATTTTATAACCCAGGAATCTTTTTTTCACAAGGATTTGGAAGCCATCTCTTTGAGAAATAAATTTAAGTTAAGAATTAAAAAAAAAATCAGAGACAGAAAGGGCCATTACATAAGGGAATAGGGTCAATCCCTCAAGAAGATATAGCAATCATATATGTGCATATCCCAAACCACAGAGCTGCAAAATACGGTAGAGATTATAGGCAAGACTGTATACCTGGAGTTGTTCTTACTGGGAAGCAGAGGACAGAAATGCTGGAGAGAGTTAGGAGGTCTTGATTCCTATTCAAGTTCTGTCACTCAATAGCTACGTGACCTTGGACAACTCAATCTCCTTGTAATTTGGTTTCTCTATTTTCTGTAAAATGTGGTGTTAATAGATGATCCATAAGTGTCCTTCCACTCTAAAATTCTGGATCCCTCAGCAGTCAGGTAATTTCATATGTTCTGGAATTAGATAATTTTCAGAACAAACACAAATATTTATAATGATAATTTTAAAAATAAATACTTTTACATTTCTAAAGAACATTTGAAATGGTTTATACAGAGATAATTATATAGATGAAATGGAGGTTATGAAACCATAGTCAATAAATTTTAAAACAAACCATGTTGTAAACGTCTTACTTTGAAGATGGCATCCACTTTTCAAATGTCCTTAGAACATACTAACTTGCATCCCTAAGCCTAATGCCCATATACAAAATTGAAAATGTAAGTCATGTAAAAAATAGGAACCATAGTTGAGAGAATTTGGCAGACCATATTTCCACTCTAAACCAACACTATTCTGACCTTAAATCATGAGTAGTATTTTGAGGCAAAAATCCAATCAAATCAGAGCAATCAGTGGAAATAATACTATATTTACTATCTATAGTAACATATAGAATATACATAGTACATGGTAGTATTAGAAAATGTTACTCCTTAAAAACCTTGGATATGACCTCCTTCAACTTCTTTATACCAGTGAGAAAATTAGTAACAGAGAATTTGAGTTATACACTGCGTAGTAAAAGCACCGGATAAAGGACTCCAGGTCTCCTGGCATTTCATTATGTCTATATGGAGGCTGTTACAACTACAACCAAATCATAATGCAGACTGGGCATTAATTTACAGAATAACTTTAATAGTCTCAATTTCCCCATAAGTAAAATAAACAAAGAAGCTTGTATTTAAAGAATAAATCTTTTATAAGCTACCTGTTGAAGTGAAAGGTAAGCAACAAATAAGAATTTTCAGAGCAATTATCAAACCAAACTTCCTCATGCTTCAACTTGCTAAAAAAATATGGGTATTATTTCCCTCAATAAACAAGCAGGAAAAATAAAGCAGAGAAAAATTAATAGATGTTTTCAAGCCATTATAGTACATATATTGATTTTCATGGGGTATTAGAACAGATGCACATTTTTTAATAAGAATACAGTTTCATTAAATCTAAAAAAGTACACTGTAGGATATTGACAGGTGCCCAATGAGAAAGCTGTCAACAAGCATTTTTTTTTTTTTGACCACTTAACTCTGCAGGGTACTGTACCAAACACAATGAGATGTCACAAAAGAAATGGAAGGCATGACCTCTGACCTTGTAGAAATTAAAAACAAAGACTGGTGTATACCAATGATTTTAGAATGTATGATAATCTGTCATAGTAGGTGAGCAAGGAAACAGTCTTATTTCCTTCACTCAATCGAGAGATAAATATATTCCTAAGTATTCTCAGCAGTAAGCTAAATGCTTCTTCATACTCACACTATATTTTGTAACCATGTATTAGCAGTTTCTCTTGGATTTTAAGTAAATGTTAAATGAAGAAACTCTCAAATTCAAATGACAAGGTTGACTAAGATGGTAGGAGTTAAAACCCCAGGGCTTGGAAGCAGTCTCACCTGGGGCCAAATGCCATTTCTGCCACTCTAAGCATGTGGCCTAAGGGCCCTGACACGCCGTCCTGGATCTCAGGTCTCAGTGTCTCCCATCTGTTAAGCAGCGATAATGAAAGGCTAACCTCAGAGCATAACTGTATAAATTAAATTATAATACATTCAAGTGCTTGGCATACTTCCTAGTACATCATAGTTGCTTAGTAAATTTTGGCTATTACTAACATTAATATTAATAATACTGTTATAATTTCTAAAATTTGTTAGAATATATGAAAGAACATTTATATTTGGGTGCTGTTTCCTCTGTATTATTAGAATATGGCATTAAAATGGCACTCAAAATAAAATCAGCACAAAGGTTGCCCCTTTTTATTTTCTCTCAACTATATCTTAATACATTACATCCAATTTTTCAGAATAAAGAGACAACCTTTAAGGACACTTGATTTACCTGCCTAGATAAAAGATAGACACATATGTATTTATTTCACATACAGTGCAAGACTATATCATCAGGACACTCAATGAAGAAAAATCTTATCATTTGTAGCAATTGATAGCTTTTAGAGGCACTTTAAATCCCATGAGAGGGTTCACTTCCATCACATTCATCTTTTAACTTATTTATAAAGGTGCCAGGAAATTTGTCCTTTTACTGAAAGACAATTTTACTTTTGACTTAAAGACAAAGTTCCCTGAAGGTTGTCACTTGAACAACCATTTTACAGTATGGAACACCATATCTAATACATGAATTAATGTAAAGCCAAAATATACTAAAGATCCTCATTTACTAGAGGCCCTCCATTATTTACCTTGGCAAATGATATTTATTTTTTCTCAACTTCATGTCAAAATAGTTGTGAAAATAGATTTAAGTACAGCCCAAAGGAATTAATTTTTTGCCTTGTTTTTAGCACTCAAAATTACTTAGCTGTTTCTAGAGGTACAGTAACATCTGTACAGGTGTGAAAGCATCCCCTTCCCCTTCTTGTCTACTGATTCAGAACTTACCCCTGGAGAGCAGTACTCTAGAATGGTGAAGAAAGATGAGCCTATGAAACATCTTGAAACTATGCTCTACTGCTTACTAGCTGAATATCCTGGGGCAAATTACTGAACTTCTCTAATTTTCACTTTTCCTTTAAATTAGGATTATTGTGAGGATTTTATTTTATTTTTTTTAAAGATTTTATTTATTTATTCGACAGAAATAGAGACAGCCAGCGAGAGAGGGAACACAAGCAGGGGGAGTGGGAGAGGAAGAAGCAAGCTCATAGAGGAGGAGCCTGATGTTGGGCTCGATCCCATAACGCCGGGATCATGCCCTGAGCCGAAGGCAGACGCTTAACCGCTGTGCCACCCAGGCGCCCCTATTGTGAGGATTTTAAAAATATGATGTACGTAAAGCACGCAGCATAGTGTCTAGTACTTTGAATGTACTCTATAAACACAGGCTGGTATTTTGTTATTATGACAATTCTTCAAGATACAGCTCCGACATTATCTTTCCCATGAAACTTTTTTTTTAAAAGATTTTATTTATTTATTTGACAGAGACAGCCAGTGAGAGAGGGAACACAAGCAGGGGGAGTGGGAGAGGAAGAAGTAGGCTCCTAGCAGAGGAGACTGATGTGGGGCTCGATCCCAGAATGCCAGGATCACGCCCTGAGCCGAAGGCAGACGCTTAATGACTGCATCACCCAGGCACCCCTCCCATGAAACTTTTATTGACCTATTGTAGTGGGACAAACATTCATCTCTGACTTTGCTTCACATACGATTCTATGCTGGTTCTCCAATCCACCAAGTTTCTTGGCTTTGCAACTTCATTTGCTAGCCTGCAGATAATAACAAGTAGATGTGATTATATACGTGATGTCTGTTTTCTGGGAGGCTAAAGTGGAATATTTGCCCTTTTCTTAGATGTAACTTCAACTTCTTAAAGATTTTTAACTCATTGGATCCCAAGCTTTATAACTTATCATGCTTACTAGATAGCAGAGATCAATAGCTTTTATTGTGTAATTCATGTACCATTAGGATGGTCTGTGAATCTGTAGAAACTGTGAGCAAAACGTCAAATATGCACGAGTATTTATCTGAGGCTGTGTTTCAAGTTTTTTGTTGGATCTTCAAAGGAGTCCATAATTCAACACAAAAGG
This sequence comes from Ursus maritimus, assembly GCF_017311325.1. NCBI lineage: Eukaryota > Metazoa > Chordata > Mammalia > Carnivora > Ursidae > Ursus > Ursus maritimus. Next base: position 19,438,986 of record NW_024424119.1, read on the forward strand.
ATATGGACCACTGATTTAGAGACAGATTTGTGACCCAACTTTAGCATCTGATTAGGACTTCCTAAAATTCATTTTATGAGCTATCCTTACTCTTTGCTTCATTTTTTTAAAAAAAATTTAAGTTTTTAAAAAATTTTAAGTTCTTGGGGTGCGTGGGTGGCTCAGTTGTTAAGCGTCTGCCTTTGGCTCAGGGCGTGATCCCAGCGTTCTGGGATCGAGCCTCACATCAGGCTCCTCTGCTAGGAGCCTGCTTCTTCCTCTCCCACTCCCCTTGCTTGTGTTCCCTCTCTCACTGGCTGTCTCCCTCTGTCAAATAAATAAATAAAATCTTTAAAAAAAATTTTAAGTTCTTAATGCTCATATTCTCCTTCAAAAGTAGGATGCATTTTGCCCTACTAATTGCCAAAACAGAGTAGGTTCACGTCGGTCCCTTTCTTCTCAATATACCTGACAGTTATTATACACACATTGTAAAGTTTTGATTTTTTAAGAGCACCTCATTTTACTTAACAAATATGAATCTTGTGCCTCCTTTATGCAGATAAGGTTCTAGGACCTGGGTACTTCAAATTAAACAAGACAGACAAGTTTCCTCTGCCTCATATATTTGTTTACTAACACAATAGACAGATGTTAAACACATAAATTGATTAAATAACAGCTGATATAATTTTAGACAGTGCCATGAAGGAAATGAAGCAAGATAATGGGATAAGAACGATGGTGGTGGGGTACATTCCACTGTGTAGTTTCGGAAAGTTTCACTGAGGAAGTGATGTTTGGGCTTAGTCATAAAGTGATGTAAAGCAGCCAGCCACGAGAATAGGAAAGGACATTCCAGGCAGAAGGAACAGCAAGCACCAAAGAACAAGCTTGACATGCTCGAGAAACCAAAACGATTCATTAAAACAATAACAACAAAGTAAAAATCTTAATTGATTTAGGCTGATTAAGGTTACATTTTATTTTTATTGCAGAAAATTTGGAAGATACAGAAAAGTATAAAAATACACATTTTACAAAAAGCCTTTTAAATGTTTTTGATTGTTTGGTATGTATCTTCCTAGAATCTTTAGATGCACATATAGAAAGCGGGAAGGTATAAAATATCCTGCTGTGTATAATTTTGTTTCTCTCTCTCTCTCTCTTTTTTTTTTTTTTTTTTTACTTAATTTATTGTGAGGAACATCTTTCTGGGTCACCAAAATTATTCATGAACATAATTGCTAATGACTGTATATTAATGCGTCATACAAAAAGTATTATCTATTATGTAATGAATCCCTATGTTAGACTCTTAGGTTGTTTTAATTTTTTTTTTTTTTTTTTGGTCTGGAATAAATTCTGCAACCAATATATTTATGGAAATATCTTTGTCATTATCTTTATATAGTTTCTGGGATTGGAAGTCTGGAAGTAGAATTCATTTTGATCTTGAATGTCAAAATAGCACAGAGCCTGTCTTAGACTTATTAGATGATGCACATTTACTATAAAACAATAATCTTTAAAGAGCCTTTTTAATCTACCATTTTATATCAGTCATATGTTTTTACATTTATATGTCCATGGGCCATTTAAAAGTATTCCTCAAGATAGAACATCATTCTAGTCTGCAGGAGAGTGGTCTTTAAAGGAGAAAGAACCTTTTGTGATTTAAAAGATATCTTTAAAACAGTGTGGAGGTTCCTCAAAAAGTTAAAAATAGAGCTACCCTATGACCCAGCAATTGCACTACTGGGTATTTACCCCAAAGATACAGACGTAGTGAAGAGAAGGGCCATATGCACGCCAATGTTCATAGCAGCAATGTCCACAATAGCCAAACTGTGGAGGGAGCCAAGATGCCCTTCAACAGATGAATGGATAAAGAAGACGAGGCCCATATATACAATGGAATATTACTCAGCCATCAGAAAGAATGATTACCCAAGATTTGCATCAACATGGATGGGACTGGAGGAGATTATGCTAAGTGAAATAAGTCAAGCAGAGAAAGACAATTATCATATGGTTTCACTCATTTGTGGAACATAAGGAATAGCAGGGAGATAGTTAGGAGAAGGAAGGGAAGAATGAAGGGGGGGGGTAACAGACGGAAATGAACCACAAGAGACTATGGACTCTGGGAAACAAACTGAGGGTTTTAAGGGGGAGGATGGGCTAGCCCGGTGATGGGTATTAAGGAGGGCACATATTGCACGGAGCACTGGGTGTTATACGCAAACAATGAATCATGGAACACTACATCAAAAACTAAGGATGTACTGTATGGTGACTAGCATACCATAATAAAAAAATAATAATAAATAAATATGGAAAATATCTGTTACCCAATAAAACTAGACCCTTTTAACTGGTAAAAAAAAAAAAATTTAAAAATGTCTTTAGCGAAATGACCTTCCAGTGACTCACAAAAATTATGACTACCAGAAGTCTGTGATTCAGAATTTGGAAAAAAAATTATTTTCTTTACAATTCAGTAACAGAAAATAATTCCAAAGGTAACATAACATTTTGGCAATGATGGATCTATTGAAATTTGTACTTACAACTTTACTTTGAGCTACCTTGATCTCCACTGTGTTTTGGCGAGTCTCTAATCCACTTGATTATTTATTGTCTTTCTATCTTATCCTAGAGCTATTTTTGCCCAGTGGAGGAGCAACATCAATAAACTACGAGATTTTATTAGGTTTATCCAACAAATGTTGATCTCTCCTGTTGGGCTTAATTTGTTGGTCTGTTATCATGATTCTTTTAATATATCATTTAGTGACCTTTCCTTCTTAATATCGTAGAGCCTATGTAACATTAATCCTTTTATGTACTTACACTGGAAAATGAATTATTGACATACAATGGCCATTCACGATAATTATGGTGTTGTTGATTAATACATAAAAAGAAGACATGTAGCTAAGCAACAGAGGCAATACACTAAAAGCTACAGAATAACAAGTTTTATTCCCTTGTCTTCCATTGACTTGAAAGATCAACTTGAACAGGCAACTTAACCTCTTTTCTAATAAATACAACCATATGATGATGCATCTATACTATCTGTCAAGTGGGAATGATATTCTGTATTGATTCTTTTCTTGGATGATAAAGTGTGTGTCTAATCAAGCTCATTTTAAAGCACTTCACAGATACAAAGGCTATAAAAATATTGAATAAGGCTGCTATGTTCACTGGAGTAGTAATGCTTCCTGAAAAATATATTTACAATTAAGGGGTATACGAAAAGAGAAAAATATTTGTCTTCTATTTTAACAGAGAAACCACTCTTATGACTCTTACCTTATTTTTTTCCAAAAGTGAGGACTGAGAACAAAGGTAGAGCTACTAAAATAAATATATCTAAAATTAGATACCTTATTTTTATATAAATATATTAAAAGGCCATTACAGAAAACTGTGCTGGCCTAAAATTATTGAAGACAATAATTTGTGAAGACACACACACTTCAATTTGTGAACACACACACACACACACACACACACACCCAAGACCATTAGAATTTGCAACTCTTTCTTTAATATTCTGCTCAACTTAGGCTTATGTTTGCTTCATTAAAAATATCTTCCAGGAATTTCTTTTCCCAGTCTGTTGAGATTAACAGTTATTTCACCAGAGAGCTTTTTCAGAGAGGTTTAGAAATAAATCTGAATTCTACAGCCTAATGGAAGCTGTGAACTACAACATGGAACATCTTTGCCAGTCATTGGGGTATTTTCCCTTCTCATCTGTATGTTCACTGACTTGCCAACCATACCAAAGCTTCTGTAATGTGTATAAGTCATATCCAAGAGGAATTACTTTTTTCTTCTGAAGCCTAGAAGCTTAGGCATGCATGGTTTTGACTTTTCAAACAATGCACTGAATATTTCATAAATTAAGAAATTTTCGATTTAAGACAAGAAATTCACAGGAGGATTGGTCCCATATCACCTTTATTTGTCTTTTGGGTAGATGTGTACAGGTTTTGTTTTTATTTTTTTATTTAAAATTTTTATGCTTTCCAGAATGAGTCTGTATGCATGCAATGCATAGCATGCCCTAATGAGAAAAAGCTTTGTTCAGGTGCTATTCTGTAACGGGTGCTGCTTACCTGATCCTCCTAGTGTTGGTATCAGAATCCTGATGAATGTGCTAGTCAGAACATACACAATTCTTCTTTTGTAATACCCACAGAGGTTCCTAAACTTGGAACTTAGTCAGTATAAAATAAGAATTAGCTGAGATTAACTTAAACCAAAAGATATGATTGTGGTAGGATATATATATTCAGGCTTTTTTAATTGAAAGCCTAATTATTTTTGCTGCTTTTTCTATGTGATACTGAAAGAAAGGCATGGGGAGGGGCAGAAGGAGAGGGAGAAGCAGGAAGCCTGAGGTGGGACTCAATCCCAGGATCATGGGATCCTGACCTGAGCTGAAGACAGACACAACTAACTGACGGAGCCATCCGGGTGCCCCTAAATAACTTTTAATATTTTTTTCTACTTGGGAACATAGTAATTTCTTTTTTTTTTTAAAGATTTTATTTATTTACTTAGAGAGAGAGAGAGCACGCGCAAGGAGGGGTGGGAGAGAGACAGAGAATCTCAGGCCAACTCCATGCTGAGCACAGAGCCCAAAGTGGAGCTGGATCTCACTACCCTGAGACCATAACCTGAGCAGGTGCCAAGAGTTGGATGCTTAACTGACTGAGCCACCCAGGTGCCCTGGGAACACAGTAATTTCTAAAATGGGAATTACACTTGTTCACAATGGCAAGCATAATAGGGGAGTCCTCTCTATTATGTAAAAATAAAGACGAATGGAATTAAAAACTATCTGAATTAGAAAGGATTTTAAAATCTTCTAGGCAAAGATAAATTCCATTTTATTCCTTTTTTTTTTTCTTTCCCCATCTATGCTTAAATCCTACCAGGAATACTGACATCACAAGTTACTAAGAAAGCTCATGTCATTTCCATCGTATTTATGATAATATTTCAATCATTACCTCTATCCTAGAATATGAATTCATCAGGACTTTTCTATGCTATGTAGGATATTTGTATCCACAAAATCTCACAACATTCAAATCTGGAAAAAAAAATTTGGACACACAGTCCTTTCTGTGTTCCTAATATTACTCCTTTAGGTTTCCATTTTTTAAAATCAGGCTAAAGAGTTGCCTTTTATTCTCTACCAGGTGAAAAACACACCTAGAGAAAAAATAACCTGCCTTAAAATCAGATGACAGCATGTTACTCAAGCAAAGAACCATGCAATTGCCTAGCAATGGTAATTATAGACTGCAATATAGAAATTAGTATTTGCTAAGCAATGGGAAATTTCATATGTTAAGCTGTCATAACAGTAGGTTTTATTATTAGACGATGTTGTAGTTTAATGGGCAAACTTTGGACTTAGTGTTAAAAGGTCATAAATTAATTTTATAATTGGCAACCATCTTGCTTGTGATTATGGACAAGGCACTTAATTACTTTGCTCCATCATCTGTTGAAATATGAATACTCAGATTTTTAAACGACAGAATTGCATATAAAATAAATCCATTTACGTTAAGATACCATTATCTGGGTAGGATCTTACTTTTAGGATTATTCAATCTTCCTGGGCCTGTTTTGTTTTTTTTTTTCCTTTTCCTTAAAATGGAAGCAACAATAGTACTTTACCTCTTTGAGCTGATATGAAGAATAACTCACATAAGATAATGCTTATAAATCATTTAACAAAGTACTTGATACCAACTAATGCTTAGTGAATATTAATCTATGATTATTACTTATTATTTAAAATGCCCTGCAAAGGATGAAACTTTTTCTAATGCTGAGGATAACTGTCAAGATAAACCAAGAGTTCTGATTACATTTCTACTGTGAAGTAAAAAAAAGAAAAAAAATTAAGCCATGAAATTATCCTTGAAATAAAAGTATAAGGAAACAAATGACTCATTAGAATATATGAAGTTTATATTTACATAAGAGGCTTTACAACTGATTTTGAGCAGCATGGCTTTTCTCTAAAGTCTCATATTTTTCTCTGTGGCCCTCGAAAAGATCTGCCAAATAGTAGCACTAGTTTGAAATGCTATTTTGAAAACCATAAATAATGTAGGCTTCTGGGAAAAATAAAAAGGGTGCAATTACCTGTCTATTCTGATGGGGGGTAGTAACTGAATATGAAAGTATATATACATAAAAATATTATATTTCAATAAGAAAAACAATAACCCTAAAACACATTTTTAAAAATACACTATAGATTCATAAAGGCAAATAGAATTTGAAAAGCCACACAGCACAAGCACTTATTTAAGGCTTGAATTATTTCTGGAACATTCTTGATAGCCAGTCATTCAGCCCGTGTTTATATACCATCAGTGACTGGAAACTTACCACTTTCCAAATCATCTCATGTTGAAGTGAGGCACGAGAAGCACAGGTTTTTGGAGTGGGACACACTGGATTTATATTCCAGCTCAGCCATGCGCAATGAATATCTTTAGTAAAAAAAAAAACCGTGGTGCTGTCTTAGACTCCTCATGTGTAACATGTGGGCGATGGTCTCTACCTCTGATAGCTTTCTGAGTTAACTTGGCGAGGCCAGTTGTTTAATGAATCATGAAGCCAGGTGTTGCTGTAAAGGTGTCTTGTAGATGTGGCTAACATCTACCATCAGTTGTCTTTAAGCAGACTTCCCTCAATAGTGTGGGTGGGTCTCATCAACAAAAACATATCTTGAGGAAGAAGAAGCTGTGCCTTAAGACTGCAGTGTCGACTCCTGCTGAGTTTCCAGCCTAGCCTGCCCTACTGGTTTTGAACTGATCTGACCTCATTATTTATCAGCTCTCTCTCTCTCTTTTGTGTTCGCTCAATAGATGGATAGATGATAAGTAGATAGATGATAGATAGATAGATAGATAGATAGATAGGTGTTTTAAAATTTTCTAAGCAAAGATAAATTCCATCTTATTTTTTTTCCCAACAGGATTGACACCACAAGTTTCTAGGAAAGCTTACAGCATTTCTGTTGTGTTCACAACAGTATTTGAAGCATTACTATCATTACCATATATAGGAATATATTATATAACACATTTTATATAACATATAAATTATAGATATATAAATTTATATTATGTATATAGTATGTACTGTAAATTTATATAATGTATATAGGCTATATAATATTCTATTGGCTTTGTTTCTCTGAAGAACACTGATTGACAGACTACCTCATAGGACTATATCTTCGGAAGAGAAAAAGGTACTCAATAAATATGAGTCCTCATGGCCTCTTTTCAAGCATTATGTGAACACTGTTTTCCTATAGCTTCTCTTGTTAGTCAAAGTTCTAACAGTAAATGCAGTGTATATAATCCTATACTGGATCTTGTGCTGGTACTATAAATAATATGACTGGGACCACTGACGAATTCAATATGGGCTATAAAGTATTACCCTTAATTAATTCACTGTATTTATGTAAGAGAATATTCTTGTTTTTAGGAAATATGCACTCAAGTGATTAAAGGGTACAGGGCCATGACATATGCAACCCACTCTTAAATGGTTCTAGAAAAAGATGTAATGACTAGAGGATTATAAATCAAATTTGGTAAAATGTTAACAATTGTTAATTCTTGGTAAAGAAGACAGATGAATTCTCTGTACCATTCTTTCAACTTTTCTGTGTGTTTAAGTTATTTTTTAAATAAAAAGTTTACAAAAGAGGCAAGAGAACAAGTTAATAAAATGACAAAAATGGACCCAAACCAAAGCCTTGGCCTTTTTTTTTTTTTAAGATTTTATTTATTTATTTGAGAGAGAGGGCAAGAGAGTACAAGGGGTTTGCAGGAGGGTGGAGGGGTAGAGGCAGAGGGAGAAGCAGACTCCCTGCTGAGCAGGGAGCCAAACGAGGGGCTCCATCCCAGGGGACCTGAGCCAAAGGCAGAAGCTTAACCAACTGAGCCACCCAGGAACTCCCAAAGCCCGGGTCTTATTAGCACCTTTCTCAGAACACCTGAACTACTTTGTTGTTGCTGACAGTACCCTTTGGTGAAGCTTCAAGGCTTTAGCCTGTCAGACTTACTGATAATCCTGTTCCTTACAAACCGACTAAACCCAGAGCCACATTCAAAGTCGGAAAGGGGGTTCAGCATCTGACATGATCAGAACCAAGCTTGAAGACGCCCAAACATTCAGTCATTCTTCCCTCACTGGCTTATCTTTTCATGTGTGACTGATTTAGCAGTAGTTTTAAAACTGAATGTAGTTTAGTAACATTTAAACTTAATCTGTTTTTTCTTCAGCATGCTCAAAATTTATCTATCATTTCAAAATGCCTCTAAGTTTGGGCTTGTTAGAGCTTCTTGAGTGAAACGAGGCACCAAGATAAGCCAACAGGCCCCATTTGATAAGACACCTGGGAGAACCATTGACTGTGGGGCATTGTAAGGAGGTTGTCAACACATTACTTGAACAGTAAAATGTTTCAGAGAATGAACTTTACTCAGAGGATTACTACGAAAAGTTACAACTTCCAGATCAATTGTCTTGCCATTTTCTTTGATGCAACTACTTATGACCCACCCAATAGAAAGAAGAGGTCATGCAGATCTTGCTGTTTTCAGAGCAAAACTGGCACCTCCTAGATGGCTCTCAAAACTCAGCTTCTTAGAAAATGTACATTTGGTTAGAGGCCCTGCAGTTTCAAGTCCAGCTAACACAGAGCTGACAGGGGTTTGCCTATTCTCTACCTCAGAGTTCTTGCTACTTCTCTCTCCCCTTTTCTTGATATCTGGTTGTCTGTGCTCACTCGATATACCGGCAACCCAACCAGAAAATCAAAACTCAATATGGTTCAGCTCCTTGCTCTCTGCCTCTTCAGAAACTACAAGGACTTAGGTAAGACTGTCCATTGGCACCAGCAAACCGCCTCCTGACTCAGTCATTCCTGTCCTTTGTGCCCCGAGTAAGCTCTGACTGCTATTCACGCCCACCTCAAAGCAGCTCACGTGGCATCATTCCACACCACAGGACAGCCACGAACATCCGAGAATAGAAAATAACATACTAACTGTGCCCCTCTGCACATCTATCTGGGGCAAACCTATCACCAGAGAACAGAGGAGACATTAAAGAGCTGTGTGATTCATGTCTTCAGAGTGCAGAGAGGAACTGCAGAATGGGTTCTTCCAGATTTCAAGATGGTGCAAAAAGTCCTGTTGATGTAGGGTGAGCAAGACGTGACCTTCATAACCGTACCTTTTCTGCTACAGCTAAGTTGCAGACTGTCTTAGTTTCTATTTCAGAGTGAAGATGCTTCAGAAGTCTCTGTTCTTTTTTGTTTTTGCTGTTCTTGATGAAGCATTTAAATCCATTAGTCTACCAACCTTTTGCTCCTTTCAAATCTTCCTCATGTTTCACCTAATCAATCCTACATATGGCTGCCTAATTTGTCTTCCCTCATTTTACTCCTTTGCTTAAAAAAATAAATAAAACTCCCAAACCTTCACATGCAGAATGAATTTCAGACTCTCTTATCTAGGCTTTAAGGTTCTCTAGAATTTGCTATGACCACCCTTCCAATAACTTACGTCCTGCCCTCTCACACTGGTTTCCCATGCCACTCTAGACAAACCATTTCATGTGTTTTCCTCTAAATACACCTTGGCTCCTCCACCTGGGGGCCCCTGCTGGCAATCTCTAGCCTGCAGTGTCATCTTAACCCCCACCTGACAAGGCCCAGTTCCCATGTTTCCTCTTTTATGAGCTCTTCATGATTACTTCAGACATAAGCTCTTCCTATTCTGTATTTCTAGAGTAGTTCCCACATGGCTCCATAACCCATCCTCCCACCATGGACTCCAGGGCGTCCCAGTTTCCTTCCAGGGCATGGAGTCCAGCACGGTGTCCAAGAGCAGAGGCTGTAGACCCAGAGAACACAAGTTCAACTCTTAACTCCTTCACTTCCTGGCTCAGGAACTGAGCAAGTTACTTATTAATCTTTCTGTGCCTCAGTTTTCTCATTTATAAAATGGGGATTTAAAAAGGTTCCCATTTATAGACAAGGACTAAAAGTGTTAACATTATAAAAAGCACTTAGACTAACGCCTTACAACACAGTATCTACCATGTGAGTATCCACCAATATTAGTGTTACTTGTGCACATCCCCACACATACAAATGCAATAGTGCTTTGCATATAGGCACTCTAAAGTTAGAGGTCCAACAAATACCATAGAAATTCAGGCAGCTTTTGAAGACATGCTCTTGATTTTCTATAGTAATTCCTCTTATGCACTTACAAAAACCGATTTTTTTAAGAGGAGAATGTCTGGTTAAACACTTCCTTGGCTAAAGATAAATAAAATTTTAAACTAAATTATAAAAAAAAATCTGTGAGGTTATCTGAGGCAAGGATTGGAGACTCTTATAAGATAGATACTCAAAGTCATGCAGGAAAACTTGGTGACATATAACCCTAGCACAGAGTTTGCATGACATAGCTAAGAAGATAAAATATCACCTTGCAGGTCTGCAGGTTATTACATTTATTGAGCTGGGTGATTTCATAAGAAAGTCAATATGCAGGAAACCAGGGGTCCTAGATTTTATTCCTGATTTACCAATGAGTCCACTTTTGAGTATAAGAAGATTCTCCACTAGCCTAAAATAAAACTGTGGTGATATTTTTTCCAAGGCATTTTTCTGATTTGTAAGATAATGTATATCAAATTGACAAAAGGCTATAAAGTTAAATCACATTATTACATTTTAAATCGATTGCCTTTACCAAAAGAATTACAAGCACATCAGGTCAGGACTACATAACCACTGAACTCATAGTTTTCTACCTGTCAAACTGGAATTACAATACACTCTTTAGGCATTACGCCTCAATATCTGGAAAATCATTTAGCACTGATTACTACATTCTCTGGTTATACATCATCTATATGGAGGGATAATTTTGAATCCATGGTTTGGTGTACAAGTTCTGAGTGATTTTCTCCACTTATCTGTCTCATCTCAGCTATTCACTTTCTCACCCACAGCCCCATGTAGTGGGCACACAGAAGTACTAGAACTTCCCAGAATGCACCCTGTTCTTCCCAGCCCCTCTAACTCTGCTGTCATGGCTAATTCCCACACATCTTTTAAATTGCCATTCCAATGTCACCATTTTCTCCTTTCTTTCTAGATTTTTCTGAGCAGGGTTAAATATGTCCAACTGTTATGTTTCTGTAGTGCCATGATCACACCTCCATTTTCGAAATACTATTACAATTTCTAGTTCACGTCTACTATTTGATTTAACTGTGAAGCCCCAGAGGACTGGGATGTGGACGAATTCACCTCTTGGTCTACTGTGTCCAGTACAAAGTCGGTCTTCAATAAATATTATTTCAATGAGTGCATGGATGAATTTCTTTCTCAATGGAACATTAAGCTTTCTGTCCATGTTAATCTCCTACAGATTCAATATATCTTACTTTTATATAAACCAAATCTGTTTTAATTTTCATTTAAAATGAAATGACATCCATTTATACTTTTCAGAAAACTTTCTTCTTCTCAAATCCCAAAGTCTCCCCCAAATTACTTAGGGTTTTATGGACAAAGTGAATGCTTTCATGTTTAATATTATGATCTTGCATTTGCCAGCAAATTAAGTTTTCTGAATTTCAGAACCATCTTTTTTATCGATAATCCCTCCCCCGTGTCCACCCAATAATCACAAAATATTCGCATACGTACACAGTCCACTGTACTGGAGTACTTTCTTCTCCCCAATTTCATTAGTGTAGCCAACCATCGATCCACTCCCCAATCCATTCATCCATGAAGCTGGCAATGACTATTACACATTTATTGTCTATTGGGCCCTGAGCTCAGGGCTAGAGATCCAAGGATTAAAAAGACTTGCCCTCACAGAGCACACAGTCCACAGAAGACAGGCAGGCCAAATAACAACCACCACAACAAAAGAGAACACAATGAGTTAAGTCCTACTAGAAAAGAGTGCGAAGGACAAAGGATGAAATGCAGGAAAGCAGGGGCTCTCTCTGATAGTTTGTAAAGAAAGATTTGAAAGACTTCAAATGCCATACCTCTAAGGATCTGAAGATACCTGGTGTCACCCAAGATCATCCTCTCCACTGACTTTAGCAAAGGAACAGGAACAACATCCTAACCTCTCCACAGAATCTCTCAGTTGTTCTCAATTATCATCAGGAAGCACTTTATCTGAAACCCACAGAGCCCTTTCCCCCTCGGCTAGCCTGTGGGGTGATGAAAACATGGGAGCCGAGCCTATCAGTGCCTGTATCAAGCCACTGAAAAAGTTGTAGCCCATGAGTCATGGCTCTTTTCATGTGTTTCCAGATCTGTGGGAGGAGAGGCCTTTGGCTGGCAGCACTGGCAATCCAGCACCTATGATCAACACTGGGGGAAAGAAAGACGCTGGAGCCACCAGGAGAGCTTCATAATCCTCCCACCTCCCCAAAGTGTGCATATCCCCAATGCCACCACCAGACCATGCCTCAAAATAGCGTGAGAGCCCAAACCCACATTTTCAAAAAAGGGACAAATAAATTAAGCTTCTGCCACCCACCTCCCTTATGTGCAGCTAAGGAAAATCAAATGAAATAAACAAGCAAATTAGCAGCTGGTAGGTGAGCTTCAGATCACGCATATGTTTTGAAGGCTCTGCCAAAGGGTTCTTCCTAAATTGGATTTGTTCTGTTGGGAAGATAATTATTAGTAACCATACTACTAATATGAATGCCTAACATCTACTGAAAGCTTACTGCGTACCAGACACCATGCTCACAATTTCTGTGCATATTCTATTCCGTTGTTAGGAACTTTGCAAGGTCTGACTATTGCCCAGACTTTACAGATGCGGAGTTTAAGGCTCAGAAGGGCCTAACCCATTTGCCAAGGTTCACATGCGCAGTAGGTAGCTGAGCAGATTCTATGCCCATTAATGTCTTATACTTGTTGCTCGTAAACAATATACTTTGCTAAAAATGAAAGAAAATATATTCAGGTAGGATCATTAAAGCATGGACGTTGTTCCCCATCGTGAGTTGTTAAGCAACCTATAAAGTCATGTGATGTTTTTGCGATTTAGCAACAAAGTCCTCTTGACCTAGTCATTTCCCCCTTGCTCTGTATTTGTAAGAAGGAGTCGCAAATACTTAGGACTTCTGAGTTGATTAATCACAGAGGGAAAAATAATTTTTCCCTATTGTTCCGAGTTTGTGTAGGTCATGTTTTAGTCAAATTACTACCCTTACATACACACATTTACAAATGCCCTTTATCTACTAACAAATTAGTTTTATATTAGTACTTAGCATAATTTAGAAAGAATTTTCCATATTTAGAGAGGAACAAATACTTTCAGTGTCTGTTATCAGCAGTCTATAGGGTTCCCAATAAAGAAAAACATAGTTCTTTAAATAAGTAAGAAGTGAGAAATTGGGTATCTTTCACTTAACAGTTATTACTCTTCCTCAGAGATAACAGAATTTGTAAATAGCATATCTGCAAAATATTAAAGAAGCTTGAGTGGAAGATGATTTAAATAGCTTTAACCATTCTTTAATTTCAATTGGAAATCTACCAGGAACCAGTCCTCTAAGGAGATCACAATGGTTTCAGGTGGGCTAATAAGTGGACCCGGAAAAAGCCTTCCCCATGGTGCTCTGAATGGTGAAAAAGAAACAAAGTAAAACATGCCTGTACTCATTCTGATGCCTTCTGTATCTGGGGGGCTGGAGAGAAGAGTGGGATCTCCAACAAAAACCCTGAAGCCTTTAACTCAGGGTGCCCTTCAGCTGGCATCATCATCATTATGACCCAGGAGTTCTTCAGAAAGTGGGATAACAAGCCCTATCTCAGGCTTTCTGAATTAGAATCTGCATTTTAACATAACACTCCGATGGTTTCTAAGCACCTGACGTTTGAGGAACACCACTCCAACATGCTCCATCGCAGTCTGCTCTAAACACCTGCCATGTGCAGCAAGGGCCGATCGACAGCCGAGCACAACTGCAGTCAACTTTCCTGAACTTTCCTGCATCCTTCTCCTTCTCTCCTCATGTCGCCAAATATCAGAGCGCAGTCTACGAACCCTCTAGTTTGTCTCACACATCTCCCTCGTTCTTCCTTCTCCATGAAGTTGCCAAGCTTATTCCTGCTTCCGGCCTCTGTAGTTGCCGGAGCTCCCGTGCCACCCAATGGCTCTCTTCTTTTCAATAGTCAGGTTTCAAGTTGAATATCTCTCCTTGAAGAGCCTCCCTGATGACTCCCTTCCACATTTCCCTGAATTTGTCTCTTCATTCAATTTACAATCCCTGAAGATATTTTATTTGCACACTTTCTATAAAAGAACAAAAACAACCTTTAACAATGGCCTCTCTTCCTTTCTTATTACCTTTTCCCTTTATTCCCCCTACTTCCTCGGCTCTTGAACCTTGACTAACAAATGGCAAGATTTATAAAAACAGCTTTCAAAAGAACTGTTCTAGTGTTGCTGTTGTTGTTGTTTTTGGATGGTCACGTAACAATGACCCTACGCAAGACGGCCAAGGACAAAAACAACCTCCAACGATTCCAACAAGAAGAACTAGAGTAGCTGCAGATGAAACTGCTCTCTGAGCCAGACCACAGGGACAGGCACCCCTCTCTTCTCCTCACCCTGTAAAATCCCCACTTGGCTTTGATCTGGAGAGTTACCTGGTTTTCAGGTGCTCCGGATGCACATTGGCTGATCGAAGGTTTCAACCTCTCTTGGAGTCACTTGAATTAGTTTCTTTTGACATCATTCATATATGTCTCCCTCCATTAAAATGTAAGCTTTGTTTGGTCCTTCTCTTCAGGGTCCATCTTTCTGGTTCCCCACCATCATGAGAACTTCAAATAATGCCTCTCGGATCGTAGGTGCTCAATAAATAATTTGTGGGCTGACTTTTATTTTAAAAGGGAAACCAGCTTGTTCCTAACAAGCTATACAATTGGTTCTTGCCTATCATGGGAGCTATCACATGTCCCCTTGCTCCTTGGAAACACTGCTTATTTCATACACCTTAGTTATCTTGCTCTTCAATGCAGCCCTATTTACACTGGTTTTGTGGCCTTAAGTATTGTCTAATCCTGTCAGTGGAAAAAGCATAGTGGTCCTTTTGTAAAGACAAATGAAACAGGGCTAAAATTTACCACGCTTGAAAAAGGGAGCCACAAAAACTATCCAGAATCTTCCATTCAGGGACAGTGGTCACTTAGTGTTTTGGTAACCAAGCCCCTATTAGTGAGCATTCTTCCAAAAGCTCTCAGATACCCTGGAGCCCAAGAAAGTCAGTGAAGGTCTGCACAGAAAATTCCAAGCTACCAATCAGAGGAAGGAGGACCCCAGATTGAATTCTACCATATTGTGTCCATATTGCTTTGCTCCTTACTATTTCAGTTAATTAACTCCTTCTGCAGAAGATTTGGGTAGGGTTGTTACTATGACTTTGGGTAAGCAAGGGTCCCATCGGTCCAGGGAGGGGAAGGAAACACCTTAATCCCTTGGCAGCAGTTACACCTAAGTGAGTGGTTCCTGGCATTGCGATTCAGAAAGAAAGCCTGACAAGAGAAGCTATGTGATCTTTCAACATGACCATGTTTAGACTTACAGGCCACTTAGCAAATGTGCCAGCATGGTTATTATCCCCCTACCTGGAGAGCAATGGACAAAAAGGAGCTCCATTTTCCTCCAGATACTAAGTCCCATCTGATGGCAAACAGACTGAGCAGGGGCCAGACTTGAGCTACAGAGAATAGTTAAGAAACCATTATATCAATCCCGGAGCAGAGAGGATGGGGAGAACTGGATATATTTGAGAGCTAAAGTGGAGTTCCAATTAATATTTACTGTAGATGATGGTATATATGGATATATTTTTATAATTCATGGTACTGTATTACCTCAGTAACCAAAGCATAACAAATTAGTTCTAACCATAAGTATCAAAATAATGTTTCCGAGATGCCAATTTATTTTCAGCCATTCTCTCCTCTGTTCCACCTCTGCACCTTATGCAAACCTCTATTGTATTATTCTAAGGCCCATTTGTAAGAGTACATTTACAAGAGTAACTAATGTCCTTTTAGGAGGATTTTTTTTTTCTTCCGGAAATTTGCAAATGTATGACTAATGTTTGGGTTACACTGACATCCAGATATATTTGATAGCACATCCTCATTTTTTACTGAGTTCATAAATAACTCGGAAAACTTCCTTCATTATAAATTAGAAGAAAACCACATGCATAATGCTATCTGAACTGCATATTGAAGATTTTTCTTCACTTGCCTCTTAAAATTGGATTTATCTCCCAATTATTTCCAAATTCCAAGACAAATTCACACACAATTATATTAAAATGCAATTTCTTTGTAGGCTATTTTTGCTAGGTCAAACAAATTCATTCATTAAGGAGTGCGATTAAATCAGTTTTACATGAAACAGTAGGAAGTGGTCGCAGAGTAGCTTGCCACCCTTTTTCAACACCCAACATGGGATGGTGCTTCTTTGTTCCAACCAACTTCAAGATTTTCCAGTTACTCCTGCTCTCTTTCCCCATGGTGGGTACTTCCCACTGTAGCTCATGCCCTTAGTGATTCTCACGTATATTCATAGTATATTCATAGCAGTTTTAACAGGGTCCTGGAAACTAATTATGTTAGCTGCTCATGGATCTTTAGAGTAGATAGACAGTTTCTCCTCATTCAGCTGTAGAGAAAGCCTTTATCGATTTCCTGTCACTGTGGGTATCTTCACCTCTAGACCCCCAGGCATGTCTATTTCCAGTTCAGAATGCTGGTCCTGGGTCCTCTGAAGTCCATTTTCTAGGTAGAACAAGTCAAGCCTAATTGTTCCACCCCCATGATGGCCCTCTTTAACTTCGGTCTCCTCCGTCTTCAACACTTCTTATGCCTGCCTCATCCTCCTTTATAAAACCTATTTCCTTTCTCCAAAATGATCTCCTTTAACCTTAAACTTTGCTCTGAAGTCACGAGTGTGTCTTCTGTTAAAGTACCACACACATTATCTCCTATAGCGTTAACATACCAAGGTGAACTGCTCAAGTCAGATTCATCACAAGGCATTGAAAAAAAAAATTGAAAATTCCAAACCCGTGACTTCAAAAATATCAGGTAAAGTGAATATCATTAAAAGAATGGATTTCAAGAAGTGAGAGACCCACCATTCATGTTTTTTCAATCTGTATATAGCATGGCATCACTATTTTATTCAAGGAAATAGAACAGGATGGGAAAAATTCAAGGCTGCCCTGACGTGAGGGAGGACAGGGTGCTGAGCAGAGTGCAGTCAGGAGAGGGTGGCCACATGCGGCAGTGGAATGTGAACTGCACAGATCTCATCTCAGATCGGATCAACCGTGAATGCATCACGGTAGGTAAGTTACTTAAACTCGACAAGCTTCGGTTTTGATTTACGGAAAATAAACATAATACTTCATAGAGATTTGAAAATGAAAGATAAAATATGTAAAGAGATTACTGCATGGCTATGGGTCAGAGGGATTTTACTATAAAAAATTCTGAAAACTTCACATCAGGAACCTGCTATTTTTGGATTTTTTAAAATAGATTTTATTTAGTTATTCATGAGAGACAGAGAGAGAGAAGAGAGAGAGGCAGAGGCAGAGCAAAAAGCAGGATCCCTGAGGAGCCTGGAGACCGATGTGGGATTCAATCCCAGGAACCCCGGGGTCATGACCTGAGCCAAAGGCAGATGCTTAACTGACTGAGCCACCGATGCACCCTATTTTTGGATTTTTGAATGTGATGCAGCTACAGGCTTTTTAAATTTTGGCCCTGATTCCCACTTCTTTTCTTTTGTTTTTTTTAAGACTTTATTTTTTCCAGAAAGAGAGAGAGCACAAGCAAGGGGGTGGAAGGTACAGGGAGGAGGAGCAGAGGGAGAGGGACAAGCAGGCTCCACCCTGAGCACAGAGACCCACTCGGGGCTCGATCTCAGGACCCTGAGATTTTGACCTGAGCCAAAACTCAGAGTCAATCATTTAACTTGATTGAGCCACCCAGGCACCCCCTGATATCCATTTCTAATCCAGTTGCTCACCATCCTCTCTTACTGTACACAGAGCTACAGTCATAATGCCATGTTAATGGTTTCCCATACAGACCAAAATACTTCCATGTCTTTGCCCATCTTCATTTTCAGCACTGCCTCTCCCCACTACCTTCATCTCTCCTTGTAGATCTAGATCCTGACTCATGATTTCCCAGATTGCACTGTGGTTCACTCAACTCACCTCTCTCTAAATATCTGTTATGTATGTAACATGCTGCTTGCTGATACCCTCTTTTGGGTCTTGCCCCAAGTGTTTTGAGACATCACCAAAGGGAGTCAACATGGACTCAAAACTATGAATCGTCACTACGATACTCTTCTATTCCTCTTCCCGTCTTTGTCTGTAACACTGACAGTTCAGTTAGGTACTGCTCTTTCACTGATCACTGATGCCTCTGCGTGACACCTGGGATGCTTCCAGACCCTCCTCGTTTGAATGATTAGCTGGTGATTGGCTGCACCCTCCAGTTCCCCAAACCAGACGCTATTTCTGAGGCAAAGCAGGGGGCAATGCTTCCAATCCTTTTTGTTATCTTCTATTCAAGGATACAAACTTTGTATCCACTATTTTATAGACGTAAGAGTAATATCTCATGAATATGAATATATTCCACAGGAATTTCAGTTCTATGCCACTGTTCTTCATTTCTCTCTAAAATTCTCATGTGAGTCAGTCGTGAACGGAAATGCTATGCTGGAGACAAAATTCAACCAGCTCATCACATCACTCTGCTCTTCTGATGACTAAGCCTTACTTACCAGGTCAAGTTTGTCTACTGATTCTCTTCCTTTAGATTGTTTCTTCCTGGGGCCCCTCCAGTTTTCAGGCTCTGGCAGCTGCCCAAGAAACTCATGTTTTCCCAAATATGAATTTCCTGAATGGACCTAGCTTAACACATAATCTTAGAACACACTATATTCATATCATTTATGATGTCTGTTTCACTCTAAATCATTTACTCCTTCAAGTGGTAATTTAATCTTTTATGTTTTGGTCTTGTCTCTGCATCTAGATTGTAAGTTCCTTTTAGGACAATGAAGGGCATATCACAAGCTCTGAGAAGCAAAGCACTATGTTATGACATAGTAGATATTAATAAATATTTTCTGAGCAATTTTGGGGGGAATGTTAAATGAAATGATAAACAGAATTTCAGAAGATGTGGATGAAAGGCAAAGAATGCACATCTGGAGATGATATGAAAATAGTGTGCAGAAAGCGCTCATTAATTCAGCAAACATTTATTGGGGAGCTATTAAATGTCATCACTTCATTAGTCACTGGACTACAATGTAAATAAGACACGCCAGTGCCACAAGGAGATCTCAGTCTAATCTGTTCCAGGTATAATTTTTTTGCCTTAATGACTATAACCAATATAAACTTAGGGGAGTATGGGAATATAAGCATGCAAAAAACCCAAGAATGTTAAAAGGTTGTGAATTTCAGTTCTTACAAATAAACACGGGGTACTATCAATGAAGTTATTAGATCACATAAAGATCACTTTTGTGTGATCTCCTTTCTGTATAGCTACTACTCACAAGTTTGTTTCAAGTAAGACAATATCCCTTTGCAGAAGAGGACGGCTCAGACTAAGGTAAAAACCTGGAAGTTGTTTAGATACCAGGGTGATCTGAATGGTCGGTAATGCTTTGGGGCAGGTCTTTATGTATCCAGTAGCAAATATATTGTGTGTTCTCCTCCATTCAAGGAATGAAAGAACTGGGTCATTCTCCTTGCAAGCGATGCTAAGTGGGTAAAGGTAGCATGCTGGGCCAGTGCCCAGTTTTCTGTAGTGACTTTTCTATTTGATTAACTGCAAAATGTATGTTTTTCCTGAAAGCCACTTGGCCAGTGCCTAATTCTTCCCTGGGATAGTCAGACCTTGAATTGACTCACATTAGACTATTAAAACCCAATAATTATTTGGTTATACAACAACAACCTTAGCATTTCTTTCTTTTTTTTTTTTTCATAACAACATTAGAGAAACAATATAACATTTATTACAATTATTTAAAATGGTCTTTTTCAAGAATTTCATTCATATACAAAAATATCTAATCTGACCTGCAAACTCTGAAAAGTAGCTGCTTTAATTTCTTTTTAAACAGGGGGAGTTACTGAAAAAGAAGGTAAGGGGACAATGGATGCATGGGCAGAAAAAGGTAAAATTTACAAATACGCAGAGCACACTATAAATGTCACTCTTTGCCAGTAGGAAGATAATTTTATTTTAAAGCATTAGAATACAGTGTATAATTTGGAAATACTGGCAAAGAATTTTACTTCTGATGTTTTAAATGTAATATTCAAATTTGAATTTTCAGTCTAATTGATTTCTAAAGTAAATAAGAGAGTTCGTATCCTTTTGTTTTGAGCATTAAAAGCCTCAGTTGACTATTAAAATACATCCACTTTAGTAAAATGTCATATGCATATTCATTCTTTCATCAGTTCATTAATTCACTTATTCATAAATACATATTAAGGGCCTGTAAGGTGTCAGGCTTTTTTTTTTTTTTTTTAACTCATTCAATTATCATCATCTCCATTTGTCAGGGTCCCTTTTAGGGGTAAAGATTGCCACAATAGGAAAGAACCAGTACCCAGCCTTAAGATGTTTATAGTCTGGTGGGAAAGGGAAACAGAGATGTGGACAGAAGCTAAGACAGAGGGAAGTGAAATCACAAATGAGAGTGTTACTAATGGATTTATATTATCCTAAGGCAGATCTAGCAGATACTTACATTCACTTCTATACATCTGGCATTACTTGACTCTGATTTGTAACAGATTTGTTTCTAGGCTTACATTGTAAATGCCTCCCTTGTATATTCAAACCTTAGCAACTGGGTTTCTGTGTTTGGAATACTCCTGTTCGAACCTGTGATGATTTTCTAATAAGAAACAAAAGGCCTTGTGAAAAAGGCAAGCTGACTTTGCTATTGATCTTTGTAATCCAAGCATTTGAGGGAACTTCACTGTCCAGTCTCAGAATTTCACTTCAATCATGCCCGTGATTAAATCTCACAAAGCATGCCAGATACAGAGGCCAGCCACACACTCGCCTGGGTGGAATATGATTAGACTTGGCAACTAGGAAGGTACTTAATGCAATTACCTTCTGATTCATTAGAGAACACAGTTTGAAACAGTCATTTCCAAGATATGAGTCTCTTTAGTAGTAAATGCATCATATTGACTAGAATGAGTTATGGGATATATTTTACGTGGGTCAGACAACTATAGCTCATGGATGGATGTTATGCAGAATTTAGGACAAATGAGATCAAACTATAATTTACCATTCCTTTCAGGACAGTTTTTTTTTTTTTTTTGAAAGTTCTCCAAGTCATGTCTTTCAGAAGTTTCTGGCTTCATTAAGAATTCTATTTGATGAAAGATCAGATGGAGAAAACCCCTACCCATTCTGCTGATGAAGCATGTTTTCATTCTGCTGCAAGCTCATCCAGGAAACAGAACATTATTTTTTTTCAATGAAAATTATAATAAGTTAGCTTAAACATTATACTATGATAACTGTACTCTCTTGGTTTACATCAGACCAGATTTGATAAATGAATTGGTAGCAACTATATCCAGGAGATGTTCAGAAGCAGGGTAGGAGAATTTCTACTGGAGGATATTTCCTGAGCTTTAGAGCCTAGCTGAATTCCAGTACCACAGAATCATGAAAACTTATTTAAACTCTTACAACTTTTCCGTGTATTAGTTTTCAATGTACTTTGAATTGCTCATATAAATACTATCATTTTTATGAAATCACGTTTTTGAGCCACATTTCAAAACCGTTTGCAATAGATCCAGTGCTCCAGACAGAACTTTGTTTTGAATCCTGATAATTTACATCATATTTGGCAGCCCACATCATTTTTACTAAACATTCTAGAACTCACTGTTCTTTTCAACCATCCCATAATGGCATTTCAGCTAAGTAAAGGCAAAGATGAGTAGGGTTTGATTTCCAGTCATCCAAACTGACAAGGAATTATGTGACTTAGTCTTAATATAATTGAGAAGAAAGGGCTTACGTTCACTTACACATGCCAGTTCTGTGAGATACAACCATTCTGGGAAAATAGGAGTAAGTTAGAATTGGTCTCTGCCTGAGAGGACTCATATTTAGCAAGAGAAACAGATGTGGCAGAAGTCTGTTCAAGGAGTCAAGGACAAGAAAGAACCAGATATACATGAGAGGGGACAGCAAACACTTGCAGTAACAATCAGACCAAATACAGTGCATGCATAGGAGCGTGTCTCAAGATATAAAAGGTGATACATATGATACATTAAGAAATACGTGATTTATCCTCAAGGTATGAGAATGACATGTTGCGATTTACTCTCAGCTGTAAGTTTGACTGGGTGGCAGACAAAACCAAACAAAGGGAAACATTAAAAGACTATTGTGGTAAAGCATTTTTAAAAGCGAAGATAATTCTTACTCTTTCTATGAGGATCAGCTCTGGATTCACCCCCTTCATCAAGCTTCCCCGAGGCCTCCAGCCCACCAGGACTTTTTCTTCCTCTTAATCTCTGTTGTTTCTGTCTTCCACCCAAGTGCCTGCCTGGCACTAACAGAACTCTGCCTTCTTTCTTTTTTGATAAGGTTACATATCTGTGTTGCTTGGCACTGGTATCATAAACTCCTTGAGGGTAAAGTTAATATTTAAGAGTAGTGGGTGTCTTTAATCCATGTGGAGGTGACAGCAGACAGAAGTGGGTGGAAACTGTTTCCTCTGATCCAGTGCCCACCTCCAAAAAAGACTCCCCGGAAGAGTCTCCTGATGATGGTGCTAATGATAAAGCCTAACACTATCTGGCTTTGGCTTCATCATTAGGGCTGCATTGTGAATGTGGAAAATGTAGTCTGTGTGGAGCATTCTCCTCCCAAGAGTGTGAAAGTGAGGTTACCCTCTGAGAAGTAACTCGGTGGTAAAAGGAAAATGACAATGCCTTTCTGCTTAAAAACAGGGAGGTGGAGAACAGTGTCAAGACTTTGCTGTAATGAAAAAGAAAGTTATAACCTCATTGATGGCAGTGACATATCTAGAGAAGGGATGTTATTGAAGGTGATGGTATGTTTGGATTGAAACACGGGGAAGCCCAAAGGTGTGTGTGTGGGGGGGGAAGGGGGCAAAAATGCTAGCTTGCTGCTAGGTGGGGGAGGAGAGAGAAAACAGGGGAGAGTATGTGTGTATGGGGTGGGGGAGGGGCAGAGGTGGAAGAAGTAGGAGAAGGAGGAGAATGAGCAGGAGGGGAAGGGAAAGAGGAAGAAGAGGAGAGCAGGAAGGAGAGAGAAGGAAAAAAAGGAAGAAAGGGAGGAGAAGGGGGAAAGAGAGGAAAAAAGACAGGAAAAAAAGAGAAAAGGGAATGAGAATTTATCTGGCCAAAGCCTATGTTCTTGACACCAGAGTTGTTATCTGTAGGAAAAGATGGTTCAAAATCATTTCCGTTCCTCTGACCAACAATTCTCTACTTATTCAGAAAGGGAGTAGCAACTGTGGCCGGCAAATCTAAACTCTTTCTTTCTGAGCCTGTCCTTATCATAAATCTCCCACCAGCAAAACATAATTGGCCACAAAACCCTTTGTACGTGGAACATAGCTCTCCAGACCAGTGTTCCATAGAACTCGGGTTGGAAAATGATCTGTTAAATCCCTCTAGCACTCTGTTAGGGGAAAGAAATGCTACATAGGTGAAAAGCAATATATGACTCAAATGATTTTTAATGTGGTTCTTTATGGAAATATTCAATAAATTATAGGTATATAAATTTGTTTTTTTTGTTTTTTTTTTTAAAGAATTTTTATTTGTTTATTTTTAAAGATTTTATTTATTTGACAGAGAGAGAGAGACAGCCAGCGAGAGAGGGAACACAGGCAGGGAGAGTGGGAGAGGAAGAAGCAGGCTCCCAGCAGAGGAACCTGATGTGGGGCTCGATCCCGGAAGGCCAGGATCACGCCCTGAGCCGAAGGCAGACGCTTAACCGCTGTGCCACCCAGGCGCCCCAGGTATATAAATTTGTATATGACATTTATGCCAAGAATTATATGTGAAGTCTGTATGTAAGTTTTTTTCTCTTTGTTGAAAAGGGGAAACCAGTTTGTTAATTGACATTGTTGGCAGCAAACATCTGTTCGGAATCAAGGCCCATCATAACACTAGGAGTAACGGGCACTCCAGAAAAAGAAACAACTCTACTTCTTAAGCGACTTTCAAATTCATGGAAAAGCAACATACACACATATGCAACAAGGAGAAAATGACAAAGTATTATAAAAATATATAATAGAGCATAGAACACGTATAATGGCATAAGGATTGGAACATTAGTCTTAAGAACAGAAAAACAGGATAATAATATAATGGGATTTCCCGCCACTCAGTGCAAAACCACCATGCACATTGTAGCAAGCGTTAACCCCTGGCAGGACTCTGGTTGACTGCCCGTTGAACCGCACAGCCCATCACGCCAGTGCTATTTCCCTCACCACTGTGCACCGCAGAATCCCTTTCCTTCCCACCCGTGGCTTCCCCTGCCCCTCACTGAGGGTGACAGCAAACTGCTGAGGGAAGAGGAGCATCTTGCCCTGGCTTGTTGCAGAAACCCACAGTCCAATCCTAGAAAGCCCTTTGCCAAAGCCTGGAAACCTTTATTCACCTCGGACTGATTCATTTTCCACACCCCCTCAATCAGTTTTACAGTCTACTTCACCTTCCCTCACATCTCAGCTGATGATCTAGAGCCTGCCTTTTGCTGACAAGACTGGGGACACTCCAAACCAAGAGTCTACAAAGCACAGGCCAGACATGCCTGGAATTGTCTCTGATTTATCCCCATTCTTCTCTCATGTGGTTTTAGGTGGCATGTTGTGAGATTAATCACAACAGTAAATTTTTAAAGTATTAGTTTACCATTTAAATGTAGTTTTAATTCTAAATTTTCATTTCAAAAGTAATAACAGTCTTTCTTATAAAATACATGTAACAAAAGGAAAGGTTAAAGGCATAATTACATATAATGCTTGATTAATGTCAGGGACCTTTAAAGACAGTCTCTGTGAGTGTATATTAGAGTAGTATTTCCAAATTAGAGAATTATGTCAACAGATCAGGATGATTTGTTTGCTACTGTAAGACACATGTTAATGTTTCATTTAGTGGCTTTCAATATGTTTTATTGATTCTAAAGACTATAATTTGGTATGAAAAACCATTCTGGTCATCTTGGGCTTTAAAGAAAATGCTATTCACCTCAATACCAAGATACCCAGCAATGTGATTATAATATAACCAATAACAGAAGGTTAAACAGGGCCCTAACTTAGAGTTATAACACCAACCGTAATTCCTAGACCTGCCATTATCCTAAGAAGGAAGTTGTTGCTATAAAAAGACTAGACCCACGATCTCCTCAAAGAGTCTAAAGAAGGCAAATGCTGATATAAGGAACTAATAATTATAACTAGCACCACAACAACGAACACTTACTGAGGGCTTATGAGGCGTGTCAGGCATTCTGCTAAGCATTTTACATCTCATTTCCTTCTAGGGACCAAGGGTAAAATATTCTGAAATTTGGCTGAAACAAATGAATGTCAGGGCAGAATTGCTACCTCTATAGACCATAAATAATAATGATAATGATGATGATAATAATAATAATAGTAATTTATTTATACTGTATCAGATATTCTGCTGAGTGTCTGATTTCATTTTATTCTCACAATTGTACCTGGGGCACCTTTTATGATGTGCATGTTACCAACTGGGAATCAGCTGTCAGATGATAAATAACTTGCCCAAGATCACAGAATTTTTAAGTGTCAGAGTTGGGAGTCAAATTCAGGCCTTACTTAAAGCCAGTGCCTCTACATGTGACATTAAACTTACAACCACAATTTGCTATAACCTGCCTCCTCAAAATACAAAAGGGTAGCTTGCTAGGATGGTAGTATTCTAGTGACTTCTATCCAGAGAAGTCCACACCCAATAGCATGGAAAGAGACAAAACCTTGTTTCTTTCCCCCAAGCATTTGAGACCTATAAAAACAAAATTTTTAAATTTGTGACCATGTGTAAAAGAGAACCATACTTTACTTGTAAAGGCAACAAGACTTCAAATAAAAGTTTTTTCTTGATCCTTTATTTTATATTAAATCCTCCATAACCCTAAAAAATTTTTGTCCTTATGTGATTTTAAAAAATCTGTTACTAAATGATGGCAGTATTGGAAGCCATGAGAGAATAAGACACCCTTGATTTGACGCTGGACAAGGGAACCAAATGCCACTTGGCCTCACTAACAAGAGAAAGATGTATTTCCTACTGTTAACACAGAAGTTACGATTTTGATCTGAAGCACAGGTTTTGATCCTCATTCATTTGTCCACTCATCAGATATGTTTATGGAAAATGTATGTGGCTCTGGAATTAAGGTCTTAGAGAAGAAAGACAAAGGCCTTGGTCTCAAGAATATTACATTTAGTGAATCATATCTACATTTCCTAAGCATGCATATTTAGAAAGAAATTCTTAGATTTTTCCCAGACTGTAAGAGAACTTCTCTGATAATAGCTGATTCAATCATACAAATTGTACTGAATCTGGTGTACTACTGGGGAGCTTTCCTACAATGGTAATTTTCAATAAAATAATTGGGGTGAAAGCCGGGCTGTGAGTTAAGAGTTTCCTGTAGTGGAGGTGTGAATGCACCCCAGCTCATTAGAGGACGGTGTCAAAGAAGGTTGGGCTGAAGTTCACTTTCATTCATCTTGTCTTCTTTGGACTCCCTTCCCCAGCTATTTTCCACTGCTGCAAAGTGTTCCCTATCATTTTGGACAAGTGTGCGTTGTGATGGAAAGGACATGATACTTTCAGCAGAATTATTTAATTAGGTTTAAGTAAGCACTATGTGCCAAGTAGGGTAGGTTTGCTTTCCAGCCATAAAAATGTGCCTACGATGCACGCTGCATTCCCAAGGAGAGAAACAGTGATTGATGTGATGATAAAGCGATGAAGGGAAGGATAAAGCCTGAGAGATAAAAGTCTCAAAAGGGAAATAAAGTAGGGTAGCAGCTGCCCCCATCTTAATTGAAGCATAAATTTCAGGAACAGGATCTGAGGTTTAATTTCAAGCACATACTGGTAGAGAGTTTAGTGTGTGTGTGTGTGTGTGTGTGTGTGTGTGTGTGTGTACCCGTGTATGTGATGAAAAACATGTAAGTGAAATTCTTTTCATCCTTTGTAAGAAGAGTTTTCAAACCATTTCTAAAAAAGGAAAAAGTTGCAAATGTAGAAGTTTACGGATTATCACTGAGAGATACTCATTTAGTCAGCATTTAACAGACGAACAGAATCCGTGATGATCGGAAGCCGTTCCAGGCACTGGTGACGCAGCACTAAAAACAATCCATTTCTGTACTCGCGGAACTGAATATTCTGAGTTTATCATTTCTCTCTGCACACACCTTCCTTGCTCCTACCCCCTCCCCCGACAGGGTCATTTTCTTTAAGCACAGATTCAACTACATCACATTCATACATATAGCACTGCAGCTGTGCGTGCAAAGCACCCCCATCCAGCCCCTACCTCTATTCTCTGCCTCCCGACTCTCCAGGGGCAAGCTTATCTTCTCCAAATTGAACATTTATTTTTACATCGGGGTGGCTTTGCCATACTGTGCCCCGAGCTTAGAATGCTGTCATGTCTATTTTCCATCAGTTAAAATCCTCTCCACTTTTTAGCTGTGCTGCTGAAATGCCTCCTAAGCCTCAAAGACCTTCTAATACTCCTGTCAGTTTTAATGGCCCTTCGTCTTAATTTCTGGATAATTCTGTTTGAAATTTATCATTAAACTTTTTAGTTTATCTTACCTAAAGTTGAGCTATTTACATGTCAGTTTCACTGTGTGAGATGAACTCAGGGCAGGGAGGGTTGTTGATTTGTCTCTGGACACTGAGTGCTTTACATGTGGTTAAAGAATGTTTGCAGAGCAAATAAATATGTAGCCAAATAGTATTTAAGATTCATACAAGAATTTTTATGATGGAATCAGCTGCCTCACTAAGTTCTCAAGGTTCTTTTTCCAGGAGACTTCAAAATAAGAATAGTTGCACAGGTAAGGAGGTCTCTTGCTCTTGGCAGAAAGTAAGGGACACATTGCATACATGGAGGCTACTGCTTACATTTTCCATGAACCACCTTGGAGACTCCATACCCCATTCCATGGAGCATGCTATTATCAGAAGTACTTTCAAAAATCTCACCTTCTATTTTGGTCTTTCTAGCTCAATATTGCTACTACATATAAGCATACAATAATGTAATCCTGAGCTAGGCAAACCTCTACTTTTAAAATGCTTTAAGAAAGAAAAATTGCTTCTAAGCTAAGGAACAGTACAGATTTTTATGGCTTTGCTATAAACTTCTGAGAAGCAGAACTGGGAAGCCTTGACACTGTTAACTTTATGGAGAAGCTAACATGCATCGCTGTAAAAAATGCACTGCCCTTCTTACAACAGAGAACAAAAATGAATTTAAAACTAATATAAACTATAAAGCTATAATGTATAAATTTTCTGTTCATTTTTAAAGAGTTAACCTTTAACTGGGAAAATAGATGAATTCACTGTCAAATCTTTTATGTTCGTAGGGCCCTTCTACATCGTATGTTTTCATACAGAACAGTGGAATGTACTATCTCTGTACCTCCTAGTCAACAGGATTCACTTCAAAAGACTGTCCAAAGAGAAAAGACATTATGTTTTTTTATAATACTCAGATCAAAAGCCCTTGTATACTTTTTCTATATTGACAACCTACACAGTTGAGAAAGATAAAGTATTCTAAAGAATAAGAATACTGATCTCACAGTAGAGGAGAGCTCTTCTTCATGACATGATAAATAACTGCTAATAATTGCATTATCACATGATTATCTTCCAAACGCATTTAAGTTTATCCTTTTTCTTTTTGTCTTTTTGTTCTAAGTCTGATGTTTTCACAGGCAACCCAATTTTGTTAAAAATATAGAAGTAAACAAAATCAGGATGAAATTTATTTTGGACTCAGAGACTAAGACTTAAACATTTAAGAATAGGTAAGTCTATCATGAAGAATTCTTGCCTTAATTATTTGCTTGATTCTAATGCTACAAGGCCTGGAAGTAGGTCGAGCTTTATTACCCAAATGCATCCTGCATTTTGATGTCCCCTTTATTTACAGACTAGCAGAATTCTTCCAAGTGTCATAACACACCTTGCCACTAAGTAGGACAACTGTCCAAAACTCATTTCATCAAGAAGGATTTCTGCCACGAGTCTGGTGATCTTCACTCCTTCTAACACATTTGAAATCTGTGGCAATTTGAGTTTTGTACTCCCTTGATATCATCTTATAGACAAATAAGTTATTATGAGATTGGGGAGGGGTATTTTCAAACTTAGTTATTCTCAGTCACTTGAGAAGTTCTCTTTTACATCCAAATAATTACTTAGGCTATAATTTATTGACTGAGTTCCATTTATTTTCAGAAATTAAGAAAGCTATATTTGTAAAGAGTTCAAGTGACTTAGAATAAATGCCCTCCTTTTTTTCTCAGTTAATGAAGTTTACTTATGTTTTCTATTTCTATAATTGAACTTAAAGAAAAATCTTGCTTTGGAGGTGCATAAAATTCCAAGAAGCTGTAAAGCTTTGATGGTCTGAAAGTCAAAGCCCAAGAATAACTTGTGGCTTTCCCAGGCAATTGTTGATAACAACTTTAAATTATGTTATAGGGGACAAAGACAGTTAAGAAGAGAGATAAGAAGATCTGACCAAACTATGGGTAATAATGGAGAAGAGTTTCCAGAATGCAATAGAGAAAAGTAGCAAAAAGAATACCTGAATAAAAGCATAACATTGTAAATTCTAGGAACCACAGTAATAATGAAGTATGTCACTGTATCACCATTTTAAATAGTACTTAGAGGAACGGAAATTAGAGTGATAAATACAAAGAAATAAAAGGCAGAATAATGACATTACCTTCTAAATTAGAGTAACCCTGAGGCATATTTATAAGATCATATACTATTAACTGACACTCAATTTCTATATCATGTAAAATACAACTACTTAACAGCAACACTTTCCCTACAGCATCTTCAAAAGTACAACTGCTTATCCCATTATAGTTCAGAGGAGTTACTTAAAGAGGAAATGTCCTTAGCTTGCAATTTTTGGCTATTGCATTAACCTGCATCCATAGTGTCCTGTGTCTGCTTTATGTGTATCTTAAAATAACTCCTATCTCCTCTTGAGAAAAAATGGATTCAATCATTACTATATACATTCTTCTAAATCCAAGGGAGTGCCATTCTTCAACAACCTGTTCAGTGGACTTAGAAAATAAATAGAAAATGTATACATTATTCAATACATCTTGGCAACACATGAAAGCCCTTACAGCAAGTGATAAATGATCAGATGTCTTCCTCAAATCTTACCTGGTTTACTCTTTTTAAAAATCCAACCCTTGCCGTCTACCATGCAAAGCTCCTGGCCACTGGGCGAAATCCAAACTGGGTAGTTGATCATGGTAATTCCAACATGTCATGGGCAGCAGCACCTCTCAGAGTCCCACAAGCCAACGGCTTGAAGTGAACCTGCAACAAGCAAGGTATTTCTTCATTTTAATTGAAAAATAGTGAACCATGTCCTAGGTCCAGCAGGCATCACTACTTAATCAATAACAGAATCATAAAGGAGCATGTGAGGGTCTATAAATGCCTGTCAAGATGCTGATAAACACTAAAGCCAGAAGACTGAGGTTTATGTGCTACAGAGGGTGTTTTCGCCGAGGCCATACTCCTCTTCCCAGTGCTATTGATCTATTTAAGCTGTCAGTGTAAATAAACATTACAGATATTAAAACTCACACATTTTATGGTGTGTACCCCTTCTCCTTCATGTAGGTGACCACTTGGAGTACCCAGAATATTTTTCTGTCTCTACCATACTCTCAGGGTAACTGAGCAATGTGGTTCAACAGGGCCAAACTCATCGGCAGTTAAAGAAAAATCCACATGATGGTTTAGATCAAGGATAGTTTCCTTTGTCAGTTCTGACACTCTGGTCAGTGTCAACATTCCCTGTAAAAAAAGCCTGCATTATGTCTGTAGACTAGTGTGTGAGAAATGCCTTCAAGGGGCATATGTGAGATGTTGCAAATTCAACAGCTACCTTTATCCATTTGGAGACACAGACTATAAAACAGTAACCAACATGAACACATTGTAGCCAGACTCTGTGAACAAAGGAAATGCCCAGAGCCCAGGAAAGTAATTAGAGGAGGAAATTTGGGGACAATCTACCACATACCTAATATTTCACTATCTATGTCCACATGAAGAAATACATTGTTTAAACTTCATTAGCATGTTTGACTTCTATTCAAGGAGAAAAAAAAAAAACTCCTATTTGCATTCATACCTGCCACACAAATAACTCTGTTCAACAGAAATTTAGAAGGATACTAAAGAACAGATTAGCTTATTGGGCTTCCCAGAAGTAAGTATTAGATCGTTCAGCTACAGTAACCATGTTTAGTTATGCACATACAAAACCAGAATTGTTACTATTTTCTAAATAGTACAACAGAAATGGCTGAGAGGTCATTCTAAGTCTGTAGGGGCACTCGTGTGGATGATTATGTGCTGTAGATTCATGGGCACAGTTGCAAAAACTGATTTTAACAAGCCCAAAATGATATATCCTCATGACCTGTGATTAGAGCTTCACCTATTCCCAGATGTCAATGTGGAGACTTCATTAAGAGGCACAGTCGTGAGATACCCTCTTGTGCCATCTCAGCAAAAATGGCAAGAAGGCAAGAGGTTGAAGTCAAGTGCATACCTCCGACTAAAATGCAATGGTTCAAAATTAGTCCTTAAAAGGAGAGGCATGTATGCCTGGACACTAAGTTATAGTTCTACAAATCAGAACAAGAATGTCGATGTTATTAGTGACATACATAGATACTCATTCACCCAGATACCGCCCCCCCCCCCCCCGCTCTGCTCCGCCCCACCAGCAAACACAGCCAGACACATACACACCCCGCAAGGCCAGAATGTTCTAATCTGTTAATTCCAGTTCTGGTATTTGTTAAACTAAAACCTTGGTCAATTTATGGATGCAAAATGTTTTTATTCATGCCAAAAATGATTCTATTTCTTCACTCCTTTATGTACATTCTAAAAATTATCAAATCAATTCCCTTATAAAACAAATCTGTTCTCATGAGCATAATCTTTTTTGGTCTCTTGGCAGTCATGCAGGATATTGAAAGAAGTCATACACTGGTGGACCTAATGACAGGGAAGTGTTTATAAACATAATCTCCAAGCTCCCAAACTGACTTTGAAATGAAAATATTTTGAAAGCTACTTGCTTTGGAAGCATCTGTCTGTCTGTGCCCTAGTGTCACTTCACCTTTAGTTCTGTGACTTACTACAAAAGAGTAAAAATAAGAAAATCAGTGTAACTACTTGCTTCTAAAATGGGCTTTATTTCATTATACAAAACGATGCTATTGATCCCTTCTTTGAAGGGGTATGTTTTGTGTATTTTCTTCAGTAGTGATGGCTTTTCACTGACTATTGATTACTGCCTTATCCATTAACCTACTTATTCATTCCACAGATTTAAATTGAATACCTCAATTGTTCCCAGTACGGGATTAGGTGCCAGATACAAAATGAAAAGTCGCACATTCCCCCCTAAAAAGATTGCCATCTATTCTATTCTGATTTGTTGGCATATATTTGTAACAAAGAAAGGAAGCCACATTAGACCACATCAAAATATTTGGCCTTATTTTATATCCTACTCCTATGTGAATAGACCATGGAATTTTAGGAAGTTTGTCAGTGAGTACAGCATTATAGGCCAAAGGCAAAGTTACAATCTAAAATGACTGATTCATACAGCTGACTCATACAAAGCTTTTACTGGATGTGATGGTTTTGTGTCACTGTTAAGGTTTTTTTTTTTTTTTTTTTTTTTTTTTTTTTTTTTTTTTTTTTTTTTTTTCCCATAAGCCAATTAATTGTCAAAATAGTTCAGAAAAATCTAACCAATTAGTACATTGATGTTTCTGGCATCCAACATAGAACCAGTTCCCCCCAGGTGTGTGTACTGGGCATCCCATACAATCCTGCATGGTCGGTCTACATCACAGTTCACAGGTTTTTGTTTTAATGGGTGGGGTGGGGCCTGTTGTATAAGTTGCTTCACACACTTTTTTATAACCTATTCCATGCATTTTCTCAAAGAAGACACATAAAATACATAAAATTCAATGCATGCATTCTTCTCAAAGAGAAGTCCACAAGGCATTCATGAGAACTACTACTTCCACGACATTGGTTTGAAACTTTATTCTATGACCAATATTCAGAATGAAAAAAAAAAAAAACAAAAACCTTAAAACAAATTCTTCACTTCTCTTTAAATATGCTATTAAATAGGAACGTGTAAACAAAAGGTACAGAAAATGCTTTAAATAAAACTCCTGGAAATTAACTGAGTTTTACTAAAATCAATATGGTTTCCAAACAGGTTCATTTTCTTCTTTTTTCTCATCTTACAGTTTTTGAGTCTCTGCTTATTACTGGGATGACTTGTCTGAGACCAAGCCTTTTAAAGTATACGTGCTATTTTTTTTTTTTTTTTTTTTTTTTTAGAAACTTGTGTTCTTTTAAAAATGAATTTTAGGGGTGCCTGGGTGGCTTAGTCATTAAGCGTCTGCCTTCGGCTCAGGTCATGATCCCAGGGTCCTGGGATTGAGCCCCATATTGGGCCCCCTGCTCAGTGGGGAGCCTGTTTCTCCCCCCTCCCTCTGCTTGTGTTCCCTCTCTAACTGTCTCTCTTGGTGTCAAATAAATAAATAAAATCTTTTAAAAAAATAAAATAAAAATGAATTTTGAATGCGTGCATATTACTGTATGTAAGTTATACCTCAATAATGTTGATTTAAATTTTATTAATGAATTTTTGACAATGTTTAGAGAGGTTCTAGCTAAGGGCATGGTACATAGAACCTGTTGATAAAACACTGTTATGCATGAATTTAAAACAAAATAGGACTAAAATAAAATTCAAAAATAGTAGAAGACTTTCAAACATTCACAAACCCTATTTTCCTGCTTCTTGGTCTGGCCGTAAGTGCTTTGTAATTGGCTTTTGGTCTTCCTTGTCTTTCTTTATGCACACTACCCTTTTAGTTTATCTTATTGCTTTGAAGAAAGCTTTCCAAAGGATCCCCTCAGCACTTAGGCACTCATTTTATAGGCTATTGATCTGTACTTGTTGATATGTTGCTCTTTAGGCTTTATTTCAGGGATGCGCTCCGTCTTCCCCATGGAACCAGGCTGCACAGCCCCCTGGGTAACCGCCAGAACTGGAGGGTGTTCAGCACTCTGCGAGCTCAGAGCATTTGTGAAATGACTGCTCGGTGCATTTTGCAAGCTTTGTATCATTTTCCCACACAAACATCAAGAATAGAGGAATAAATGGGTTATCAATGATCAAAGTTATGAGGCTTTCTCCCTCAGAAGTTCCAAATAGGTCCCTTTTATAGGTGAGACTGGAAAAGAGAAGGTCCCACCATTTTTTTGTAACAAAATGATTGCTTTTAAATTCTTTTAGTCTTCTTCTTCATTTAGTCAGATATCAAAGTCACAGATTATATCCCAGCAGGTGGGGGTTATCCACAAAAATGTATATGCCTGTTGCTGTTTTATATACAGTTTCTCATTTCTCAAAAACCATGAGAGGTCTTTAATAATGTCCACTTTAAGGTGATTAAAACGAGTACCAGAGAGTTTAAGTTATTGTCCAAGGACATCGAGACTTTGAAAAATGGAGCTGAGATGCAGCTAATTGATAGTGCTGTACTGTCAATTCCACGTTCTTAGAAATTCAGTTTGAGAGATTTGCTCAATATACAGATGAAAATCTGAGTCTCAGGGAAACGAAGTGACATACCAGAGGTCATTAGGATCACAGTAGGGTCTGGATGAGTCCACAAACCCATGATGTACCTGTATTTCTAATACACCACTCTCTCACCCAGCTTACTCACATGGTGTCTAAACAACTTTATAGATTTCCAATTCACTCGGATTTTAAATAACCATGCTTTGAGTAGGTTTTATTTTAGAAAGAAAATACCAAAAGTCAACAAACAAAATAACAGGATTTCTGAGTACTCAATTTTAAATGAGTTTAATTCTCTGAAAGCAACAGATGACAACTTTCTTTCTCTCTTTTGAGCCATTTTTCCCCCAATAGAAAAAAAAACACAGACACAAGGAGAAAACTGTGATGATAGATTGTGGCAAAAACTATGATTAGATTAAAATATAAATAGTACATTGGCGTTTTGTGGATGCTCATTTGGTATGTTTAGCTGCATTATGAATAATTACAAACTTAAAATAATCTTCCAAGATACTCATTTAATATTTTTACTTTGGAAACCCAGCAGGCAGGAAGCCCCTTGGGTAAGAAAAAACAAAATTTAGGGGCGCCTGGGTGGCACAGCGGTTAAGCGTCTGCCTTCGGCTCAGGGCGTGATCTCGGCGTTATGGGATCGAGCCCCACATCAGGCTCCTCCGCTATGAGCCTGCTTCTTCCTCTCCCACTCCCCCTGCTTGTGTTCCCTCTCTCACTGGCTGTCTCTGTCTCTGTCGAATAAATAAATAAAATCTTAAAAAAAAAAAAAGAAAAAACAAAATTTAGGGGAATTCTATCAATATCTGAGAACACAGTGCCTGATGCTAACACACGACAATTCTCTTTGTTGTTATCTTTGCTCAAAGATACTAATTCTGAATTTGATTATGATCTATAAACTTTGACATTCAAGTAGTCCGTATTCCTATGTGTATTTTCCTAAAATAGGGATTGATTTAGTCACATTTCTAAATTTTCTACAAATGATATTTGTCTCTGTACTTTTTCCTTTCTCTCCTGTGTTTTTCCTTCTTTGTTCCTTTTTTCCCTCTTTCCTTCTTTTCTTCCTTTCCCCATTATCTTCTCTTCCTTCCTTCTTCCCATCCTTCCTTCCACTCTTCCTTCTTTTCCTTCCTTACTGCCTTTGCATTTCAACAAATATTTAAGCATCCATTGCATTCTGTATAATGTG
The DNA here is from genome assembly GCF_017311325.1 of Ursus maritimus. Lineage (NCBI taxonomy): Eukaryota > Metazoa > Chordata > Mammalia > Carnivora > Ursidae > Ursus > Ursus maritimus. Next base: position 19,475,411 of record NW_024424119.1, read on the forward strand.
TGGGGCTCTGAGCACTGGGCAAGTACAAAGACTCAGTTCCTGCCTGGGTACTGCTCATAGTCTGGCAGAGTGGACAAAGAAGTAAACCAGGGCATCATGGAAGAGAGGCAGGGACCCAATCCACACTGACTTCAGAAAATGTCATACATAAGGAATAGCATGGAGATCATTAGGAGAAGGAAGGGGAAAATGAAGGAGGGGGGGAACAGAGGGGAAGATGAACCATGACAGACTATGGCCTCTGGGAAACAAACTGAGGGTTTTAGAGGGGGGGGGTGGATGCGCTAGCCCAGTGAAGAGTATTAAGTAGGGCGCATATTTCATGGAGCACTGGGTATTACACACAAACAATGAATCATGAACACTACATCAAAAGCTAATGATGTACTGTATGGTGACTAACGTATCATAATAAAAAAGTAATAAAAAAAAGAAAAGAAAATGTCATATCTGAGGCGAAAAAGAGTTCATAATGTGACCCTAGCTTGGCAGGCCTCATCAGATTAAAATTACAAAGAATATTTAATCATCCCTTGCAAGTTCCCAAATACCTCACTCTGAGTTTTCTATGGTTTAAAGAGCGAGTCTTTAAATTATCAGAGTTCACCAAGTGTCTCAGGGTCAATTGTATCACTTACATGAGAACAACAACCAGAAGCCAATGAGCCAGTCAACAGTGAACTGAAGGAAGCAAACTTAGCCTCAGGGCATTACAGACATTTTAAAAACTTTTTTGTCAGAAAAAAACACATTTGTGAACTGGTTTTGGTCCTTGGCCACCGGTTTGAGATCCTGCTTTACAACCACTGGTCACGACCCACTGCTATTTTGGCAAAATCCATGGTAGGTAAAAACTCCTCCGTAAAGTCTTTCTAGAGGGGTGGGAAAAAGCCCTCTAAGACCACCTCATCAGAATCACCAACGAATATGTTTAATAGTGTGCATTCTTGGGCTCTATCTCAGAATTCATAAATTCCCATTTTTGGAGTGAGAGTGGGAATTCTGCAGATAACAGATCCCTAGATTACACTTACACATACTACTGTTTAAGAACCACTCTCCTAGAATAAAACCTATTTTTGACATTTCTCATTATGTTCCCACAACTTTTAATTTATAACTTATTTCTCTTTTAATTTCAAATAAATTAGCCTATTTTAGAAAAATTATTCTTCCGTGAATTTCATAAATTGAGAAATCTCCTTTAATGATCAATATTTTTCCTTCAACTACTTAAGAACTTATTTTAATGTTCAATATACACATGATCTTCATCATTCTTTTTATTTAATATAGCTTTATTGTTTTCAACACCAAAGAGACTCCCTAAGAATAGAGAGAAACCATTATGAAAGAGAATTATAAAATAATTATAAGAAAGGAGGACTCAAGTTCTCTTTGGTGTAAGAACGCACTGTACCTAGAATGGGAAACAAGAAACAAAGGGGGTTTGCTGATCTTGTCAATGACTTCCATTTCATGAAGAAGGAACGTATGTCTCTGGACATGACGACCATCAAAAACAGGGCCACAAAGCATGTATCTATAGCGATTACACTTCCTCATGGCCACAGTCAGCATGTTTAAGATTTGCAGCCCCCTGTAGAGAGGCTGTGGTGGTAGAGTTTTTCAGGAGTTAGTTTTCTAGAGAGGATAGGAAAATAACAAGTATTTGACAAGTAACCACCGTGAATTAGTGTGCTGTGCTGGGTGTGCTATACAAGTGTTCTCATTTCATCTTCATAACAAACCTGGGAGACAGACATTATCATTCCCACTTGGCAACTGAGAACTAAAGTCAGAGAGATGAGTAGTCAGCAGGAGGCCAAAAAGCTAAAAAGGGAGACTGATTTTTTGGATGAATACGCCATGATTTTTTGATATAAATAAACAGACTGTATGTTGTTTGCTTATCAATTTGCTTTCTTCCAGGAATAGATCCAGGTCAACCATTTCTTCTTTCAATTTTTTTTTTTTTTTTTTTTTTTGGAGAGAGAGATTGGGAGCTTGGGTGCATGTGTGAGAGTGCAAGTGGGGGAGGGGCAGATGGAGAGGGAGAGAGAGGGAATCTCAAGCACACTCCCTGCTAAGTGCAGAGCCCAACACGATGTGACCCTGAGATCATGACCTGAGCCAAAATCAAGAGTCGGACCATCCAGCTTAACCGACTGAGTCACCCAGGCGCCCCTCTCTTTTCTATTTCTAATGCCTGCTCTCCTCTAACCACTACATTCTACTTTTTTCCAACATCAAATACCTTGAGATAAAATACAAGAAAGACAGTATAATGTTTTGTTTTTTGTTTTCAGCTGTTCAGAAATCAACACACTCCTCTTCCTATGAGCTTTCTGACTTTTATTAGGAAAGCAGGATGGACCTTGAATTACTGCATTATTATTGCATGTTGCATTATTAACGTAAGGGTATTCTTGGAGCAAAGAGAAATCCTTTCCCCTAATACGTGGGGGAATGAGAGAGGCTTGGAAGTGACCTAAACTCAACCAAGATGACCTAAACTTGAATGTTGGAGAGAATGACACAAAGATTTAAAAAAATCTATGTGTGTGTGTGTGTGTGTGTGTGTGTGTGTGTATTTTAAGATCAGACTCATGCCAGTGGTGACTAAAACACTAGGTTTTCCTGCAGTGTGACCTTATGTATTTTCCCAGCAACTAGCCTCCCAAGCTTTCTTGTTCCTTTCCATACGCTATTTGTGAGCTTTGACTCTCCTGCTAAATTCTTTTTCTGCTTAAGAGAGCCAGAGTCATTTTCCAATCCTTTCAACTAAAAATTCTGCCTGATACATAAATTTGCTTCTCAGATTGATTGAAAGTCTACTAGGACCCACCTAGGAGACTGACTCAAAGTAACATGGAGTATATCAAAGAGAACAGCCAAAAAGAGAAAAGCAGGAAAAAGAAAATTTAAATAGAAAAGCTGTGGCTGAAGTTATGATGCATGTAGTAAAACTACCAATAAAATGGAAAGTCTATCTAGTAAGGTGTAAGTCAGATATTGTAGCAAATGCCTTAATTGTGCTACTTATTGATATTTTAAAAAAGAACATAGAGAATGAATTCCAGATATAATGGGATAGCTAAACAACTGATAAAGGACTTTTTCAACTTTTAATGTTTGAGGGCCCTTCTCCTGTGCTCCCCATGAAACCATACTTCAATTTTACCAAGGTCAACGAATTAACCAAACTTCAAAGCATTGGCTCTCCTTCTGCCCTGAGCACACACTGTACATCTGCTTAGTTAACAAATAACTCAAAAGAAACATTTCAAGCTAATGATTAAAAATCTCCCAAAGTTCCATTGCACATTCTAAAAGCATAAGATATTTTGTAATTTTCTGGAATGTTCTTTGTCATGATGATTCGTAACTCTTGATGTAACAGAAAACATATATAACTCTGTATTAAACATTCCTTCTCCAGAGCACTTTTTTTTTGTGAAGATTGTGTATCCCAGGCAGCTGTCCTCACTTGGGCTTCAATAAAACTCTCTTCCTTTTTTTTTTTTTTTTTAAAGAAATCTAAAAGGTTTGTTCATTTTGGGTGGATACAACTTTACAATATAACACATCAAATTAGAAGTGATCTCCTTCACACACACATGGATTTCAGCCATGAGAAAGGATTCTTGTCATTTGCTACACCACGAATGGACCTTGCTTGAGGTCCTTAAGCTAAGTGAAATACGTAAGACAGAGAAAGATAAACACTATATGATATATTTGGACTCCAAATATGATTATATTTGGACTCTTAAAAGCCAAACGCATAGATGGTAGTTACCAGAGACTGGAGTTTAGGGAACATAATAAGATGTTGGTCAAAGGTATAACCTTCCACTTATGAACTTACTCCAGATGAATAAGTTCTGGGGATCTATTATGCAACATTGTGATTATGGTTAGTAATGGTATAATGGTTATAATATGGTATTATATACTTGAAATTCGCTAAGGGAGGAAATCTTTAATGTTGTCACCACAAAAAAGAAATGTGATGTGATGTGATGTGATGTGATGTGATGTGATGTGATGTGACGGAGCTATTAGCTAACACTATGGTAGTAATCATTTTGCAATGTGTAAGTGTATCAAATCAACACAATGTACACCTTAACCTTACATGATGTTATACGTCAATAATATATCAGTAAATCTGGGGGGAAAGATTGGTTTAACATTTGGAAAACAATCAATGAAACCATATTAACCACACTAACAAACTAAAGAAAAATCATATGATCATTTTAGTAGACATAGAATAAGGGTTTGACAAAATTCAACAACTATTCTTGACTAAAAGGAACTTTAAGCAAACTGGGAATCGATGGTAATTTCATCAACTGATACAGGATGCTACAAATGGCCACAGACAATATCATTCTTAATGGTGAAGCTTTCCCCCTAAGGTCAGGAAGACATAAGGATGTTAGTTCCCATAACTGCTATTCAGCATTGTAATGCAAATCCTACCCAGCTCAATAAGGCAAGAAATAAACAGCATCCAAAATGAAAAGGAAGAGGTACACTGTCTTTATATACAAATAATATTATTTTCTACAAATCCATTGGAATCCACACAAAAACTGATTAATGTGTGTGTTTAACAAAGTTGCACAATACATGAATTACATGCAAACATTAACTGTAATTCCATATTCTAGCAACAAAACATTAGGCATTTGAAATTTACAAAAAAACTTCAATACCATTTATAATAGCATAAAATCACATTAAATACATGGAGATAAATCTAGCACAAAATACGTGTAAGATCTCTACAATGAAAACTACAAAACACTGCTGACAGAAATTAAAGAAGACCTAGATAAATGTAGAGATATATGTGTTTGTGAGTTGGAAAACTCATTACTGTTAGGATATCAATTTCCTCCAAATTAATCCATACACCTTTAATACTATCACAACTTCAGTAGGATATTTTTAATAGAAAATATAAACTGATTCTAGGACACCTGGGTGGCTCAGTCGGTTAAGTGTCTGCCTTTGGCTAAGGTCATGATCTCGGGGTCCTGGGATCAAGCCCCATATTGGGCTCCCTGCTCAGCAGGGAGTCTGCTTCTCCCTCTGTCCCTTCCCCCTGCTCATGCTCTCTCCCTCTCTCTCTCTCTCAAATGAATAAATAAAATATTTTTAAAAAAATTACAAACCAATTCTAAAATTGGTAGGAAAATAAAAAGAGCCTAGAATAACTTCTGGCCCCCCAAAAAACTTTTAAAATTAAGAGTGAAGTTGAAGGACAAATGTTACCTTATTGCAAAACTTATTAAAAAGCTGCATTTATTATGTTATCAAGTGTGGTTCGGTGTGAAAACAGACTAGATAAATAGGACAAAATTGAGTCTAGAAATAGACCCACATATAGACGGATAATTGGTTTTCAACAAAGGTACAAAGTTCAGTGAAGAAAGGATAGTCTTCATCAGTTGGCTCTAGAACAACTAGATATCTGCGCGCGCGCGCACACACACACACACACACACACACACACACAGAAGGAAAATAATTTTAATTCCTACTTCATACCACATAATACAGAAAAATTCACTCAAGGATCATAGTCCTAAAACTAGAAAAATCTAGAAAGCCTTCTGAAGAAAACAGGAGAAAATCTTTATGTCTTTGGGTTAGGTAAAGATTTCTTATATACTACACCAAAAACATAACCCATAAAAAAATCAATAAATTAGATCATTCAAAATTCAAAACTTTTTGCTTTGTTAAGAGAATGGAAAAAAAGACCCTCATAAGTTGGAGGAAATACTTACAAATTATATAAAGGACTTGTATTTAGAATATATAAAGAACTCAAAACTCAATCGTAAGAAGACAAAAAATTCAACTAAAAAAAAAAAAAAGAAAGAAATAGGAAAAAGATTTGCATTGACCCTCACCAAAGAACTTACATGAATGACAAACCAGTACATGAAATGACGCTCAACATCATCAAAATGTCCTCAGGTAAAGTCCTTAGGTAAAGGCAAATAAAAACCACCATGAGACACCACTATACACCTATTAGATTACCTAAAATTGAAAAGGCTGGCCATCCATATCGTGTTGGCAAGTGTACGGAGGAACCCAAACTCATGCAATGCTGATGGAAATATAAATGGTATAATAGTTTTGTTTTTGTTTTTTGTTTTTGTTTTTTGTTTGTCTGTTTTACAGCTTTGTTAAGGTATCCTAGACAGAACTGTAAGATATTTAAAGTGCACAATGTGGTGATTTGATATGCATATATATTTTAAAAGGATGTCCCATACCAAGGTAGTTAACACCAGCCACCACCTCACATGTTTCTTTGGGGAGGAGGGGTCAGTGAGAACATTTAAGTTCTACTTTCTTAGCAAATTCCAATTATACAATACAGTGTTATCAATGATAATCACCATGTTATACCTTACATCCTCAGATCTTACTCATCTTATAACTGAAAGTTTATACCCTTTTACCAATCTTTTCCTATTTCCCTCACCCTCCAGCATCTGGCAACCGATGGAAAGTAGTTTGAAGTTTCTTAAGAATTTTAACATACACCAACTACATGATCTAGTCATTCAACTTCTAGGTCTTTATTCACAAGAAATGAAACATATGTCCATACAGAGATTTATATACATCTGCTAAGAACAGCTTTTTTGTATTAGACAACAGCTGGAAACTACTTAGATGTCCATCAATAAGTGAACGAATAAATAGTATTATAGCCATATAATGGTATTCTACTCTGTATTAAAAAGGAAAGAATTATTGCTACACACAACACATAAGGATTCACAAAATAATTATGCTACATGAAAGATGCCAGATTCTGCTACCTAAAAAAAAGTGTACAAACTCTACATCCATTTCTATAAAATTCTAGGAAACAAAAATTCAAGTTAATTATAGTTACAGGAAGCAGTTAAGTGTTTTCCTGGTGATGGGGAGAGAGAGCAGGAAGGAGAAAAATTAAAAAGACATACAAGAAAACTTTTGAGGGTGATTGATATGTTCATATCCTGACTGTGATGACGGTTTCATGAGTGTATACATGCATCAAAACATACAAAAAATGTACACTTTAAATATGCGCAGTGTTTATATGTAAATAATACTTCAATAAAACTGATTTTTAAAAAAACAGATGGGATATAAGTATAAAGTTTTGTCTGATGATCTCTTTGAAGACAAATCTTCTATCTGTAGTAACTGAGAAAGAAAAATTGTTCCAAATCTGGTTGGGAACACAATTTTCTTGGGCAGAGAAACGCTCATCTTTCTTCTAGGAAGAAATTTACAATCCCGATAAAATGCTGAAGAAATTCCTAATAAACTTTAACAATAGGAAGTCGTCTCCTAAAATGAAGAAGCCACTCAGTAGCTGTTAATCAGGTGTCTAATACTCTTTAGCTAAATATTCTTTTTTCTTGCATCCAGATAGTAATGATTACATAATCAATCTTTTTACGTTAAACATCTCTTTACTAAGAAAGAGTAATTTTGGCCAGCTTAGCCATCTCCTCTTGCAGACTCTGAAAGAAAACTGTGACAGAGGCTCTTAATGGATCTGCTAAATTTTTGATTCTTAAATTGTGAATCATGTAAACAAAGATGAGAAGGAGGGAAGGAAGTCAGGGGAGAGGGAAGAGAGGATGGCCCAAGGGAATGGAGAAATGATTAGGAGAAACCGAATGATTGAAATTTTGAGGAGAAAAAAAACCTTTCAAATTTAAAAAATTAAAATAGATGATTAGGAATAAGATTTTGAGATTAATGGTAAACTTGCAGAGTAGGACATTGACAGGGATAAACTTACTAACATGCACTGTACTATGTAATATTATAATGTTTATTCTCATTAAGGGACTTGATACTATTTACAAAATCATTAGGTTGGGTTCAAATAAGTCCATCTCCCTCTATCAGATAGGTATTTCTGCCTTTACACAAAGCAGAGTACCATTACCATTGGTCTAAGAAAACTTTAACGGTTTTATCAGCATGGGTTAACGTGAAATAAACTCACCAAGGGCTTACCGCCATTGCTGTTTCCATTTGAAATAACCGCTTACATTACACTCATCCCATAGGAGGTTTCGCAATGGAAGAAATCACCTTGTGCCTTTACAATTAATCAGAGCTCTGCTGTGTCAGGAAAAAAGGAAAGCCTGACCTTCTTGCTTTTAATGACCCAAAGGGAGTTATCTATTACATTAAATGCCATGACAACCCACAAAATATAAAGGATTTAAGGCAGAGACAATATGTCATCCCAACTTTTCATGCAAACTGATTAATACTCCAGGTACCAAGCAAAATACCAACAGAGAATAATCCTGACACCTGTTCCAAGGACTGATGAAGAAACTATGCTGAATGAAAGTTTAATCACTGATTTCCTTTGCACAGCCAGTTTCCTAACGAGACCACATAATTACAAGTGAGAGGATTCAAATCCTTGGCTAATACATAATTATATCTGGAAGCATAACTACTAAACTAGGAAATTGAATCATTTCAAGAGGATGCTTTTCACACACAAAATAGTCAGGAATATATTTAACAAGGGGGACTCTGGGCTTCTGTTTACAGATTTAAAATCTTTGGTACAATTTTTGGAAAGACCCAAAAAGCCCAGTAAAAGGATTCTAATACTTTGTGGCAGAATAATTCAGTCAAAAAGATAGTATATGATACTTTGTAAAGGAAGCTTTTGCTAAGCTTCAACTCTAAAGGGTTCATTATATTTTGAAACAGTTACAATATCCATTTTTAAGGGATGATTCAAACTCCATGTAAAGATGAGAAGAAACTGAAATCTGTCAATCATTGTCATCATCCTCTTTAAGTCAGCCCACTCTCAGACTGTTGGGCAGAGAGGCTGCAAGCTCTCAGAAATGCCTTCAAACATTTTTTATCTCCAATTCTCTTTTGAAGAAAGTTGCTTCTCAAGCTCAAGCTTTTAAATGAAATCAGTGTCAAGTAATAAATGCCTTCCCTAATGTAAATTGAGAACCAGGAGAATGTACGAGTACCAATGAATATTAACTAGAAGTCCTATCCACATTATCAGTCAGACTGATTTGCAGGCGCATGTGAACTGTTTTTGTTTGAAGAAGACCTTAAATGTGGGTGGACAGACTCAGGTGCTGGATACCATGAGAACTTCAAACATTGTGAGCAGTGAGAACTGACTTTTAATCTTGTTAAGTCCCATAATACGATTGTAGCATGGAATTCTATGCTTGAATGCGACTGGATCCATGGTTATGGTGATCAAAAAGTTGATCAATAAAACCCCAAATCTTCCAATTTTAAACTCAAAGTTCAGAAATCAGAGTCATTGAATTTTAAAGCAGCAAAGAAACCAAATCATGTACTCAAATTCCTCCTCTCTAACTCTCTCCTATTCCCTTTCCAAGAAATAACTGAGTGCTTTCTATGTTCAAGGCACTGAGCTTATTTTACAGTTAAAGAAGTTGGCATCCAAAAAGATAAGATGGTTTCCGCAAGGCAATTTGTGTGAGCTGGACTTTCTTAATGACCATCACAAAATCAAATTCTCCAGTCCATTGCTCTTTGGCTATGTCAGGTTACGTCACATTAAAAATCTGAATTCATGAACCTTAGTAGAAAACAGTGGCAAAGATTAAATATGGAAAAATATTAGGGGAACAGAATATGACAATATCCTAATAATCCCAAAACAACCAGTGGCAACATAATCATAGATCAGTAGAGACATACCCTTGGATTTTTCATAGGATAAACATTTACATCTTATACTTGTTCCCTGTGTTGTGTGTCCTTTATTTCTGGAAGCTTTCTAGATGACCAGCTGTTTGTTTGTTTGTTTTTCCTGAAGGAATGTAAACCATTTCTATCACTTAAAAACACTGTATTCCTATTACTAGATTTAATAAAAAGAAGATGAGATGGTTGATTTAATGAGGAAGGCTTAGCAAGTATTGGTTGGATTATTTAGTGGTTTAGATCATCTGATCAATATTATCCAAGAGAAGTATGTCACTCCCCAGGGTGCACAAGAATGCCCACTGGAGACCAGCAAGAAAATTTCAGAACTTCATTTATATTTTTTATTTTATCCTTTTCTAATTTCTATTTTACATATCTTTATTAGAGTAAAAACTATGCATATCAGCTTCAAAGTACATAATTCCTTGTAGAGGGTATAAAAAAGGTGTAGGATTCATGCAGATGCAGCAAACTTTATTGGTCAAGGGCACAGGCCCCAGGGCCAGGCTGAAATTTAAAGTTTAAAAAGGCTCTATCATTTACCACTTACTTATGTGCTTAGTACAATAGTGACTCAAACAGAAGAGATCAAGGAGATGTTAAAAAATACACACACACCAAGTACATTAGAGTACTGTAGAGGAGGGTGTGTAATTTATATTGAGAAGTCAAAGAAGACCTTCCAGATAAATATTTTAATCTGACACTTGAATGATAAGTAAGAATCAGGATGGGGACCCTTAGCTACACTTACCTGCTAGCCATTGAAGAATACACAAGGCTCCCTATTTATTTTGTCTCCACTCATTGCCAAACTCTTTCACATCAGTTGAGCATATACTGGGGCACCTGGATGGCTCAGTGGGTTAAGCCTCTGCTGTTGGCTCAGGTTGTGATTCTGGGATCCTGGGATTAAACCCTGAGTCCCGGCTCCTTGCTCAGCAGGGAACCTGCTTCTCCCAGTCCCTTTGCCTCTCTCCTCTGCTCATGCTCTCTTTCTCTCTCTCAAATAAATAAATACAATCTTTAAAAAAAAACTGCTTCTCCCTGTCCCTTTGCCTCTCTCCTCTGCTCATGCTCTTTCTCTCTCTCAAATAAATAAATACAATCTTTAAAAAAAACTGAGCATATACTCTGTACCAACATTATGCTAACTATTTCACCTATGTGACAGCATCCATGCCTCACGATAACCTTGTGTTGAAGATACTCTTGTTTTTAGAAAAATAAAGCTCAGAGAAGTATATCTTTTTTCACTGTATTTACATATTACAATTAAAACAAAGTTGTACAGGCCACAGTGAAATTTTAAACTCTGAAGATTCAGCTCAGCTACTCTTGAGGCATGCAGTTAGAATGCTACACATTTTGTCCATCTGAGTTCCAACCTGCATTTTTTGTCAGAGAGGTATAATTATCTTGAAAGAATACACATTCTGTATCAACCTTACCTTATGTATCTCAAGTTTGGAAACCTAGAAGCAAAGTTTTACTTGATGATGACGATTCCTTTCTAATCTGTGTCAAACAATAGCACCCTAAGACGACTTAAATACAAATCTTATCAAAGTGGCTGAAAAATGTTTCTAGCTTAGGTTAAACATGTTTCCTAACTTAATTAGTGAAAACTTTTCCGATTGTCATTGTAAGTAGAATATGCAAACTAGCTAAAAGTGGAGCTGTTCCAGGTGAAAGAAGGTTGAGATAGGCCATGAGAGTTCTAATGAACATAATTTGAAATTTGAACATCATAAGGTTGAAATTTTAATGGACTGAACTGCCATTTCATTACTCTGAAAACCAGAATTCTGGTGAAAGAGGTATTTTCAACAGGCACTTATCTTATTTGCTTCCTCCCCCTTCTTCTGCCCTTGTTCACATGAAAGTGTGAGGGTAGAGATGAAATACTGTATTAATTCATACACAGTAAAAGAGCAGCTAGCTGTGCTAGCAGTCACTAACTTTCAAAGGCTCCCAGTCTGCTAATTTAAGTCACACTTCCGTCTGCCACAGAGACTGTGGTCTGACTTGTAGAGGCTGGATAAGGCAATCCAGTCAGATTCAGCCCAAGACTTTGTTGCAACTAAGTATATCAAAACAGGAAGAGATAAAGAGGTAGCTTGGATGGTCAGTCTCTCAGACATCCGTGCAGCGAGTCACATCAAAAGATCATCAGCAAGTAATACACATATGCTGTGGCCACACAAGAAGCAACTGAGTTGAAACAGGTAACTGTCTCTTCATCCCACCAGGATTCCCACATCCTTTCAAGGTTCACTGAGTTAATACCAGGCTAGGACTGGACTAATTTGCTTCACAATTGGAACAACAAAGATTCAAAGCACTCCTACCCTCATAAACACCTAAGAGAGGCAAAGGAAGGAATTTAATTTCTTTATTTCTCTGGCCACCATAAACTGAGTCAGAACTCTGCATTGCGAATGAGCACTTGAAAAAGTTCAGTGCGGAGCATGAACATCAAGTTATACATAAACTTCTATTTACATTACTGATTTATTCATGAACATGTATCATACTGTTGTTTAATCTCTAAACTTCTTTTGTGAAGGAGAAAATTAATGCTTGCAAAGTGTGGACTGTGTTCGTCTTGGTAGAAGTCTCACAATAACTTGGAGATTACTTTTACCAAGCTTGAAGAGGTGAAATGGCACGCCCAAAGTCATAGGACGTGCAACAATCAGCAGTAGGGTAAACACGTATTTGTTTGGCTGGAGCTAAAGTTCATGTTTTCTTTCTTTTTTTTTTTTTTTTTAAAGATTTTATTTATTTTATTTGACAGAGATAGAGACAGCCAGCGAGAGAGGGAACACAAGCAAGGGGAGTGGGAGAGGAAGAAGCAGGCTCATACCGGAAGAGCCTGATGTGGGGCTCGATCCCATAACGCCAGGATCACGCCCTGAGCCGAAGGCAGACGCTTAACCGCTGTGCCACCCAGGCGCCCCAAAGTTCATGTTTTCTTAAACTATAGTCAAAATGGGGTTTGTTCAGATTACTAGCTTCAAAGGGCAAAAGATTGACTGTCCCACTGATGGGATTCTCCCTGGCATTATTGGTCATGTGGTGTTTAATTAGTAGGTGTGACCCACAAAAGATATCCTAACATTTGAAAGTGTGTGGTCATAAAAAGATACTCTTGGAAATGTTCATGTTATTAAAAATTACAATAATAATAAAATCATCACTTGAATGGTTTCTCCAGGCCAGGCACTGTTCCAAGCAGATGTTTAAGAAACGTTATTTCATTTAATCCTCATAACAACCCTTATTATTTTCCACTTTTTATGAATTAAAAACTGAAGATTAAAGTTCGGCCACTTGCCATATTCACATGGTCAGTGTGTGGCAAGAGTAGCCTTAGAATCAAGGGCTGACTTAAAAGCACGTTTCCTAAGTTAACGATTTAAAACTCTTTACAGTAACTTACCTGTTACATATATTAGGAATCATTAGAAAATAATAACTGCCCAGCAGACAGAAATGGAAGAAACTTCTAAAGCAAAAGTCAAGAGATCCAGATGAATTCTAATTTAACATAACACAATGTGTAGTGGGAAAATTATGGTTTTCACATAAATTTCAAAAGTAAGAGGGATGACCAAGCATATTCACTGACCTGTGTGGTCCTCCCCTTCATTTTCACCAAGCATATTCACTGACCTGTGTGGTCCTCTCCTTCATTTTCAAAGCCAGCAATGGTCAGGTGAGTCCCTCTTATGCTTCAAATCTCCCCCCACTTCTTTCATCTCATCTCTCTCTTTACTAAAGCCAAGAAAGTTTCTCCCCCTCCCCAAGGATTTATATGATTACACTGGACTTTGCCCATTTAATCCAGGAAAATCTCTCCATCTCTTTGTAATCTTAATCTTACCTGTAAAGTTGCTCTGCCAAGTAAGGTAAATTGTTCACAGGTTCCAGGTATTCGGGTTTAGACATCCATGGGGGATAAGAGTGGAGTTATTATTCTGCCCACCACAACCCCTATTCAGTAATATAAGGAAGTAAACTACTGATATGTGCAATGCAGATGAATCTCAAATTTACTATACTAAATGAGAATGCCGTGTACTACATGATTCCACCTATGATCGCAAAACTATATAGAGATGGAAACAGATCAGTGATTTCCATCAACTGAGGAGGAGAGAAAGGGACTGACTACAAAGAAGCTCGAGGCAACTTTTTGAAGTAAGAGAAACACTTGATATTTTTCTTGTGATGTGGTTAAATTATTATATGCATTTGTCAAAATTCATTTAACTGAACTCCAGAAGGAATGGATTTTACTGTGTGTAAATTATAATACGGCAATAAACCTGATTTTAAAAAGAAAAGAAAAAAAAATACTAGCGGCTCACTGAGTTTCCTTGGATCTCAAGATGCTAGAACTGGAGGGCAGCCTTCTTAATATGGTGAGAATATGTTCCTAACTTTCTGAGACTTACCTGACTTCACATATTTCCCTGAATGTTTCCTGATTTCGTATCAGTTTTCTGATTTCAAACATTGCTTCTGTGGAGCTCCAAATCTGTCAATACTTTAGTGGGCCAAATATATTTCTTATACCCAGGAAAAATCCCTTCACATATCGATTGTTCCAGTTTTGGACTGGAAACATAATTACTATCATTCTCAAAGGTCACATAACCTATTTCCATCATTTTAAAGAAGAAGAAGGCAGTGAGATTGAGTAATTTGCTTGAGGTCACATATCTCATTAGTATGAGAGCCAGAAGTAGAATTCTGGTCTCCCAGCTTCAGTCCAAAGTTCCATCAGTGAACTGAAGGATTCCTACAAGTCTAAGGGAAACTATAATTGTTTCTGTCAATCCCTATATATAAGCATTAATGAGACACCTGTGCAACCACACATATTGTGAGTAGAGCTGGAGTTAGCACAAATAATTGGAAACAATTTTAGCAATTACATTTACTTTTCCAGATGTGTATACTGCCCTTGGACCCTGGAGGAACGAAGTCATACAGCATTAGATTTAGGAATTGATTCAGTAACCAGATACCTTTCGGTGTTGGCTTTCCCAACGTGTTCTAGACACAGGTTGGGGAAGGTAAGTTGGCACAGGGCACAGAGATGGAAAAGGAAAAGACAGTCCTATATTGCATAGTTTATGAGGAGAGCCAGATCACTCTCTCTGTGAATGGCAGCTTCATTCCCTTCAAAAGATCTCTTCTCAAAGATTCAATTCAACAGAGGATTCTCAATCCAGACTGAGAATGGGGTTTGTTTACCTGCCAAGTCCTTTGCACATCTGTTCCCCTTCTGTTTCTTTCTTGTTGTTAAAAAGCCCTGTTTCATCATGGCAGGACACTGAAACTCAGGGAGCACTTTTAGCTAGCTTCAAGTAAGATTTTTACGGTACTGAATTATAGTATGATCTGATTGACAGCATCAATAATGAGATGTACTTTGTCTTGCAGCTGCCAATTGATGGTATAAAATACAGCTCATTTAATCACATTTCTTAGGATGAATGAGTTTAGGTTGCTTTAATTTTTGTTACTTTAAAACACTTTTAATAATAAAACGTCATGTGTTTGCACTCATTCACACCATTCTCCCACTCAAATTAAAACACTTTGATTAAAGAAATGCTTAACGAAGAGACGAACATGAGACATTTCATGTGTTTTGTTTATATCGGCCCTGAGAAAATACCCACACAAATTTGCCTACCGAAATTTAAGACTCAAGAAGCCCGAGATTTGCTGGAGAAGTGAAACATTTAGCAAACATGTTGCCACAGTAAGCTACAGAGATAAAATTCAGCCCAAAGGTTCTAATATGTTACATGCAAAGAAGATGAACTGCTGAGAACCAAGCAGAAGCTACCTAAAACACAGACAGAACCCAGTTTGATGAAGACTGAAAGTCAGGAAGCCTGAGTTCAAGTTCAGATCAATCATAAATCATAACAGTTACCGAGAGCCTACTATATGCCAGGGAATTTATGTACCCCATTAGTCAGGGCTTTGGTTGTATGCAACTGAAACTGTCACTGGCTAAAGAGAATGTGTTGGAAATATATTAGGAGCTTATCAAACTCCATGGGAAGGATAGAGAAGCAGATTTTGAAATAGGGAAGAACAATGCATAGTGCAAGGACATAGAAACTACAGAGTGTCCGTTCAGTATGAACAGACACCAAACATTTTCAATTTCATTGTCAGCCGGCTTCATATTCAAATTGCAGAAGGAAACATACACTCAGTTTTCCTCAGGACTTGCCCTGGTTTGGGGGAAGGTCAGGGCTCACCCAAAGACACACACCAAGGAAGAGATAATTTCCCAAAAGGAATTGCAGTTGATGTGAGGATGAGGAATGGAATGCTAGATGAGGAAAACAAAAACAACTATTTAAATCCAATTCATGAGCCTTCACACATCTACCAATGAGATTTACCATAAATAAAACTAAATAACGTCATTGCAGTAGCTTTCCATTCTACTTAGAATAATCCAAATTACTTACCTCAGCTTACTAAACTTCCTCTCCAATTTTGTCTAATAATATTCCCCTCTTCACACACTTAATCCTGAGACATACTGGGATCTTTTTCTCTTCTTTATACATATCGGGCTTATCCTAGTCTTGGGCCTCTCTATTAACTGTTTCATTTGCCTGAAATGTTTATCCTCCCTTACTTTTCATGGATGAATCCTTCTTGTCCTTTGGATGTTGACTCAAATGTTTCCTTCTCAGAGAGGTCTTCCCTGATCACCCAACTCAAAACTGACCAGTGACTTTTCTATCATATCACACTATTTTTATTTGCTGCTTTAAAAAATACATTTATTGTCTCTTTTCCCTAAGATTCCATGAGAGTAGAGAACCCCTTTGTATACTGCACAGTTCCTGGGCATAGCAGACACTCAGAATATATTAGATCAGTAATTCTCACAATAGCCATAGGTAGTAGGCATTACTATTTTTATTTTATAGAAGAGGACACTGAATTTAATAAAAGATAAGAAATTTTGCATGTCAGAAATTTATGTATGGCATAATTCAAAGTCAGATATGTTTATCTGGACCCAAGGCCAGCATCTTAAATGCTGACATATATTGATTGCCTACCATTAGCTGTGTGACTTGAGATGAGTCACTAAACAGAGCAAATGCTTTCCAATTTTCTAGTAGTAGAATCTTTTTCTCTCTCTGAATAAAATCATATGTACAAGCTCAATAAATTGTTCATTTTATATGTTCAAAGATAAAATATTTACTTATTATGAAGTCAACCAATTAAAGTAACAAGGTTGTCCCAACAAACACACATTTGAAGAATTTATTTTGGTTGTATAGGTTGAGAAAATCCCAATTAATGGATACAGTGAGCTTAACAACTGATCTCCTTCAAATCTCATACTCACTGATTGGAGATATGACAGGGAAAGCTTTAGTCCAATGGTGCGGGAAGGGCATTCACCTGGAGGCACGTGCTCACGTACTGTTGGTTCCTAATGTGTTAATATTTGATGCATATATAACACTATTTAGAGAATGCGCTGCTTATTATTACATTTTCTAAAATACAGTTTTTACATGCTATATATGTAAAGAAAATTTTGTGGAATTCCTGAAACATCCTCAAGGAACCTACAATTTAAAATTGGTGGGTCTAATGTTACTCATCATAATCTGTAGGCATACTCCATGTCTTTTCATATAACTATATTCACTCTGATAAAAGAACACAAGAAGCAAGCCACAAAGACCTGAAGTAGGCTTGAAATAAGCTGTAAATACTCAAAAGCAGCATCAAAGCAAATGTGCTTTCAGGGAACTATGGCAGAATAATGGACACAGGGCAGTAACCAGTTGCAATTAGCCACCATTATCTGCTTTATAAAAACAGAAGGCTAATAGCACTGTATTTCAGAATAAGAGGGTGAGAAGGAATAATCAGAGGCATAATTTGTATTAAAAAAAAGCTGATAGAAATAATTCCATGGCATTATAGAAAAAAAATACACCTATAAAGCCTACCCCTAAAATACAAATAGTTGATAAAAGCAGAAAACTGAATGATGGAAGCGCTTTTCTAATTATTTTCCTTTCTTTGCAGATTCTGTAGAAAGTCACAAGAACTCATATAATCAAAAGCATCTGTGTGACATACTGGGGAAAATATTTGTCTAAAAGCACAATGTTGGACAAGTGAGTGTAGTAAGTAGAGTCAGAAGGGATTAACAAGCTGAGGAAGCTTAGGATTCAGAACCCCTTGTTGGCACGGAGCCCCTTCAAGGCCCCATTCCTAGTTTTGTATGAGCAGTTTTTCATTCCTGTTCTTAATTTACCACCCCTACCCCCAATTTCATAAGCTTCAGGCCTCACAAAACCTGAATCTGCCTCTGGTTTCAGTGCTGGATTTTCATAGCAAGAGAACCCACTACAGGCATTGGTGTTAGTGTGACTGTGGAGCCATGAGCTGACTTTCACAAGTCTCTCCCCCTCTGTACTCCTTGCTCATTCTCTATTCTGTTCTGTCAATTTTTCTCCTCTCTTTCTGACTCTGTTTCTGTTTCTCTCTGTCTCTGCCTCTCAATCTCTCTCTCCCTTTTTCTCATGCTTACCAAGTACAATTTACCATTCCCCCCAGTTTACCTCAACTTTAGACAGTAAAGCTCTTCCTGATGGTAAACCTGTGACCTTCCTTTTTTTTTTTTTTTAAGAGCATTTACTTTAGAAAACTTTGCAATTGTAAATTCCTTCTCTTCCCCTTTGAGATATAAATCTTCTTCCAGCCTCTTTTCAGTTTTACAGCTCAGGAAAATCTTTCTCAAAGGCCTGGGAGCCATTCCTTTGAAATGTAATCATCAAGAAAGATCAGACTCTTATTTCCCAGTGTCTTTGGAGGGTAGGAGCCTAACAAGCACCATCGGCCAAGAGATGGCCTAATCACATTGACCAACCTTCTGCCTCATAGCCTCTAGTACTTTCCCACCAGCTCAGCTCACGGCTTAAAATCTCCTCTATCCTTTGTTTCAGTGAGTTGAGTCCAATCTCTCTCTCCTATTGCAATAGTTCAGAATAAATTCATCCTTGCCTGTCTAACTCTATCCAGTATATTTTTTTAAATAATATATGTATGCAACCTATTTCTATATTGCTGCAGATAAAGCATTTAGTCCTAGTGCATCCCACTGTCTTTCATCCTCAGAGACTTTAACCTTGTTTTTCTATTCTCCCTGATTCTTCACTTCCCTTGTGTGTCCACTTGACTCTTACTTTCTTTGACATTTCTACCTATAAAAACTTCTATATTGGCACACCTTGTTTGTTTTTTGTATAACTTCCACCACAATCAGTAATTATTTGTTGTTTATCTGTTTATTGCCTTGGTTCTGCATTGGACTGTATGGTCTGTAGAGATCAGGGACTATATTTCAATTGTTGACTATTTTGGGGGGGGGTTGTGGTTTTGTTTTTGTTTTGGGGGGGTTTTATTTTTGTTTTGTTTTGTTTTTGTTTTTGTTTTGCTTCAGAATGTAGCACAGTGCCCTAACACATAGTACATAATAAATATTTGAAAAATAAATTGTTGAATAAAAGACTTCAATAGTCATTTTCTAATCCTAAATTACAGCCTCTGTGATCCACAAACATTAGGAAGGTTCAATATTCTCTGGGAATCATAGTCGCACAAGAATCAGCATACTATGTAATGTACGTGGTAACTGTGGCATGTTGACCGTGTAGTTCGGTCCTGGGCACATAGATGCCATCACTGATGAAGGTAGTAGGACCTCATTCAACTCTTCACATGCCTTAGCTGGCTGCCTTCGTTCCCACCCACTGCTGAGTGAGTATTAAGTAGGCAGGAAGAAAGATGTTCAGAACATGCTGGTGTGCAGTCCTTCCAGGCCAGGGGAAGGTATGAGCCTCAGTCAGAATGCTCCCTCAAGCTCATTTTGTGAATTAGGTGGAAAATCTCTCTCATTTCTGTTTCCTTCCAAGCACAGTCCAACCCCACTTCTCCTTCCAGGGAAGGCCCTGAGTAGGGAGATCTCTGTCCCAGAGTTTATTTAATAACTGCAGGCCATATAACTCCTTTTACCGTCAAACTGGCAACTTTCCTCCCAGAATTTTATGTTTGTGTTTCAAAAATAGAAATAAGCCCTCTTGCTTCTGTCATCCCTGTGGCAAGTCCATACTGATATTAGATACAGGCTTTGTAGTGCCATAAAATAATTGATTAATTTTAGTTCCATGTGATAAAAGCTGCTGGCCACTGTTTTGTGAAAGCCCTGATGACAATGCAGAAGTCACTTGTAAACAGGAAGAGTTATGTGACAGGACAATGTGGACACTCCACAGTCGGGGGCCCTGTGTTCCTTTCAAACTTCCTGACTCTGTGAACATATGCATCCAAAAGCACTCACCAGGAGAACAACATAAATGTGAAGCCAGAAGCACCACAATAAAGGAAGCTGAGGAAAGAGGAAAATCATATAGGGGATTCAGGGGAAATTGCGGAGAAAAACTCTATCATTCATAGGATGTGTGACAGGAAGAACATAATGCTTCTCAGCTAAGCATTAAGAAAGCTTGAAAAAAGCTCTTACGTGCCTTTTGATAGGAAGAGAATGGATGTTAAGAAAGTAATAAAGTATCAAGAGAAGAAAGGCTGTCAGGGATATTATTTATGCCAATCATGGAAAAGTCCAATGTGTTTCCATAACGAGATCATAGTTGCGAAGCAAGGACAAAACTAAATAAATGGCAAAGAAAATATCTGAGATACTTTCACAATCAAGCACAGGCCTTCCGAATCCTTGTGGAATATGTGATTCTTATCGCAGAGGAGCTGGCTATTATTTTGAGAATCAGGAAAGGCAGGGAGGCATTTCTAGAGAGATTAGAAAAGGACAAAAAGACGTCTTTGGAAATGCA
Source organism: Ursus maritimus (assembly GCF_017311325.1). NCBI lineage: Eukaryota > Metazoa > Chordata > Mammalia > Carnivora > Ursidae > Ursus > Ursus maritimus. Next base: position 19,496,125 of record NW_024424119.1, read on the forward strand.
AAGAAGAAAAAAAAAACAGGCATAGGGATGGCAATCATGTAAAGTGCTAACCTTAATTTTGGCATTGGCAATGGCATTAAAACAAATCATTAAGAACTTTAAGGCACTAAGCAAAACATTAGGAAAACCATATTAGGCCAGATCACTTTAATTTTCTTCATTAAGGCAGTGATGCAATGTACATAAAGAGCACCATATGCAACCCATCCAAATGCAAATAAGTTGTAGGATTCTATCAGTTAACTTTTTAGTAAGCTGAGAATACCATCTCAATATCGCTTATTGATCAGGTGACTAAGTGATGGGCAGGTAAGCCAAAGTAGGTAGGGAGGAACGTAGGTAGGTAGATAGATAGATAGCCAAAGGTGAGAAAGATTTGTTGTTGGACTACAAAAAATGATGAGAAATGTCCCACTGAGACTGACACTGGTGCTATTTGACAAAACGGAATATTTAATACAAAACCCTTACTTTGTTGACCTAGGCAGCCTGATTTACACCAGTTAGGGAATACTAATAAGATAAAATTAATGCCCCTGACTCCATCTTCTCAGGCTCTTATACTTATCCATTTAATACTACGCATTATCTCTTACAAAATCATTCCCCTTATATTTATTTGGCGCTCACTCATGCTCATATTTTCCCATATTCCTTTTTCTAGCCACTTGCTGTCACATAAAGGGCTTCCAAACCTTAAACCCAGTTCCCAACTGCCAAAGTTGTCCAGACTTTCTTAAAGTTTTATTTGTACTCGGGTCATTCTAGCTCTGTCCAAAGTAGGGAAACTTCCTCCTGTGACAATTCCCTTTCCCCTGTCACAACTCTCCCCCAAGGTACACAGCAGAGCTCCTTATTTTCCTACATCTCACAAAGACGCTCTAGAAAGCAGTCTGCTTTGCTTCTCACTGAGCCTCCTTCTCTTTATCGGGCTCAAACTTGAGGGCATGGGCCTGAGGAAGTGGCAACGCCATTCTGTCTCCTTAGCCAAGTCAGTATTTCTGGCATCTATGCAAAAGTTTTGGCTCTTGTCCAATTCAAAATCCTCACGCTAATTTACTTGTGGTACAACCCATATGTACAGACATGTTTGAATCAGAGCTTGGGTTCAAGCCTGGGCATCCCTGCGTACACCCAAAGGTTCTATTCCATTGCACTATTATTCTCTCTGCCTGGAATAACTTCCTATCCCACTCTTCTGTCTTCTCCCTTCATTTCCACTGCCACCGCTATAGTCTGCACATTCCTTATCCAGCTAATTCCAGCTTGTCCTTTAAGACTTCACAGGGGCATGACTTTCTCCCGAGTTAGACACCCCTTCTCTGTGGCACTGTAGCACCTTATGTATATGTCCATTAAAGCACCCACTGTTATTACCGGCTATGTATTTAGCTCTTCCACTAGACAGTCATATTTTTAATTTTAAAAATCGTGTTTATTGGGGCACATGGGTGGCTCAGTTGGTTAAGTGATTTTGGCTCAGGTCATGATCTCAGGGTTGTGAGATCAAGCCCTGTGTTGGGGTGGAGTCTGCTTAGGATTCTCTCTCTCACTTTCCCTTTGCCCCTCCCCACCTACCTCTCAAAAAATAAAAAATAAAAATAGCATTATTATATTATATTATTATTATATTTAATATATATTAATTTATTATATCCAATAAAAACATATAAATAATATATTTTAATATGTAATATTATTATATTATAATTATATTATTTTTTTTTTTAGTGTGCTATCGTCTGAATTTTGTCCTGTCCCTCCAAATTTATATGTTGAAGCCCTAACCCCCCATGCTCTGTTATTTGGACATGAGGTCTTTGGGACGTATAGCTGATCCTTCACAACATGGACTTGAACTGTGTGGGTCCACTTATACACTGATAGTATGCTACTGTAAATGCATTTTTCTCTTCCTTATGATTTTCTTTTTATTTTCTCTCTCTTACTTTACTGTAACAATACAGTATATTATATATAAAGCATGCAAAATATGTGTTAATCAACTGTTTATGTTATTGGTAACCTTCCGGTCAACAGTAAGCTATTAAATATTAAAGTTTTGGGGCAGTCAAGCGTGACAAGTGCATTTTCAACTGTGTGAGGGGTGAGGGTGGGGTTGGGCACCCTCAACCTCAGCATTGTTCAAGGATCAACTGTAATTAATTTGGTTTGACTAGGTTATGAGGGTGGAGCTTGATTTCTCTCTACACACGCACATAGAAGAGGTCATGTGAGCATGCAGTGAGATGACAGCCACCTACAAGCCAAGAGAAGAGGCCTGAGTGAAAACTTCCTTGAAAGCACCTGATCTTGGACTACCCAGCCTCCAGAATTGTGAAAGATAAATTTCTTGTTTTAAGCTACCTAAGTTATGGTATTTTACTATTGCAACATGGGCTAAGAGCAGTTTTCGTTAGGTTTACGGAAAAATTGAGCAGAAAGTAGAATTCCCAAATAGCCCCTCATCACCCCTCCACAAGATTCCTTTATTATTAACACCACATGTTAGTATGCTACATTTGTTACCACTGATGAGCCCACATTGATAAATTATTATTAGAAAGTGATTTTTAAAAATCTCCATATCCTGAGTCCCTAGGGATGTGCCTGATACATTGCAGGAGCTCACTAATTTTTTATTAAAATAAAAAATTAAAAGAACAAATAATTGGATGAATAAATGAGGGCTCTGAAACACATGATTCAGCTAAAATAGGATCTATCATTACGGAGTGCTGATTACCTCGCCACCGTCGCTACTCGGAATGCAACGGGCAGATGTACAGCTCCTCTTAACATCCTCTTACAGGCTAGGTGCTCTTTAGTATGTTCTTTTCCCACCTTCACCTTCAAAGACATGTGGTGTTCAAAATTTACCTCATCATTACAATACTGAGAGCAAATTTGGGACTAGAGAACGATTTTGGTAATCTTGAAACATGAACTCTCATTTTTCACAATTCTGTCTGCCTCATTTAAAAAATGAGACAGATTTTTCAAGGAGCATCCAGATCTGGTAAGCTCCTGTTCTTGCCTGTAATTTCTTATTCAATTACTCGTCCTCTTACTACCTCCCACCCCCACTCAAGACTTCACTGAATATTTTTATTCTACCAGTGTTGCCCTCCCACTGCTCCCCAAATTGGTCATGGGCCCAGAGATAAGTAAAGGATTTTTTTCTTTGTCAGAGATGGCAAACCCAGGCTGCCTGCTAAGCACAAGGGTAAGAGTGATGGTAAGCATTACGGATTTCTACAGTTATTTCTGGAAAGTTCTGGAAGAACCTCTGTTAAACATTTTTAAAGGTTCAAGACTCTACAGTGACATTTTACTTTCAGCTCTAGAATATGATAAAAGCACAGAGCCCTGAACACAGTAAGGAACTCGTAGATAATTACTGTTGATTGACTGGGTCACTCCAATATATAACCTGAGTAGTACTAAAGCACTACTCTTTCTTAGAAGGGTTTCGTTTTTGTTTTTGTTTTGAAGGAAGCAAGATATAAAAGAATCCCATGGGCGCCTGGGTGGCGCAGTCGTTAAGTGTCGGCCTTGGGCTCAGGGCGTGATCATCAGGGTGTGATCACGGCGTTCTGGGATGGAGCCCCACATCAGGCTCCTCCGCCATGAGCCTGCTTCTTCCTCTCCCACTCCCCCTGCTTCTTCCTCTCCCACTCCCCCTGCTTGTGTTCCCTCTCTCGCTGGCTGTCTCTGTCAAATAAATAAAGTCTTTAAAAAAAAAAAAAAAGAATCTCAACGCTTAGTGATTGTATCAAAATGTGGGTTTACCATAGATAAAATATTTCTTAAAATTTAAGAAGCTACCAAATGTGATGGCTTTTTAGAATTGTATCAACACAATTTAAAGGAATATTGTAATTTTAACAGTCATCCATAAAGTCTAATAAAATAAATCTTAAAAATGAGTCCTCCATAATATAACTGACTAAATAACATAGTTCTTGCTTGACACTGAAATAATATAGGATTCAGAGCCACACTCTCTTGGCAAGCTACCTTTTCTTTCTTTAATTCTTGTCAGGTTTTCACTGTCAGTATTTATAGTTCTAGGAAAGATTGAAAATGCTGAGCAAGAAAATGGAAGCTGTTATGTTAAGTAAGATTAAACAGATTTTATTATTGTAAGCCTTTTCAGAGCTTGTACTAGGCTAATGTAACTCAATTATCTGAGAGGGAGCTTAATATGCATTCCAGTCATATTTTGACTGCAACACTGTTTTTGAAGTATACAAGTTAACACCTAGAAGAACAGGGTTCAGTAGAACACAAACTTGGGAAAAGTAGCATTAAAATTAAGCATAGTAAAACAGTTTTTTCTTTACAATGTACTGAATCAGTGCTAGGACTTGTGCCCTAGATGACTACCTGGTCTCACCCTAGCGTGGCCCTGCCCTGATTTGTCTCTGGACCTTACAGCCACTCATTCAAGATCAAACCCTGGGGCTGGGAACCAGGTCCTAGGTCCTAGGTCCCAGGTCATGAGCTGGGTCATGCCCCCAGGATTGCACAAGCTATCACCCCCTTCCTCTCCTTCAATAAAGAATTCCTTACCTTTGAATTGGGTTTTACAATTTTCAAAGTACTTTCAAATACAAACTATCTCTTTCAAAAAGTAGTAAATCACACAAAAACCTGCACAGGAATGTTTATAGCAGATTTACTCATAATTTCCAAAACTTGGAAGCAATCAAAGTATCCTTCAGTAGGTAAATTGATATATAAACTGTGGTACATCAAGACTATGGAATCTTACTCAATGCTAAAAAGAAAAGAGCTATCAAGCCATTGAAAGACATAAAAGAAACTTATATGCATAGTTCTAAGTGAAAGACACCAATCTGAGAAGGCTACATAATCTATGATTCTTACTATACGACATTCTAGAAAAGGCAAAATTATGGTGACAGTAAAAAGATCAGTGGTCTCCAGGGGTTGGGGGAGAGGGAAGAGGGATGAATGGGAAGAGCACAGAGGATTTTGGGGGCAGTGAAACTACTTTGCATGATACCATAGTGATGGATACATGTTATTATATGTTTGTCTAAACCAATAGAATGTACAACACCAAGAATGAAGCCTGAGGTAAATCATGGACTTTGGGTTATCAGATGTGTCAGTGTAGATTCATCAGTTGTAACAAATATAGCCACTCTGATGGGTATGTTGCTAAGGGGGGAGGCTGTGCATGTGTGGGCTTGGACAGTATATGGGAAATCTCTATACCTCCTTCTCAATTTTGCTATGAACATAAAACTACTCTAAAAAATAAAGTCTTCAAAAAAATATACTAGCCAAAATGTTAATGAACTATTATATAAAGTAATGAATTAGATAGAGTATCTTTGTTTTGTTAATGAGGAAAGAGAGATTTAGACCCTAAGGACCTGACCACAGTTACCTGGCCAGTAAGTTGCTACTGGGCCTGGGGTTATAGTTTCTAGTTCAAGCCACTGCACTGAGTTTACTCTTCAAGCTGTACCTTGCCTGCGACTTACATCTGAGGTTCTCTGGAGGTGACAACAAAACGCATCTTCAGTGGTTTAGAAATCTCACAAGGGTACTTCTCAAATCATCTTCCTGTGGTACTATCTAAATGGGCCTTGTTGAAATGGGATACAAATTAGGTTACTGCAGGGAAGAGGGATAGGGAAGAAGTTTAGTAATGGCCAACCTCAAGATGGAGATATGTTCTTATAAAAATCTGACTAGTTTCTTCCATCTCAAGAGGATAAAATAAATGGAAATGAATGGATTTTGATGAAAGCAAGCCTTGTTTAGTCATAAGGAATTGGATCATGGCAAGAAGAATATTTAAATTCCCAAAGAGGTTGCCATGGGCAACCTGTGAAACTGGCCCAGGAAAAGGTCCCTAGGGAGTGAATGTGAAGGCATGATTTAGCTTGAGGGCAGGGCTGACTCAGTGACCTCTAGTCTTCTAGTTGTGTGTGCTGGTGATCACATGTAATCAGAAGGAAGAGATGGGGATCAGGTAGATGTCCTCAGTCCTGAAGTGTAAAGCTAGTTGTTCTAACGGGAAAATGAAAATGTTATGATTCAGAGATATTTATCTTTAATGGGTGCAGTTTTGCTGATCAGAATCCAGCTGGTTTCTTCAAAAATCAGCCAGTGGAAGCGGAGGCCCATCTACAGGAAACATTACAATACCAGCTTTCTAACAAGTCATGAGTCATATAAAAACAAGAGCGATGAAGTTAGGCAAGCATCCTGTCCATGACTTTGTGTTTTAACAATTGAAGGCAAATTCTTTTATTTTGGAAGACAAGTGATTAAACAGGAAGAATCACTGATTCCATAAAAAATACCTACAGCTGCTCTAAAGCTCCTTTAAAAGAAAGAGACTTTGCAGGGGAAGGGTAATGGAGGTCAATCAGCAATTCTGCTAGGACACCAGAGACTTCAAAAGGGCAGTTTTGTTTAAGGTTAAGCAAGGTGGGAGGCCAAGGCTCATTCAAATGTAAAATACTAAGACATTTAGGACTGCTGCCCGGCAAAGTCAGGCCACAATGCTAACAAGATGGAACTGATTAGAGGAAACTTTTTTTCCTTCTAATCCAATGCTAACCCACTCCCTGTTTTCAAAGTACATCAAATGAAAGACGTACATTACTATTCAGGAAATTAAACTAAATTGAAAACCAGCCAATTCTCAAGTGTACATATTAAGGCTACGATGTACTCTAAGGATATTGTTAATGAACCTTCAAAATGTAATCATGTCAGGGCCTTACCTTATCTTTTGGTTTATACATACATAGTTCTTTAAAACCCACACAAATACTATGTAAGACATTCTAAAAAGGTATCATCCTGGGGCGCCTGGGTGGCACAGCGGTTAAGCGTCTGCCTTCGGCTCAGGGCGTGATCCCGGCGTTCCCTCTCTCGCTGGCTGTCTCTACCTCTGTCAAATAAATAAATAAAATCTTTAAAAAAATAAAAATAAAAAATAAATAAAAAGGTATCATCCTCATTCCAAATTATTTAAAAAGTGTACATGAGTAGACATCTTCCCAGCACATTAAACCTAACACTGTGTCCACTTGAAAAGAGCAAAGGAAGTGAAAATATTGCTTACGAATGACCTTATTATATAATCTTGTCAACTCGCTGTTTCACAAAAGAAAGGGAGCCATAAATTTGGAGCATGGTAACATTAACAAAATTATCAAGACTTTATCTAATGTTGATTTACATTTCAGATCTGAAGACGTGAAGATATGATTACAGGCTTCCCCTCCTGCTGCAGGATTTGCTTCTTTGCGAAAGCAGGAGCTGCTTCTGCCCTGAAGCTTTGCCTGAACACAAAGTAGCTGTTCTGGCAGAAGGATAGTATGGATATACATATATTAAGTACTGCAAGAAATTAGACGGAGTATAAGAAAGAGGATCACCTGATAGCTTCCAATCTTTTTAGGAAAATAAGCAAAAAAAAAAAAAAGATAGTATTCTATTTCTATTTCTTCTGATGCAGACTTAGCAAACTAGACCAACTATAAGATAAATACTACACAACCAATTATAATGTACATTTTTTCAATTGGGGAGTAGTTAACAAATTTAATTGGAAAAATATCCACAACATATAGTTCAATGAAACAGTATATGTTTAACTAAACTCATATGCTTGAACTCTGTGCCTGCTTTCTCATCTACAAAGTGGGATAATAATGGCATCTACTACATGGAGTTTCTGTAAAGATAAATGAGTTACAACCGATAAGACGTTTATATGCGATGCCTGGTATATAGTAGATTTTAAAAAACTGTTAGGGAGTAAACTGGTGGAGTTGAGAGGGTACAGTGGTTGAAATGAGAACTACCTGTGAAATGTCTGTGCCTGGCTTTCTGGAAGCATGAAGATGCAGTGAGCCTCAAAAGGTATGGCTTAAAGTGCCCCAAGGCGCTGGACTTGCTCCTCCTATGCCCAAGGTATATGCAGCACCGTGGCCACGAACCTGAAAGGGTCCTGAGGATTGAAACAGGCAGCATCATGACAGCACGCAGAGAGCTATGAAACAGAACCCCCTGATGCCTTAGCACTGTTTAAAACACCAGAATTCCAGCACAAAGACAGAGCAGGGGTGGTGCAGGGGTGGGGGGAAGCACGGGAATGACTGAGTCAAAATTCCCTGCCAAACCAATGAGATAAAGGCCAGGAGTAGAAGTTAGTTTAGCCATAATCCAAAAACGTGATATTTCCTGCCTATCCATGTTGGTGGAATTAGCTTCATATCTGCTAAAATCATTCAGTTACTATTATTTTTATCCTCCTCCTCTTTCTCCAGTGAGCTAGTAACTGATCTACGCTCTGTAGGACTCCTGAGGCAGAGAGTAATGCTGGGTCTAGGCTGCGGAGCTGGTGTCACATTCCCAATACATGCCAAATGAAGGATGGAAATCACGCAAGCCTTAGCATTTAAGGCATCATTAAGTTCCATGAGAATACATGCTAAAACAGTGCTTTCTTTCTTACATTTTCTTATCTAAGAGAAGAATGAATACAGAGAGTAGTGCACAAGAACCCTCAGGGCTCTGGGGGCGTAGCCCTAACGCACTAACTTCAACCAACGCAGCTCTTTGTAATCATCTGTTATGTGTCAAAAATAACACATGAATTTCACATTCTACTACACAAAATATTCATGCCTGTTTAATGTGAAAATAAAGTTCCTCCCACATACCTTCTATCCCCAGTTTTCAACTAAAACTAATGTTCCAGGAAAGGGGCACCTGGGTGGCTCAGTCCTTTGAGTGTCGGACTCTTAGTTTTGGCTCAGGTCGTGATTTCATGGGTCATAGGAGGCAGCCCCAATCTGCTAGAAGATTCACTCCCTCTGCCCCTCTCCTCCTATGTTCTTTCTCCAGAATAAATAAATAAATCTTTAAAAACAATAAAAAATAATTCCCAAATAAAACTGATGTTCCAGGAGAATGTGCTTATCCTGTGGATGTATGAACTGCTGGGCAGCTGGCTGTGCGGTTTCCTTTTATTTCCTTTCTATTTTTTTTTAAAGATTTTATTTATTTATTTGACAGAGAGATAGACAGCGAGAGAGGGAACACAGGCAGGGGGAGTGGGAGAGGAAGAAGCAGGCTCCCAGGGGAGGAGCCTGATGTGGGACTCAATCCCAGGACTCTGGGATCATGCCCTGGGCCGAAGGCAGACGCCTAATGACTGAGCCACCCAGACGCCCCCTCCTTTCTATTTTTTTAAATTTTTCTTTTTTAATTTAAATTTTACTTAGTTAACATACACTGCAATATTGATTTCTGGAGTAGAATTCAGTGATTCATCACTTACGTACAACACCCAGTGCTCAGCACGACAATCCCCTCTTTAATACCCATCACCCATCTGGTCCATGCCCCACCCACGTCCCTCCATCAACCCTCAGTTTGTTCTCTATTGTCAGGAGTCCCTTATGGTTTGTTTCCCTCTCTCCTTCCCCCCTGCTTTTCCATATGTTCATTTGTTTTCCTTCTCAAATTCCACATAGAGTGAGATCATAATGTATTTGTCCTTTTCTGACTGACTTAATTTGCTTAAAATAAAATACACTCTAGCTCCATCCACGTCATTGCAAATGGCAAGATTTCATTCTTTTTGATGGCTGAGTAATATTCCACTGTAACTATACATGTACCACATCTTCTTTATCCACTCACCAGTTGATGGACATTTGGGCTCTTTCCATAGCTTAGCTATTGTTGATAATGCTGCTATAAACATCAGGGTGCATGTAACCCTTCAAAACTGTATTTTTGTATCCTTTGGGTAAATGCCTAGTAGCGCAATCGCTGGATCATAGGGTAGATTTATTTTTAAATTTTGAGGAACCTCCATACTGTTCTCTGGAGTGGCTATGCCAGTTTGCATTCCCACCAACAGTGCATGAGGGTTCTCCTTTCTCTTCATCCTCACCAACACCTGTTGTTTCTTCTGTTCTTAATTTTAGCTGTTCTGACAGGTGTGAGGAGGTAGCTCATTGTGGTTTTGATTTGTGTTTCCCTGATGATGAATGATGTTGAGAATCTTTCCGTGTGTCTGTTAGCCATCTGTATCTTCTTTGGAAAAGTGTCTATTCATGTCTTCTGCCCATTTCTTAACTGGATTATTTGGTTTTTGGGTGTTGAGTTTGATAACTTCTTTATAGATTTTGGATACTAACCCCTTATAAGATATGTCATTTGCAAATATCTTCTCCCATTCCGTAGGCTGCCTTTTAGTTTTGTTGATTGTTTCCTTCATTGTGCAGAAGCTTTTTAACTGGATGAAGTCCCAATAATTCAATTTGCTTTTGTTTCCCTTGCCTCTGGCAACATGTCTAGTAAGAAGTTGCTGTGGCCGAGGTCAAAGAGGTTGCTGCCTGTGTTCTCTAGGATTTTGACAGTTTCTTGTCTCACATTAAGGTCTTTCTTCCATTTTGAATTTATTTTTGTGTATGGTGTAAGAAAGTGGTCCAGTTTCACTCTTCTGTGTGTTGCTGTTGAGTTTTCCCAAAACCATCTGTTGAAGAGACAGTCTTTTTTCCATCCGATAGTCTTTCTTGCTTTGTTGAAGATTAGTTGATCATATAGTTGTGGGTTCAATTCTGGGTTCTCTATTCTATTCCATTGATCTGCTGTTTTTGTGCCAGTACCATGCTGTCTTGATGACTACAGCTTTGTAATATAGCTTGAAATCTGGAATTGTGATGCCTCCAGTTTCATTTTTCTTTTTCAGGATTGCTTTGGCTATTCATGGCCTTTTGTGGTTCCATACACACTTTAGGATTGTTTGTTCTAGCTCTGTGAAAATGCTGTTGCTCTTTTATAGGTAGGAATTACCTTATATGTGTAGATTGCTTTGGGTAGTATAGACATTTTAACAATGTTTGTTCTTCCAATCTATGAGGATGGAATGCTTTTCCATTTCTTTGTGTCCTCTTCAATTTCTTTCATAAGTGTTCTATAGTTTTCAGCATGCATATCTTTTACCTTTTTAGTTAGGTTTATTCCTAGGTATCTTATTGTTTTTAGTGCAATTGCAAATGGAATTGATTCCTTCATTTCTTTTTCTGCTCCTTCATTACTGGTGTATAGAAACACAAAAGATTTCTTCACATTGATCTTGTGTCTTGCCACTTAGCTAAATTCACTTATTAGTTTTAGCAATTTTTTGGTGGAGTCTTTCGGGTTTTCTACATAGAGTATCACGTCGTTCTGCAAATAGTGGAAGTTTGACTTCTTCCTTGCTGATTTGGATGTCTTTTATTTGTTTTTGTTGTCTGACTGCTGAGGCTAAGACTTTCAATACTATATTAAATAGTAGTGGTGAGAGTGGACATTCTTGTCTTGTTTCTGACTGTATAAGAAAGGCTTTCAGTTTTTCCCCATTGAGGATGATATTAGCTGTGGGTTTTTTGCATATGGTCTTTATGATGTTGAGGTATGTTCTGTCTATCCCCATTTTATCGAGGGGTTTTTATCAAGAATGGATGCTGTATTTTGTTAAATGATCTTTTCTGCATCTATTGACAAGATCATATGGTTCATATCCTTTCTTTTTTATTAATGTAGTGTATCATGTCGATTGATTTGTGAATAATGAACCATCCCTATAGGCCAGAAATAAATCCCACTTGATTGTAGTGAATAATTCTTTTAATGTACTGTCAAATTCAATTTGCTAGTATTTTATCGAGAATTTTTGCACCCATGTTCATCAGGAATACTGGCCTGTAATTCTCCTTTTTATTCGGGTCTTTGTCTGGTTTTGGAATCAAGGTAATGCTGACTTCATAGAATAAGTTTAGAAGTTTTCCTTCCATTTCTGTTTTTTTGGAACAGTTTGAGAAGAACAGGTATTAACTCTTCTTTAAATGTCTGATAGAATTCCCCTTGGAAGTCAGTTGGCCCAGGACTTTTGTAAGTTGGGAGATTTTTGATTACTGATTCAATGTCTTTGCTGGTTATGGATCTGTTCAAATTTTCTATATTTTCCTGTTCCAGTTTTGGTAGTTTGTAAGTTTCTAGGAATTTGTCCATTTCATCCAGGTTGCCCAATTTGTTGGCATATAATTTTTCATAATATTATATTATAATTGTATTTCTGTGGTATCGGTTGTGATCTCTCCTCTTTCATTTGTGATTTTATCTATTTGGGTCCTTTGTCTTTTCTTTTTGTTAAGTCTGGCTAGGGGTTTGTCAATTTTATTAATTCTTTCAATGAACCAGCTCTCAGTTTCACTGATCTGTTTATTGTTTTTGTTTGCTTGTTTCTATATTGTTTATTTCTGCTCCGATCTTTATTATTTCCCTTCTGCTGGCTTTTGGCTTTATTTGCTGTTCCTTTTCTAACTCCTTTAGGTGTAAGTTTAGGTTGTATATTTGAGACTTTTCTTGCTTCTTGAGGTAGGCCTGTATAGCAATATACTTCCCTTTTAGGGAATGCCTTTGCTGTATCCTAAAGGTTTTAGACTATCGTGTTTTTAGTTTCATTTGCTCCATGTATTTTTTAAATTCTACTTTAATTTCCTGGTTAACTCATTCATTCTTAAGTAGGATGTTCTTTAAAGTCCATGTAGTTGAGGTCTTTCCAAATTTTTTCCTGTGTTGAATTCAAGTTTCATAACACCGTGGTCTGAAAATATGCATGGTATGATCTCAATCTTTTTGTACTTGTCGAGGTCTGATTTGTGACCCAGTATGTGATCTATTCTGGAGAATGTTCTATGTGCACTTGAAAAGAATGTGTATTTTGCTGCTCTAAGATGAAATGTTCTAAATATATCTGTGAAGTCCATCCTGTCAGTGTGTCATTCAAAGCCATTGTTTCCTTGTTGATTTTCTGCTTAGATGATCTGTCCATTGCTGTAAGTAGGGTATTAAAATTCCCTACCATTACTGTATTATTATCAATTTGTTTCTTATGTTTATTATTAATTTATTTATAGATTTGGTTGCTCCCAAGTTGGGGGCATAAATATTTATAATTGCTAGATCTTCTTGATGTATAGATCCCTTAATTATGATATAATGCTCTTCTTCATCTCTTGTTACAGAGTTTGTTTTAAAATCTAATTTGTCTGATATAAGTATGGCTACTCTGGCTTTCTTTCAATGTCCATTAGCACGATAGATTGTTCTCCATCCCCTCATGTTCTTTTTTTCCTTTTTTTCTTTTTAAGATTTATTTATTTATTTGAGAGAGAGAGAAAGTGAGAGAGAGCAAGCAGGGGGAGGGTCAGAAGGAGAGAGTGACAAGCAGACTCCGTGCTGAGCACAGAGCCCGACACCGAGCTCAATCCCCGTACCCTGATATCATGACCTGAGCTGAAATCAAGAGTCAGATGTTCAACCAACTGAGCCACCCGGGTGCCCCATCCATCCATTCACTTTCAATCTGCAGGTGTCTTTGTCTAAAATGAGTGTCTTCTAAGGAGACTAATGGGTCTTGTTTTTTTTTTTTTTCCCCACTCTGATACTCTATGTCTTTTGATTGGAGCATTTAGTTCATTCACATTCAGAGAGATTACTGAAAGATATGAATTTAGTGTCATGTTACCTGCAGAATTGGTGTTTTTTATGATGTTCTCTGGTCCCTTCTAGTCTTTGCTGCTTTTGCTCTTTTTTCCCCAAAAAGTCCCCCTTAATATTTTTTGCAGGGCTGGTTTAGTGATCATGAACTCCTTTAGCTTTTGTTTGTCTGGGAAACTCTTTATCTCTTCTATTTTTAATGACAGTCTTGCTGGATAAAGTATTCTTGGCTGCATATTTTTCCCATTCAGCACGTTGAATATATACTACCACTTTCTTCTGGCCTTCCAAGTTTCTGTGGACAGATCTGCTGCCAACCTGATCTGTCTTCTCTTGTAGGTTAAGGACTTTTTTTCCTCTGGCTGTTTTCAGGATTCTTTCTTTGTCTATGCGTTTTGTGAATTTGAGTATGATACGCCTTAGTGATGGTCAGCTTTTGTTGAATTGCATGGGAGTTCTCTGTGCTTTTTGGATTTTGATGTGCGTGTCCTTCCCCTGATTAGTGAAGTTTTCAGGTATAATTTCTTCCAATAAACTTCTGCTCCTTTATCTCCCTCTTCATCTTCTGGGACTCCTATGATAAGGATATTATTCTGCTTTAACAAGTTGCTCAGTTCCCTGAGTCTACCTTTGTGATCTATTACTTTTATTTCCCTCTTCTTTTCAGCTTCATTATTTTCCATAATTTTATCTTCTATATCACTGATTCTTTCCTCTGTTTCATCCATCCTCATTTTTATGGCATCCATTCGGGTTTGCATCTCAGGTTATAGCATTTTTAATTTTGGCTTGACTAGATTTTAGTTCTTTTATCTCTGCAGTAAGGGATTCTCTAGTGCCTTCTTTGCTTTTTTCCAACCCAGCTAGTATCCTTAAAATTGTTTTAAATTCTAGTTCAGATATCTTACTTATACCTGCATTGGTTAAATCTCTGGCTGTCATTTCTTTCTGTTCTTTCTTTTGGGGTGAATTCCTCTGTCTCGTCATTTTGGAGGAGGAAAAAAGGCAAAACAAAACAAAATAAAAATCAAAAAATTGAAAAAAATTAAAAAATAAAATACATAAGGGAAGCTAGATCCTAGGTGTGTTTTGGTCTGGCTGCTATGACACCCTTGACAGAAAAAGTGTAGAAAGAAAACAAAGGAAAGGAAAGAAGAAAAAAATTTAAAAATACATATATAAACTAAAATAAATAAAAAATAAAAATTGCTCTTTCTGAATCCAAAAAACAAACAAAAACAAAGACAAAAACCAAAAAACCCAAAAAGAAACAAACAAAATCCAAAGTAGGATAGATACCATTTGCCCTAGAGCTGAAGCTTGGCAGCACTCTATGATCAGTAGACTTGGTTTGTTTGGGTTTATGCTGATTTTCTGGGGGAGGGGCCTGTTGCTCTGATTGACAGATGGAATTGCTGTAGTGGAGATGGGCTTGCATGGGGCAGGGGGCAGGGGACAGGGCCTGATATAGCAGCTCTGTTCTCTACTGGGCACTGTTTAGCTCACACAGGTGGATCAAGCTGGTGGGTGCAGGGGAGAAAATGGCTTCTCCCGTTTTCTCCTCTCTGGACCTGGAAATGCATGCCACCCCTCTTCAGTAAGCCTGCACAGACACACAAACAATGGCCTCTCCTGTATCCCTGGTTTCTGTCAGATCTCTGCCTTCACCCTGTGTCCTAGCTGTCCACCTGCCAAACCGTGCAACACTGCTGTGTTTTATCTCGGGCATGGCTGTATTTCAAAATCACACACATCAGAGACCCCTGGGTGCAGACCCACACTGATCCTCTGAAGGAGGGTCTCCTGCAGTTGTGGCTGGTGCTGGCTTGTCCCAGATGACAGCAGAGAGACTGCAGAGTGGTTTGGAGTTATGGTAAATTGCAACACACAGCCAGCACCAGGGTTTGCCACCTTTCACCTGTGTTTTTGTTCCTGAACTGGTGAGTGGGACAGTTCCATGGAGCCTGCAGGGTTCTTTGCCCGAGGACAGGCCGTATCCCCTCTACCAAATGTGCTCCAAGCAGGGGAACTGTTTCTCCCCATGTGACCCTGGGGATCCTCAGGTTGCCCGCTGCTGGGGTTCAGCTCTGCTCTTCCTCTCGTGTGGACGTGCCAATATTGCAGACCTCTAAATCTTCAGAATCTGCACTCCACCGTTTATAGAAAACTAGTGGTATTGCAACATTCTCCTTTTCCCCCATCAATGGTTTTGGGGAATACTTTTCTTGTGCAGTCGCCTGCATGTGTTCTTACTACCTCCCCCCAACTTCTTCTCTTCTCTCCTCCTTCTCTCTCACTACTCCCTCTGCAGTCAGGGTTCTCTCCCTTAGGCAATACTCCCAGCTCTTTTCTCCTGCAGATCAACTCTCTGCAGTTCCTACATTTTTGTAGGACATGCAGCTTTCTTCTCTAAGACTTCCAATCCATTTCTTGGGTGTTAGAATGATCTAATATTTATCTAGCTTGTTTGAGGGAGAAGGAAAGCTTAGGGTTGCCCTACTACTCTGCCATCTTAACTCTCCCCCTGTGGGGTTTCTTTAATTGTAATCTTAGTCCAGTTTGAGGAACATATTCTTTTTTTCTCTTAAAAAGTATTCATTAAATGACTTCTTTAGATTATAGAAAGAACACATGCTAACGGTTAACAAGCTGAAAAATATAAAAAGTACCAAACAAAAAAACACACAAAAAAATTCAAATGAAAAGTCACTATTGACCCAGAGAAAAGACACAGATGACATTTTTGCACGCACTCATTTTTAAAAAAATGTCTCTCTGTATAATTCTACAGGATTTTTGCCACATGTGCAGATTCCTGTTCCAGCACCAAAAGAAACTCCATGTTGTCCTTTGTATAATCCCTTCCTCCCTTTCCCCTTTACTCTGGCACCCCCCATAACTGATCTCTATCTCTGTAATTGTGCCATTTCAAGGATCATGCAGTATGCAACTTTTTGATATTGGTTCCCTCACCCCCACCTCGCGTAATGCCCTTAAGAATCATCCTTGCTCCATGTATCAAACATTCGTTCCCTTTTATTGGTGAATAGTATTGACATGGATGTACCACAGTTTAATTATTCATCCATTGAAGGATATATGAGTTGTTTCCAGTTTTCAGTTATCACAATAAAAATGCTATGGACATTCTTCTATAGGTTTTCATGTTTTCTTCCTTATAAGATGAATTCACAGGAGTATAATTGTTGGGTGTGGCAATTATACATGTTTTTTATAAAGAAACTGCCAGGCTCATTTCCAGAATGGCTTTACCATTTGCCAGCAATATATGAGAGATTTAATATTTCCACATCCTTGACAACATTTGGTATTGTCTTCTATTTTTGTTATTCCAATTGATGTGTACTGGTATCTCATAGTGGTTTTAGTTTGTATTTCTCTAATAGCTAATGGTGTTGAACATCCTTTCAGGAGCTTATTTGCCACTCATATGTATTCTTTAGTGAAATGTCTGAATCTTTTAACTATTTTTCAATTGGATTTTTTGTTTTCTTATTGTTGAATTTAGAGAGTGATATATCTATATAGATGTATCTCTATACACACACACACACTCATAATATATATTACAGTTATGAGTCCTTTGCTGGATATAGGATTTGGAAATATTTTCTCTCAAGCAGTGATTTGTCTTTTATTCCCTTAACAAGCTCATTTGCAGAGCAAAAGTTTTAGTTTGAAGTTCATTTTGGAGGCTACAGTTGTCCAATTATTCTAGCACCATTTCTTAAAGACACTTTTTTCATTGAACTGATTTTCCACCTTTGTTAAAGGGTTATATTTAGTTGAGTATATTTATATGTTAGTTGGGTATATTTATATGTTAGTTGGGTATATTTATGTGCATTTATTCCTGGGTTCAGAAGCACGGTTGTGATAAAACTATTTAATCATTACCAGTGCAAATTTTGCCTAGAAAACCTCATTCTGTATAGCAATAAATTTAAAATATTTTACCTATTACTAAAGTTTTTTTAAAAAAATTGTACACTTAAAAATGTCACAAAGACAATTTTGGGCTGACCACACACATCATAGAATGAATCCTATCAGTAATTCTTTAAATAGCCAACTGTGCTGATATAATATGATTCTATTTATTTGAAATTTTACACACAGATTTTAAATGTTTTAATAATTTAAAATATTATGTAAATTAATATAATCTCATATTGCAAACAATAAGTAGGATGTTAAAAGCATAATATTATATATAGAGTACATAGCCATGTATACAGATAATATTCCTTAAAGCACAATGTTATATTTTATAGAGTAATAGTAAAATTATGAAAAAAAAGTCTATTGCTGTCTTTGTGCTTTTCTGTATTTTTACAAATTTTCTACAGGGCTCATGTATTACTTTAGTAAAGTAGAAAGAAATTAATAATAAAAAATAAAGACTAGAATTTAGCTGGAAAAATTACCCTCTAAATTAAAGTAAAAATTTGAGTATAAAAATAAAATACAATAAAACAAATCACTTTGTAACTCTACTGAATTATTAGGCTCAGGGCTGGATTCATCCCTTTCTCTTTCTCTCTCTCTCTTTCAAAGGTTTATTGAACACCAATGATAATCAAAGCATTTTCCTATGTTTTTTGGGACAAATGATGCCAAGGCCTGATAGTTCTTTGGAGAGGTTGCAAACAAAAGGGTTCCTTCACCCTAAACTCAGATTTTTTTTTCTTTCAATTTTTTTAGGGATAGAAGACAAGTAATTAAAACTACAAGTAAGAGAAAAATTGAAAGGACAAGTGGAGACTATTGTTTTGCATGTAGCTATTAGTGGCTGAATGTGGTTATTAAAGGATCATTTTTATAATACTGAAGTTCAACAACCATATTATTTTCTATCCAGCCTCTATTCATGATAATTCTTAAACATTTCAATGTCCCTATTAGCTAGTGACTATAATATCTACCTTCCATGAAACAGTCTAAACACGTTAATTGGATTAATACTTATTCAGAATAAGTTTTAATTACTGAGTAATCTAATACAGAAATGTTTTTACACGTACGACATTTCAATTATATACCATCAATTTCCATGACTTTAATTTTGACAGTCCCCCCCATCCCACACACAAACAAACAAAACTATAAAAACATTAAAACAATGGCAGACGGGAGCAAACAGGTGTCTCCCAACTCTTGGAGCATGACCTAAAGCACATTCTGTAAGCATAAAACTTCTTTCAAGTCTTTTGTTTTTTTCTTAAAACATAATGTGATTCCATTTACTCTCCAGACATAACAAGATGTCCTTTAAGACCTTTGTTAACTTTCTTTCCCTCTTTTGGAACACAAAAGGTATAAGGTATCAATAAATTTTACAAATAAAATAATGAATTGTGTCTTCCATAGAGCTAATATTAATAACAAACCACTACCATTATTATAACTACTACTAATAATCAGTTAACTTTTATTGCCTTTGACTTAGACGGCATTGTTTTAAATTTGTTATTCATTTTAATACCTACAAAATTATTTATGATAAGTGGGATTTAGAAATTGGAACTTGAGCCTCAGTTTCCACATCTGAAAAATGGGATAATAGAATTTATCACCTAGATTGTTATAAGGTTAAATGAGAATGTGCATTTAAAGTGTTTATTTGAAAAACTGGCAAAATAGTAAGCTCTCACTAAGTTGTTCAGGACTGCACAAATCCAGTAGTGCTGTGGCTCCAAACATTTCTGAGTGTGAGAACACATTTTAATGTCAACACATTTCTGAACCTAAATTTAATTACATATATTAACTAGGGATATTAGCATCTATCAACTGAGGAAACATTTAAAGACAAAACTCAGTAAACTTTAAAATAAATTTGTATTTTAATTATTATAACAAAATCTGCAAGCACTTGAAAAATGTGGTGAGCAATATGTATTGTTTCCAGCAATGGCTGGAACAATGTGAGAATCTAGTACAAGAACTTCATCTCCCTGCGTGTCTATTCACTGCAGGGAAAGGTACTCTGTTGATTGGGGCCAATGTACCCAGGTAGTCTGTTCAGCCACAGGTGCCTATAGTCTGTGCGTGGCCTCAAATGGCCTCCTGAAGCCTTATCCCTTACCCTTGGTCAGACTCCTTCCTAGACGTAAGCAGCTTCAAAAAATACCTGGTCTTTAAATCCACAGCTCAGTAAAAGAGGGAAATAATATAGACACACTGTTGATTCACCATCAGGCAAAACAGACTGCTAGTGAGGAGCACAGATGCTGTTATTAGGTAGACGTAGGGTTGAACTCTGACACTGCTCTGTGACAAGGGGGAGCTATGTAATTTATGTCAGTCTCAGTTTCCTTATAGATATAAGGTGGATAATTCCTAACTCATAAGGTTAGTGGAGGGATTAAATGAGATAAATTATGCAAAGCTCTCAAGCACAATGTCTGGCATATGATAAGTCCTAAATAGTAGCTGATTCTATACTTACTAAAACAGGAAACAGCTCAGCAGGACATACTCTTCATGAAATGCATAATATTTGAAAATTGCATTATACACTCTCTGAATGAAGTATAAAGCATTTATAAATATACAAAAATTGATTTGAAGTCAGAATAGTATTATTCCAGTATACATCACACTGAAAGAAATAGAACAATGGTTATTTTGGAATTCTATTGAGAGGAAAGAGGATATCTTTAAGCGACAGACACCTTTTTTTTTTTTTTTGCCATATTCTTGACAAATTTTCTGAACAAAAGTGACCTAGTAAAGGGCTCCCCTTTGTTGGTTTATTTAAACTCAAATAGTGGATGTAACTGGGAAGAGTTTAGCTAATTTCAAAGCAGTGCAAAATAATTTAAAGAAAAAAATACTCTATGGAATAGCAACTCGTCTTCAAAGCGTGAAGAAGAGTCATGGGTTTCTGATGCTCATTATAGAAAATATGTAAAATAGAAGGTTTTAAGAGAAAAATTTGCTATTAGGCCACTCAGCACAGTAACAGATGAAGTAATCACAAGGATATTTTAGTAACAGAATCAGTCCTTCATGCCATTATTTCCTTAGAAAATCTAGCAGTAAGTTCAAGAGCAAAATGCAACCTTTTCCCATTCTCTTTAAAGGACAAATATAATGCATAGCAATAAAACAACCTAATGAGTCCCTAAAGGAAAATACATCATGAAACAAAAACCAAAGGAGAGCAAGGACTAATTTCTCATTACATACTGTTATCTAGATTGTGTAATGAACAAAGAAAGTTCACGTAAGTAGAAAAAGCAAGTTTTCAGCTGAGATACATCTTCAGTGATTACAATATATATGCCTGGGCCATTTTGAAATCTGTCCCTATCACAAACAAAAAACCCTAAAATTCGTAACTTTGTTTTTTAAAAATATGCTGACAAGGGAGATAACTAGAAAAGGTCTTTTCGCATTTTAATAAAAGACAGTGGATAGAGATTTATCTCTATCTCATATATTACTCATTACTTCAGTCACATTTCGCCACTCTATGTTACTAGCCATTTCAGTCATGTGTTACTGTATTATATAGGCTGTATTACATAGACTCACTTAAATCAATTCTTTATTGTTGCAATAGTGTTCTGTGAAACACAACTCTGTAATGGTGATTTCTAAAGCACAGAGCAGACAGAGCACCAGCCAAGAAAAGACACATTTCATAGTGACGAGAACTCAATTCTTCATGGAAAACAGTTAATAAGACAGCTAGAGAAAAATACAACCAAAATACGATGTTGGCAATAAATATATTCCAAAAACACATGACTTGTACACTATTTGCTGTTTTATGTGAAGAACAGTGAATACCTAAAAGGATCATAATTATGAAGCGTATAATGCTTTCCACTTTACAACACGTTTTTAAAAATTTAACCATAATTAATCATTGCGTGCATGATTAATTATGTGTGTTGCTTCCCCTAATTTTCACAAATACCCTAGAATGGCTTCCAACTACAGATTCTTAGCTTTTACCAGTGTACCATAAAGTTCACAGAAACAAGTTAACTTTAATATCCCATCACTGTAAATGGTAGAACTTGCCTCTATACCCACAATGGAATAACATGTTTAAGTTTCTGCCAACATCAGATTCTCTCTGTGACGAATCTCACATTACTAACCTCTCTTCTTCACCATGGGGTAGAGTTAGGATGAATACTGAGCAAGTTGGTTGGAAATGCAAGCCTTCTCTACAACGTAATTCTAACTATCCCAAAAGGAGAGAAAGTTGTTTTTTAAAGCTGATGGTCAGAAAATACTCTCCTTCTTCTGAGATACTGTATGTTAACACACTTCTCTGAAAAATGCTCACTATAGAAATGACTAGTCTCCTGTTTCTCGACTTCAAGGAAATCCAAGTTAACATCTGTAACAGAACAATGGGTCTCTCTGTGGCTGTCTGTCTGTGCTCTCCTTCACTGATCTTGTTTAACCTTGGGTTTGAATCCATATCTTTGCTTTTCTTTTATTCCTTTATGTTTATATGGCCATTGTCAAATAAATATTTCTATGGTAAGGTGCCTCAAGTGCTACATGTAGAATTCAGCAACCTCAGAAACTTCATCCCTGCAAACCCATCCTGATGTATACAGAGATGTATAATTCTGGTCTCACCAATGCAGCAGTGACTCACCACCATTTGATAGTGCTGGGATCTAAAACCTGCTGGCAGGTATCCTCTTGGCTACTTCTAAGCTTTAGACCTTGGGTGAAATCCCTTCCTCCCTCTCTGCTTGACTTCTTATATAAAATGTTAGAGTTCAATTCTGTAACATTAAAGAGGTTTTTCCATCAGAAAATACCTCAGATAAGCACAAATGTGGAGAGAAATGTTACTAGTTAAAGCATGCCCTAGAGGAGGTTGTGTGAATAAAAAACTCACAAATATAGTTTAAAAATAATTAAGTATTGTTTGCAAATGACTCTATGTGTAGTCATAGTACACATAAAACATACTATTTTTTTCCTCCTTTAGAACAAGGGACAACCAGAAAGATGACCCTCTGTGAGTAAGCCTTCTCTATCTGTTTAAATAAAACCTGCAACAAAACACCTAGAATTTATCTTCCCGCTCCTGGTGATCAAATCTTTCCATTTGTTTTAGGTGAGTGGTTTTATCAGGAGACATTTGATGGCAGCAAAAGGCTTCTGTTGGGTGGACAGTGATTTCCAAGGGATTGCAAAATGCATTTAAAGATCTGCTCTAATCATAACACAGAATTTCCATATGGTCATTTTATAAACCATATGACAATCACTTTTGATCAGTGCTTCCCACAGAGAACTTAAGAGATAGTTAAGCATGAGGCCAAATAGGTAAGTATTGCTGTTTGGAAAACCAGAATATGATTCGGGGTAATCAGGGTAACACGTCAAGTAATGAAGTTTTATAATTCAATAATGACATGTTAAAATTTTATTTTACTTGTAGTCTATAAATAAATTGCCAATAACAACAAATGATGTTGATATAATACACACACACACACACACACACACACAAGTGTACATCTCTCTGGGCTGACAAGAATGTGGAAGTAAAAATTTTGAGAGTTCTGGCAAATTAACAAAGCTGAACACAAATTGTCCTGTATAGGTAAACTATTTGTAAATATGGTGATAAAAACACTTAGGACTGAAATGAGAATTTCAACTCACCTTTCAGACTTAAGGCATCTTAAATGCTGTTCAGTTTCTCATTTTAATGACTCAATCAACATAACAGAAAAAAATCCATATTCCTGCTGAAAATTAGTTAAGGATCTTACTCATATACCTTAATCCTAAGGCCTTTGCTAAGAAATGGTGCAGGTGAGAAACAAATGTTTCCCACTGTTTTTGTAAAACACACAAGGAGTTTCATACAACTGCCATTTTCTGTGGGAAATGGGAATTACAGAGATGTTCACAACCCACACTCTGTCTACAGGTTGTAAGAATTGCCTGTTAAGCTAACCAGGAAACATTACAAATAAAGTGTCTCTATCAGGCATCAAGGAAAGGTAAGCATTTCTGGTTCAATTGTCCTATGCCAGCCAAGGATGAAAATTTCAAAAAAACTGAGGGCTTCAGAGGGGAGGGGGGTGGGGGAATGGGATAGGCTGGTGATGGGTAGTAAGGAGGGCACGTATTGCATGGTGCACTGGGTGTTATATGCAACTAATGAATCATTGAACTTTACATCAATAACCAGGGATGTACTGTATGGTGACTAACATAATATAATAAAAAATTATTATTAAAATAAAAAGAAAATTCCAGATTTATCAAAATTCCAAAGTAAACATTTTCCTGAATGAAAATATTCCCCTGTACCCACTCATGTCTCTCCCTGCCTATGGCCCTGTCCAGAGCTCTGTAAATTACTATCCCCTTAGGCCGTCCAGGAAAGTTTGCAATAAATTTAAACATTAAGTATCTACATTTATTTGTAACAATAACAAAAATGACAGAAACAATGACCCTAATTCTTGACAGATTCCATTTCATAGCTGAAGAACAACCAAGATCTCTTCTATAAGGATGAGTAGACAAAACAATCACCAGAGGAAATAAAAAGTCTCAATAGTTCAAAAGAAAGGGATATGAGCACTGAGAAGAAATGTTACCCAGTGAAATAGAGATACTAGAAGAAGCAGGAGAAAACTTTATAAACACTCTAAATAGTAAAAGCTAAGAATAGAAAAACACAGAGTCAATAACAGAATGTGATTAACTAGAAGAAATCTGTAAACAATGATAGCAGTGAAATCATGCTCCATATATTTACAAAGAGACCACAGTAGTAGTTACTGACAGATTTGGAGTTTCCAAATGATAGAATTAGTGATCTAGGATATGAGAGCAAGGATCAACAGAAATCAAAAATTGGGAAGCTAGATTAAAAGATAGAAATTATGAGAAAATATAATCAAATTCATGGAAACTATATCAAGAGCTCTGATATATATGCAACGTAAAATTAAAAGATGGAAACACTACTTCTGAATTGGGGAAAGAGTTAAAGAAGGACACCAGGAACTTGGAGGAACTTGGCAAAATCAGTGCAAAAAAGACCTTTACCTGGATATGGTAAAGTTCCAATTTCAAAGGATATAGGGAAAAAAAAAAACCTACAAGCACCTAGAGAGGGGGTATATATATATATATATATATATATGTATATACATATAAATATACATTTATATATACATATACATATAAAAATATATATGTATATACATATAAATATACATATACATATAAAATATATATGTATATACATATATACACATATAAAATATATATGTATACACATATATACATAAATATTTATATATAAATATATATTATATATAACTAGTATGTATAAACTCTCTTTATATACATATACATATATAAATCCATATATATAGAGATATAGATGTAATATATATTCTCAAATGAAAATAGAATTAGATGGAAATCAATCTTCCTAACCCCTCTGCAAAAGATAATGGAGCAATGTTTGCAGATTTTTTAAAAGAAGGAATTATGACTCAAGAAAGATATACTCAGTGAAAGTCTGGTTCATTGGAGAGGGGAAAAGGAAGGCATTTTCAGATCTGTAGCATTCAGACTAAGTACTATTTTTGTATCCTTCTGATGAAATAATGAATAAAACCCATTTGAAATGGTATTCCAACCAGTCAAGAAAGGAAATACCACGTAGAATGATGGGAAAACAATAATAACTAGAATCTCACAACATGGTACATGGAAAGTAATCAATAAATATCAGTTAAATCTATGAAGCCTATATACTCTAGTGTTAATCTAGTGTTAAGCCTAAATTACATACAAAGACATAATTCCTGAAGTAGCTGTATTTTGTAAGAAAACAAAACTTTCAGATTATTTCAACAAAACATTGAAGATGGGAAAGTACCTACTGCCACAAAGTATTCATCTGACCCAAAGAAGAATCCACTGATACATTTTCATTCTTGATATTGATAAAGGAATATGCAAATATATATTTAAACTTTTTAAAGATAATGGTATATAGAAGGCAATTAGAATGTGAAACCTTCAAGTCATAAGATGTGGGAGGATTGTTGCTGGAGGCCATGGAAGACCAAGAACATTAACCATAGTAGAAAAGGTCAGGATATTTAAAAAAAAAACAACAATCTTAGGAAGTCATAACAACAGGTCAGATAAAATAAGAGGAATGAGATCAAAGCATCAATTATTACAATATAGGTGACTGGCTTAAAATTTCCATTTAAAAGGCAGGTAAGTTTAGTTTATGATCAAAAGAAAACTTCAGCTATTTGATATTAATAAGAATCATACCTAAAATAATATTTTGAAAAGGATAACAATAAATATGTAGAAAGTATATATGAGGCAACTACAAAGTAAAAAGTGAGTAATGTTAATATCAAAAAACAGAACTCATAACTAAGATTTTTATATTCTACTGTTAAAACCTATAAACGATAACTCAGATCTAAGCATGGACCTCTATGCCTATGTCAGGAATATATAAAATATGAAAAGCTATTTAGAAGAACATATAAAAAAATTAAAAGCTAGTTAGAAGCTGTCTAGAAAAGCACAAGATTAAAAACTGTATGGGGAATTAACATACCATTCTACATCAAAGAGATCAATTATTCCAAACACAATAGGAATATAGAGTATCTACCAAGTTGATTCAGTACTACATATTGACAGTTGAACCCTACAAACAATGATTATATGCTTTCTTCCATATATAAATAGTATATTTGGAAAAAATTATGTTAGGCTTCAAAAGTTCATTATTCTATTAAATAAAATTTATTATTAATATTACTAGTAAAAAAACAAATGATCAGTAATAATTTAAAATTATTAATTAATTCTCATGTGGATGATTATATCAAAATAAAAATTTAGGACTCTAAAAATTAACCAAAATGAAAGTAGTATTTGGCCAAAATGGTACTCAAAGAAAAAAAAATCTAACCCTAAATGCATTTATATTTAAATGAGAAAAATTTTAGTACTTCAACTATGCATTTGTTATACTTAAGAAACTAAAAAATGACAATAAAATACTTTAAAATGTATTGAGGAAGGAATTAATAAAGATAATAATTACATAAATAGATTAAACATAGATAAAATAGACAAGAGTAGTTTTGATAAATACCAATAATTGGTTCTTTAAGAGAACTATAAAATAGACAACCTTCACAGTACTGATCATGAATAAAAACAGACTATTTAGACACACATTATTCAAAAAGGAAGAAGCAAAATGTAAAAAAGAACATTTTGAAACCATAATAGAATATGCTCAATCTTTACTAATTAACACTAAAATCTGGAAAATTCTGTTGGCCACAAACAATTTAAATCAGGAAATGTCAGGAAGTTTCAGTTAAAACACCAACAAAATAAATATTACGAAGAAAGAACACTCAAAAAGTTATCTTCTCTAAGAAAATGAGGTAAAGGCCAATTTAATTTTTCAGATGAGTTCTGTACAAGATTTGAAGGATGGCAAAATCCTAGGCAGCTTTATCTTAGAGCAGAGGGAGAAAACTTTCTCCGTAAAAGGTCAGATAATAAAAATATAGTGGCTTTGAGAGTCATGAAGTCTCTGTTGCAATTACTGAACTCTGCTGCCATAGGATGAAAGCAGACACAGACAGCATATAACCCAACGGGCATGGCTGTGCTTCAATACAGCTTTATTTACAAAAACAAGTGGTGGCCTGCAGGTCATAATTTGCCAACTCTTAACCTGGCATAAAGTGATAGAGACTTTCCTAATTCATTTTATAAAGGTAATATAAAAAACTAAAATCTGAAAATGATAAAACACAAAGAGAAAAAAATACTAACTCATTTAGGATTACAGTGCAAAAATCTTAATTGAAAATTGAGTATAATCCAGCAATATATTAAAAGAATAATACATTGATTAAAAGGATTAATCCTAGCAATACAAAGACAGTTTCTCTTTAAAGATCTAGTACATTAGTAACTTTTCATATTAAAAAGGCAAAGGAGTAAATAGGATATATATTGATATCCCCAAAACATTTGAAAAGGCTCTTTTCATAAAAACAGTAAAATATAAAAACTTTAATAATAGAAGAAAATTTAATTAAATTGAAAATGTATTTATATGAAACTAAATGCAGATTTTTTTAAATGCCAAAACACCAGATGTATTCCAAAATTAGTCAAGAAATAAGTTTTATCAGTATTAGTTTTATTATTGGTATGCTTTATGAGAATAAATAAGAGGTACAAATACCGAAACATTAGTTTAGCAAGATGACTTGAAGTTTTAAAAATAATTTTAGTACATATAGTAAAGATAACCAAATAGATATTCTTAAGAAAATATATTTGAAAAATTATATTCACAATAAAAACAAAAATATAAAAATTACATTAAGCTTAATGTGTAGTTTAAAAAAAAAATTTTAAATGCATTAGGAATATCAGGGGCGCCTGGGTGGCACAGCGGTTAAGCGTCTGCCTTCGGCTCAGGGCGTGATCCCGGCGTTATGGGATCGAGCCCCACATCAGGCTCCTCTGCTATGAGCCTGCTTCTTCCTCTCCCACTCCCCCTGCTTGTGTTCCCTCTCTCGCTGGCTGTCTCTATCTCTGTCGAATAAATAAATAAAATCTTTAATAAATAAATAAATAAATAAATAAATAAATAAATAAATAAATGCATTAGGAATATCAAAGGAAATAAGTAGACAGAAATTACAATTCTCTATGAAAAAAGTTTTATACCGATGCCTCTTCCAAAATTAACTCATAAATGATATTCAATTACAACTAAAATTGTAAAGGCATTTTAAGGAGGGATGAAGATGGAGAGGAAGGTAACTTTACATGAAATACATGGCAATAGAAGAGATTAGTCTAGAACATACTAATAAAATATGTTGGGAGAGTAGTTGGAACTATATTATTGTACACTGAAATCAGTTGTAAAGGAAACATAATTAAATAATCATAGCACTGAAGCCACTGTAGACAAAAAGAATCATGGAAAAGAATACAAAATGCAAAGACTTAACTAAGTGGCTATTAACATTTTATTATATAGTGAAAGTAACATTTCAAACATTACAAGTAAGGAGAGATTGAATTATTAATAAATATTATTGGAGTCACCTGCAAGCCAAATTTATAAAATTTTCCTGAGAGAAAATTGGCAATATATAAAGAGTTTCTAATATATGTATCCCTTAAGGTAATTTGACTTAATGAATGCTTCCTAAGCAAATAATCATACAACTGTTTGATTATGACAACTCTTAGTACCTAGTGTATTACAATGAGAAAATCTTGAAATAATCCAAATATCCAATAAGTGAAATTGATTAAATAAAATGCAGTACAATGTACAATGAAAAAGTGGAATACCATGCAGCCATGAAAGTTTTTAATGTACATACACACACCTAAGTCTAAATATATCTATGTATACAAATATATAGATTGGGATGAATATATATGTGTATATTATATAAATGTATATACATTATCTATATCCCTACTTATACATATATATGTTTATGTTTGTGTGTATATCTCTGTATACACATATCTAAAATACATGGTTTATGTGACTACGTGAATAAAGTAGACTGTAAGATGATATAAAACCATTTTGTAAAAAATTTATAAATATGTACATGTCTATTTGTCTATGATTAAGAAAAAAAAGTCTCTGGATCATATACACACAAATATTGATGCTGTTTATTCCTGAATGGTGGGATTGGAGATTATTTTTATTCTTTCCTCTTTGCTTTTCTGCATTCAATGAAATTTGTTTGCTTGAAATTTGTTTGAGCTATATTCTCAGGGAAAAAAATATTTAATTTTAAAATCCATAAATGAGTAAGTGGCACCAATATCTATTCTCAGAAAGGAAAATACTTGTTTTAATGATTTCAGCTAATAAAAACTCAAGGATTTAGCAAATTAAGTTTGCAATCCATATTGTTTTAGATCCCAGTGCCCGACATTTGACATAGTTAACTCCAGAATAAAGTATGGGTAATTTAGAAAATAGAAAAAGAAAAGAAAGAAAGAAAGAAAGAAAGAAAGAAAGAAAGAAAGAAAGAGAGAAAGAAAGAAAAAAAGAAAGAAAGAAAATAGTTTAGTACCACAGTTTCCAAACTTTACATGAAATCATCTCAGGGTATTTCAGTAAATTTTAAAAAGTGCCACAAATTATTTTAAAATTTCAAGGGAAATACAATATTAATAGATACCTATTAAATATTGCACAAACTATTAGCTGGTGGTAGTTCACAGTCTCAACATTAAACTTTGCTTCATTCCTTTTGATGATGTCCTATCTTTGTGAAGCTGGGTTTTAATGATTGAAATGATAAAAAGCAAGCACCAGTTGAGAATCGATTTGGAACAGGAAATGAGGGTTATAGCCTCCACTCAGATTCTAAGATTTGGGAAACTGTGTACTGTCCAACAAATACAAACATCTGGTTAGTAAATGATTATGGTTATTTAAGAATAAAATTACATATTTTTTAATTTTAATTTATGTGTATTATTTTTTCAACTAGCTACCAAGTTGTTAGGATATAAATTCTTAAAACGTTATTTAAGTCTAACCATTTGGTAAAAGGAATTGTTAAAGATCTCTTTTGCCCTGTTACTGAGACACTATGTGTGGGTGGGCAACATGAACCTAGAAAGTTTGGAAACCTCCGGCCAATATCATTAACTAGTACACATCACCCTACTGGTAGGACCTATTCCACTACATGGTAACCCATAGCAGCGTAGTTTCTAACTTCGAGGCTTAGATCAAGTAGTAATTATAACTGAACCTGATTATGTTTAATTCCTCCAAAATTCCATCACAAAACTGGGGCATTGTGAAGGATGACTTTCAAAAGAAACAACGTTTGAATGAAACCCCAGGTTGCATTGAACTTATATTTGAGTTTTGTCCAAATCTCTTTCACCAAAGCAAAGCTCTTTTGACTTTCATTGTTATAATATAATCACTTATGTGGCCCATACCCATGACTCTCCAAACAGGGTTCATTAAGTATAAAATTTGAATGTTTCTGTGACTCTTGAGACTGCCAATTCCTCAATGGTGACAATGGGGAAGGATTAATTAAAATGAATGTTCCCTAAAACAAAAATAGCAAAAGACTTCATGTAAATGACCCCTCATAATAAATATATTGTGACAACAATCATAATTAAATATTATAATTTATTTGACAAAGAAAAAAGACTGATACAAGATAACTTCTTTAGACAAAAAAAATTTGCTAATTTGGATAACTGAAGCCATCTTCCACAGATTTCTAATTTATCAGAAACTAAAAGAGCAACTTTTACAGATGCAAAATATAAACTTCATGTTGTTTTCCAAGGACAAACAGATATTTCACAATATACCATGTTAATCCATGGTTATACTTTAAAAAAATAAAAGTTCCTACAGGGGATTTTATAAAGTACGTAACTTAATAAGTTAATTTAGCAAAAGCTATTAAACTTATTACAGGCTTTTTTGGGTATGTCGAGCATCCTAGTTGCAACCATTAAGATCCTTTTAATTTAGGAGATAATGACTAGATAGGCCCATTACTACAGTCTCTCAGATAAGTCATTTGAGTGAAAGGAAGAGATATGTAGGTCAGCCCACTTGCTATACATACTAAAACCCAAGATCCACAAAGGTAAGATAACTTGCCCCAAGTCATCCACCCATCCATCCACCTATCCATTCGATATTTAGAGAAAACTCTGTGCCAGACGATGAGTTATTCATTGAAGAGAAGGTCCCTTCTGTCACCGAACTTTCAGTCAAGTGCATGGTCTTCTTAGGTACATGTTCGAATAGCCTAGGTTACTGCATTTTGAAAATCTCGATCTCCAGACCTCACTCTAGGATTAATTAAATAAGAATTTGTAGAGTGCCATCCAGGCACCAGTATTGTTTTGTTAAAGGTATACAATAATTCCATGAGCATTCAAGGTTGAGAACCACTCAAGGGGGAAGACAAAAACTGAACAAGTAATTACAAAAGCCCCAAGTGCTGAGTGTTAACGACTAAGAAGTGTAAAGTCTCCTGCCCAGCTCTTGAGGTAGCTAAACATTTTCATTTATGGAACTATCCGATTAAAAGGTTTTGAATGTAAAGTATGACACTCATCCTCAACAAAGTGGAATACGTTATTCTCAAAGCATCAGTACTTTGCAAGGCTCTAGGTAAATAAATCATAGGATTATAGTTCATTGAACATAAGCAGGGATTGTGACCTGTAAATGAAATCTTCTCATGAAAAGGCAAAAGTTACACGTTGTTCATATCATACAAGTTCTGATTAAAATTATTAAGACCTGTCATTGTGTTTTTTCAAATATATAGTATAAGGTTTTTCTTTCAGGGGGGATAGTCCTTACATCAATAAATTTGGGAAATACAAGGATGTTCCATGTTGATGTTCATTATTGGTTTTTTTTTAAGTAAACTCTACATCCAATGTGGGGCTTGAACTTATGACCCAGAGATCAAGAGTCACATGTTCTACTGACTGAGCAAAACAGGTGCCCCGATGCTCATTATTATTAATTTTGCTTTACTTTATGGTAAACATGAAAATAAGTTTAACCTATTACTCAAAGAAATATAAAGCAAATACGGCATAGGCCTGTAAACATTTTAATAAATGTTACTTATGGCTTTACAATTACATAACACAATGATTGTGTGTTGTCTTTAGAAGTTCTAAAACTTCAGAAATCTAAATGCAATTTTGCTTTTAAATTCTCTCAAGTCACAGATACAGAAATCTTAAAACGGTAGCTCTTAAAGTGAAATGCCAAAACTCCCGCTCAAGACACACAAGGAGCAATCAGGTTTTTTAATTAATTAATTAATTAATTAATTAATTTTTTATTAATGATTTTTTATTATATTATGTTAGTCACCATACAGTACATCCCCGGTTTCCGATGTAAGGCTCGATGATTCATTAGTTGCGTATAACACCCAGTGCACCATGCAATACGTGCCCTCCTTACTACCCATCACCAGTCTATCCCCTCCCCTCTGAGGCCCTCAGTTTGTTTCTCAGAGTCCATAGTCTCATGTTTCATTCCCCCTTCTGATTACCCCCCCTTTCTTTATCCCTTTCTTCCCCTACTGATCATCCTAGTTCTTATGTTCCATAGATGAGAGAAATCATATGATAGCTGTCTTTCTCTGCTTGACTTATTTCACTTAGCATTATCAAGGAGCAATCAGTTTTAAAAACAATATTTGGCAAGCTGTATTTTTGTCCCTTCAAATATCTGCAGCCCCTAGAATATAAGATAGCTCCACACAAATTTTATCTCCTTGTTTGACCAAATAGCAAGCAACTTAGGCATTTCAAAGAGTAAGACTTTCTTACAGTGGTTTTTTAAAATAATGTGTCCTACTGTACACAAATTCCCATTGAAAGCTCTTTCAATATAATTTACACCTACCATTTCCTAATTCACAATAAATTTGATACGAGAGACATTGTCAGCAGTGAAAAGCAGCCAAATAGAATCTAATGATATCATGTACAAAATGAAAGGCCAACTGGACCCCGAGCCCCTTCCTGCTTTGCATTGCCGAAATTTGTATGGTAAACGGGAGCCACGTGGACGACGCAGTTCATACCGTGATTTAGCTCACATCCCAAAGGAAATGTGTTCGCTTATAAATGGTGCCAATAGACCTACCCAAGAAATTCTGAAGCTGCCCTTAACAGAGAGAAAAATTCACTCTAACTCAACTCCCAAGGACACTGGTCTTTTAAACGTATCGGTCTAAAGCACGGGCATCTATAACTCTACTTGCTTGTCTTGATATATCATCTATTATCTTTCTCATTGCTCCAGGATTCGTTCCCTGTGTACGTGTATGGGTGCGTGTTGTTTGGAAAAGTTACCCTTTCCAGAGTAACATTTGACCCCTGAAGTAAACTGCTGAGCATTTTTGCATTCTCTGCCAAAGGGTATTAGACAGCAGCCGAAACATACATCTATTTTCACTTCTGAGGTAACAAAAGGTTTCTTGAGGAGATCAAGTGAGGATGGGTCTGCAGAATTATACATGGAGCCTTTCTCCCTCTACAGATGCACAGAGGTCCCGAGAGATCTCTGTGTACTTCTCTGGAATTCTGCTCTGCGTGCTGACCAGCAGGCTCTACAAGGGTTCTCAGTGAAGAATCAAAACCCTAAGCTAAGAAAGACTCATTTTGTGTAGTTTCAGCACGTGAAACTCACACGGTACTCCATGGGTAACGTGGCTCACATATCGGCATGTGTCCATGTGCACGGAGAGGAAACATCTATCACCAGAGCTTTAATTTATTGCCACAAGCGTGAGTACTGTCATGCAACACAAATGTGCAAGACAATCGTAACTGGTCAGATGAATCTGGCCTGGCAGAGAGTGATAAATATGAACTGAGAGATTATGTGATCGAAAGCAGATTTGCAGGAAATTACAATGGTGTTTATAGTGCTTAGATAGATGTTTAATCACTTCTAGCATCTGTAAGGAGCTATTGATCTAGTGACAGATTATGGAATTATCTCTGATAGAAAGCAATCAATCAATCATAAACCCATGCAGTTGTGAAAGTGTCATAACCTCGTACATTTGTCACAAAAGTATTTGTTTCTGGCTATCATAAACTAAATATGCAGCAACGTGGTCAAATGACACTATAGATTCACAGGTTAAAACAAATCATTGGAGATCACAGCTGTTTCCCTAGTTCCAACCAGTTTTCATTTCTCATTTTTCTCCCTGTCCTTTGAAAGGCACAGTCTCCCAATTCTTTAGACTCAGATCCAATTCACATGATGAACAACCAGTACACAGGAGATGTTTTAACATGCATGCACTTGATCTGTACCACTCACTCGCCAGCTTTTATTTTTTGCAGCTAGAGAAACTGTTTGTGAGAAAGCTGAATAAGTGCATTAAGGTCACCCAGCTGGTTGGTGGCAGCAAAGACCAGATCCCAGGTCTGCTGGTTCTATCATAAAATTGGTGCTTTTAACCACTACACTGTGCAGTTGTTTCTTCATGGAAAATAATTTTAGGCCAGATAAGAACTTCCACAATCACAACAAAATCCTACAGTTATAAGGAAATGTAGATATCATTATAATCAAAAGTCCTAACACTTGAGTTATCCCTTGAACCACATTCCTCAGTGATGATCACCCAGTGTCTGCCTGAGAAAGCCCATGACAGATGGTCACTACAACACTGTTAGAGAGGTGGTTTTTTGGAGGGACACACTATGTCTATTTATTAGAAAAAATCAATATTTACAACAACAAAAAATCCTCAACATTTCCAAAGTTTACTATTTCCAAATTTGACATACAAACTCACTGTAGTAATAATCAATGTGTCAGGTATATTTTGGAAATTATCAAACCAATTTTACAATTTATTTAGAAACACAAAGTAACAAGAACAGCTTAGGATCACGGTGGATTAAATTTAAAAAAAAATAGCTGGAGCATTTCCTTGAACAAATTTTAAGTCACCACCTTTTGAGCTATGTGTTGAACCCCCGCCCCCCAATCCAGACTGTATCTAATGCTAGAATGAATTTAGAGACCACTTGAATTATTAGAAAGCTCATCCTTCTATTGAGCTGAAATCTTTCTCCTAGCAGCTCTTACTATTAGATCCTAAATTTGTAACCTCTGGAGGAACACTGGATAGGTTTACTTCTTCTTCCAATGAGGGATGACACTATGTGTTGGAACAAAAAATATGGAAGGGCAGGTAAAAACTGCTCCAAGAATTTTAAATGTGCTATACACTAACTTGAAAATCAAGTTGTATTTAACTATTTAAGTACAAATATCTGGGCTCCTATGCGATCAATTTCTCTAAATGAATATGGCACTAATGCATTCCAGAACAGAATATATGATTTGTTGTCATCTATTCCAGGAGCAGAGATCTTGGTGAACACTTGGGATTATGGTAGTTAAAACAGATGAAGTAACTTTAAATCTTCTTATGTATGGCTCTTTCAAGCTTGCAAAGTCAGTTGAGCTTACTTATGCTTCAGGTTTTAAATTAACCATCTGTAAAATGGGAACAACTAGAAAATAGAGACTTCTGTTGCATAAGCCTCTAGAAGTCCTTCAGCTGCAGAAATAACATAAGCAAACAAAAATAATTATTTTACTTGAGGGGCAATCACTCCTTGGTCTTTTCAAGGAAATAATTTCATTATATGGTGTATGTTGTAATTAATTTAGAAGTAGAGGAAATATTCAGCACTAGAAACACTGTATATAACACTTATCATAGACATGTTGATTTTGCCATAGACATGGCAAATATTCACACCAAAATAGAATTTTAAATTTGCTGTGTTTTAAAAGGGAAACATCTCGGGGTGCCTGGGTGGTGGCTCAGTCAGTTAAGCAACTAACTCTTGATTTCAGCTCAGGTCATGATCTCAGGGTTGTGAGATCAAACTCCAATCTGGCTCTGCACTCGGCATGGAGTCTGCTTGAGATTCTCTCTTTCCCTCTTCCTCTGCCCTTCCCCACAGCTCTCTCTCTCTCTCTAAAGTAAATAAATAAAATCTTTAAAACAGTAAGACATCTCTCTTTGATTGCAAGCAATTATAACCATTTAATATAAGCAAGAATTGGGATTCAGATATTCATATAGCAACATTTTCACTTTAGATGATTTTTTTTTTTACTGAGCAAATGCAGAAATTTGGTAAATGATACTTCAAACAACAATGAGGTATCATTTTTCTTGCATTATACAGCATCACTTATAGACAGGTTCAGTGTTAATTATAATTTCATATTAATGTTTTCAAAAAGACATTGAGTTGGAAGAGTGGGGAACTCTCATGGGGCAAGTATTCTACAAATTTTGTGCAAGAGTTTTCATTCGCTGTTCCCAGAACCCAGTAGGGAATCAATTCATATAAGCAATATCGCTTAAATTAATTAATTAAACACATTAAGAAATTTAAAAAGTCTATTTGCATTCCTCGGACACCAAAGGGTAACTTAATTAAAGCCTTTAAAATATGTAGGTATTTTTATTAATGTTTTAAAATCTCAACTAAATCCATAAAAAGGAGAGATTCAAAGTAACATATTTTTCTCTTCATCTAGACTATTAAAACAAATTCTCAAAACCATTTCCTTTTTTTGCTTGAAAAATCAGATAGTAGTAACTCTCACAAGAAAAGTTACTAAGCTCTTACTTTGTGCCAGGCACAATTTTAATTGATTTGCATTAATTAACTCATTTAATCCCTGTACCAACCCTGTGAGGAAGGTATAATTATTATCTGTAACTTTAGATGAGAAAACTGAGGGTCATGAAGTTAATTCTCCAGGGTTACAACTGGGAAGTGGATTCAAATCCAGGAGGCCTGTTCTGGGGTTCACCTTAGCCACTAAGCAATATTTCCTGTCATGTGTAAGAGTGCCTTGTTCATAGCGGACTCTAAATCATTATTTTTCAACTGAACAGTCATGAATGTGATGAGATGTAAGCAAGCCCTTTTCCACGGGTTTCAGGATGAGAGCCTTTGGCAAGGGAGCTCAGAATTCCGAGGTACACTTCGCAGTTCTTACTCTGACGGGGAGAGAGATACAGGGA
Source organism: Ursus maritimus (assembly GCF_017311325.1). Taxonomy (NCBI): domain Eukaryota; kingdom Metazoa; phylum Chordata; class Mammalia; order Carnivora; family Ursidae; genus Ursus; species Ursus maritimus. The sequence goes on from NW_024424119.1 coordinate 19,533,393, forward strand.
GTAGTTGGGCCTGTAACCCCAGGAGCAGGTATGTGGGCCAAAGGAAGACAGTGTAACCTCTCTCTGCTTCAGTTTCCTCATTTATAAACTGGGGAAGCTGATGAGGAAGGTGGTGGCGGGGATGGTACCCATGCCATCGCATTGATATGAAGACTACACACCCAGCATCATGCTGGGTATCACAAAAACGCTCAGGAAGTCTTAGCTATTATTGTCGTTACTACAGCTCAGCTTCTTTCCCGACTCCCTTAGCACACGATGGAGTAAGGCGAGGACATCTTTTTATTCATTCAAAAAAGAGGTTATTTGGGCTGATTTGCCTGTCTTGTAAAGGTTGAATCCAATCCAATTGCTGCAAAAGGGGAATCTGTGTGAATCTGTTCATTCTCATTAGCTGTTGTCAAGGCTTGCTAATTCTAGATTGTTCAGAGACACCAGGGAGAGCGAGGAGAATCACAGAATGCAAATGTTCATGTGCTAGATGCCCTTGAAAACGAGCAACACTGTCGCCTACTTCCTCTACCTGACCCAAAACTCCGCTTCCAAAAAGCATCGACTGGAGGGAGGACACATCCTACACTGGTCCTAGGTTGGGAAGGGAAGTGAGCAAACTGCTCTCTGCTGTGCAATGTGGAGGAGAACTGCAGAGCAAGTCCCCCAGATTCCCATGGTTCTGACAGCCTGTCATAGCTGCCTCATTCTTTCACCTCAACCCTCACAGGACATGCACAGCAAACAGAGTCAGGGGATAAGTTGTCCAGAGGATACTATACTCCCTCCAAGGGATACCTCTTTCCATACAGCATAATTTCTGGATCAAATTAACATCAACCTTCTTAACTGCAAAATGCAAACAAGCAAAAAGAAAACATTGATCCCAGAGTAACCCTTGCCTCTCAGATATGAACACACCTGCCTTATCCCTGGCTCTGAAACTACAAAAATATATGAAATAATTTCTTTTCTAACTATATTCCCAGTATAATCAGAAAGACATTTCTTAGCATGATGCTTTTTTCATCTCAACCACTAGCATTTAGATGATAGGAGGCAAACAGATTTATGAGCATGACACAAAATTAATATTTAAAAGAACAAAAAATGAGCAGTTGCTTTTTTCCTCAAGTCCCTTTAGAATCCACAGAGGAAAAAGGCCTAATGCATACACAGTGCATATAGTTATGGAGATGCTGAAACCCTGAGCCTCTAGCGCAAATTGACAGGGTAATGCACAACAACACTTTCACTTAGCCTATTTGCTTGACTTTGCAGGCACACTTTCCTCTCAGAACCAATGTTCTGTATGGCGATGACCTTCCAAAACTAGTCCACAAGCACTGGTTCACTCTAGAAACTGAGGCATTGAGATGCACTGCAAGTGTATGATTGTAGAGACCTAGGTATGAGTCCTGCTTTCATCGTTTGCTACTCATGTGAATTGAGGTTAATTATTTAATCTCTCTGAGCTTAAGTAAGATTATCTATAAAGCATATACACTAAAACTTCTCATAGAATTCTAGATCAGAGATTCTAGTTGTAACCTACCTAGCATATCATATGCACTTATAAAATGGTGGTCATTCATGTAAACACTGAATAGTGCACACGACTTATTATTTGAACTGTACCTCGCTACTAAGTAGAGAATTGGGGTTTTGTTGCTTTGTTTTTGTTTCAACGGGAAAACAGAAATTCCAGGGCTCTTTCAAGTGTTCGAGCATTATTCCTTTAACCTGGCAGCCAGAGAAAGACTCTATCTTTTACTACAGCTCTAGACTTTGGTTTCAGTAGAGATAGTTGGGGCAAAGAAGAGTAGGCGGTACACGAAAGAATGAGGAACTCCAGCAAAGTACGATCTTCCCACGAGCTGACTGCCGAATTCCTCCAGTTTTCTAGGATATTTTATTTACTTATTTCCAAATGAAACTGTTCCAGAACTCCCTTCTACATGACCTGGGAAGTCTAGTGCCTTCCACAAGACTCTTGAAGGCAACAGGGATTCATATATTCTCCTGCCCTTCCGCTCCATATTCTGGACTCCCTCACACAATCTCACCCATGATGCCATTTGCATGTTGCCCTGCTGTGTCTCTGACATGGGCCACAACTTCAACTCTTTCATTCCTAAGTATGATCTCTAAACACAAGTCAGAATACATAGGGATACGCTTGGCAGGGGGAAGGGTACAGGATAGTACAAAAACAACTACCTTTAAATATTAGACACTGTACTTTAAACTTCTTCCTATGGGCAATGCGCTATGATAGTTTTTACCTTGTCTTATCCTATCCTATCCTATCCTATCCTATCCTATCCTATCCTATCCTATCCCATTTTAGTCTGGTCTGTTTTAAAAGTGCTGGAGACACTACCAACTGATTTTAGAGTCCCCTAATGAGTCATGACTTGTGGTTTAATACACCATTCAAGATCCCTTATATCTATTCCATCTGCAGTGGTCAGGTCACACCTATAGGGCCTTGATTTTCAAACCAAAATAGATATTTGCTTGTAAAAAGTCATAGTATGCCATTCCTAGATTTGACGCTAGATGGTCATTTAATTACTTAATAGATTTCTTCTTCCTGTTACAGATATTATTTCATTTATTTTTTATAGCAACTTTATGAGTTAGGTAGACAGACATCTCTAGATTTCTGTGTCTTATAAAGATGAAGAAACTGAATCATAGACAGGTTGAGTGATTTTCTAAGGTCACACAGATAGTGACAGAGCCTGTTTTAGAAGCCAGACTCATTTCCATCTCCTTCCTACTTGTTTATCAAGAGTAGTAGAGTATCGCCTAAATCTGAATGTTCTGGATGAAGAGTATTTACTAAAAAGATACAGATCCCTGGCTCCACTCTGATCTTATAGAATCAGAATCTCTAGAGTTGGACGTGAGAATATGCAATTTTAGAAAGGCCCCACAGACAGCTGGTATAAACCAAACTAAACGGATCACTCCCCTAAATGCTTTATATGAGAGAGGGGGAGGGGGAGGAGGAAGATGAGGAGAAGGGAGGGGGTAGTGAGGGAGAGGGGAAGGCAGAGGAGGAAGGGAAGGGTAAGGAAGGAAAAGGAAGGGAAGAGGAGAAGAATGCAAGAGAGAAATGTTAATGCCAAAACTTCTGGAGGGCTGAGTAGGGTTTCATTGTTTTGTTTCAGAAGGATTTGCGGAAATACAAAAGTCAAACGCAAATGAACAATATACAATTATAGGTAAAGCAAGAACAAAGATTGAATAACAGAAGAACTAAGCCTGCAAGAAAAGTCACTTGGCTTTGCATTGGACTCCAATTCTTCTAGCAACGAAAATCAATTAAAACAGTGTCTTGAAAAGTTTTAAAATCTGACAGTATTAATTTCGTTCTAATTCTCCCAGCGTCTGAGCAAAAGAAGCGATGTCTGTTACATTTTTATTTTCTAAGTCAGAACTCAACGGAACTGCTTATACATACGGTCAAAGTGTAGTGAAAGTCTCCAAGTTCAGAAACCACTTTCACCTCTCTTCCCCAACCCAGCATAATCCTATAATTGTAGTGACAACAGCAACTGAGTATCTACTGCACATCAAGCATGATAAACAGGTTATGCTATTTAATATTCATGAAACTCTTAGATGCATCCCCATCTTATAGGGAAGAAAACTCAAGGCTGGTAATTTCAGGCAACTTGTCCAAAGACTGAATACACAGTAAGAGGCAAACTGGGCTTCAACCCCAGATCGTTCATCTCCAGAGCCTACGCCCAGCTGACTCTCAGGTAAATGAGAGTGAAATAGCCATGACAAATCCTCAACAATCCTACTGGGAGGGAGCACTAAAGCAAGGCTGAGAAAATGGAGAGGAGGAATAAGTATGTGAGAAAACCAGAAAACTGGCTGAATCCGTAGTTGTTTACCAGGAAGTGACAGTGGACAGACCCTCTGCTGGGATGTAATTCCATCTGAGCCAATCCAGGCCATATGTTATCTTATCTTTGGCTCCCAGTAACAAGCCTTCAGGGAATAGTCATGCTAACTGATAGAGGTTTGGGTTTCTTTAAAAATATGAAGAAACTCAGTACCACCAGCTATAAAAGGTGGAACATGGGACTTTGTCATTATTTGAACTTTGATAGGCTCATAAATGAATCATCCCCACCAATCAATGGATTCGCTAGCATCAGCTAGTTAGACAAGTCTATATGGACATCTTTACTTGAAAGGAAATCCTTTATTTCAGACAAACTGTACATTTAAAAAATCCTACTACTGTCTTTGTGATAAATTTCTGAGACTTCCATTCTATGTTCATTAAATGTCTTTGAGGTTGACAATTATTTTCATGTGGAGTTCAGCAGATTAACACATTTAAATATTTGTTACGTGATAATTAGCATGTAATTAAAATATGTGAGGCAATTTTTTTATATAGATTGAAGGCTAGGGAGTTTCACACCCTTTTGTAAGATCAGCCTCCTTTCTTACAAATAAATTGGACTCCTGGATTTGTCTCACAAGCCTAAGACCTGAAAGATCTTATGATAAGCTGTTTTCATTTTTTGGTGTAAACCAGTAAGCACTTCTGAAGACATTAATGCCTTATATATAAAAGCAATCTTATCTACAATGTTTTATACTATATACACCGGTATTTTTGTTAACTTGGAAGTATTCACATTAGACAAATATATGTAATAATATATTCTCTGTGAAGCACTTAGCACACACTACTTAGCTAAGGCTAGATATGTTTCTCTCCTTTCTTCCTTTCCAAATCTAGACCCTTCTTTATTGCATAACCTATGCCTGTCTCTCTGCTCTGTGCTTTTCTTCTAGCCCATTTTCACACTTTCTTCCCCACGTTGCCTTTATCTCCAAAGAGAAAATGGTTTGAAGTTACTTTTTTGGCAAAGAAAGCTCGAAAGAGAAAATATTCGTTGTAATTATGTTTGATAGGTACAAAAATGTGAAGCATTTTCTGTATTTGCTCTTTAGATAAGGATGGCTATGATCCCTGGTAGTCACAGAGTCATCAGAAGAAATATCACCCAATTCATTTCTATCTTAAAATGGTAGTAATTCTAAGCTCCATGAGAGACTGGAATATAAAATGAGCTGTAAAATGTGGACTCCCTCTGAAGATGACTCCTTGAGATGCTTTACATGATTAGATGTTAGGATCTATTCTATGAAAGCAAAGGATGTTCTGTAAGTGCCGACTAGAAGTAATTCTTCCTTTTCTTTTGTGAGAGTTTGGTTTTGTTTCAGATGTTGTCTCTGTGTTCCAAGTACCATCTGAGACTGCTTTCTTTATTTTTTCTGTGTTGTTTTCGGTAAGATGAGCACCACAGTCAGAATGGCATCATGCTGCTGAAGCTGACACCAAGCACTTTTGGTGGTCCTCAGAAAACAGCATCACTTTGTTCTGTGTTTAATGCCTAAGATGTAGAATCTGCCGGAGCACCTGCCATTTTATACAACTTTCTAATCTTCCTCTTTATTAGCTGTCTGGCAACATTATCACACTGGCTGCTTGGTTTAAATCTTGTTCACTCTTGTAATATAAAAAGACAAGAGAACGTCCCTGAAGATAGAAACTTAGTCTCTTGTACTGTAGACAGTTTTTTTTTTTCAATGTAATTTTCCTTGAAACAAAAATTCTTTTATATTTCCACAGGAAAAGAGAGTATCTCTTTGCCTTCTAAGTAAATATTTTGCATTACAATTGTCCAGATGTGCAGGATGCCTACTGAAGCTTTCTCTGTTTAATGACTAATCCTTTAGATCAGTTGTTTAAAAAGGCATATGCTACAGTATATATTCTCATTCATTTACTTATTTATTTTACTCATTCAGACAACATTTATTGGTTCTTTCTATGAATCACACACTATGCTAGGTACCATGAATACCAAAAAGAACAGCATGCTTTTGATAAAACAAGTAGGGAAGATAAATTCACAAAGACAGAAGTGAGAACACAACATGGTAGGTGGTATGATAGAAGTAAGAGCCAAATGTCCTGGAAATACAGGGATTTCTGCCTAGGTATGAACAGGGGAGTATAAGGAGAGTTCACAGAGGAGGAGGAGATATTTGAACCCACCTCGACACTGTGTGCCAGAGAGGAATTAAGAGGGAAGGACATTCTTAGTAGAGAAGATCTGAAGAGTTTAGTTTGGCTGAAACAGAAGGTAGCTTGGTTGGGAAGACCAGGACAGGAAACTGGATAGGTCACTTGGATCAGAATGTGAAAAGTTAATTGGAACTAATGAACTGCACTTAATTGCCCAGGTATTGGATGTCCAGTTGAAATATGGCTAAAAGCTAAGAGCTGGACCTGGGCTGAAGAGACAGTCACTATAATACATGAACAGTCATTATCAGAAGGCAAATCTACAACATCCTATGACACAAGATCCTGGGGCCACACTTCTGTCCTAAAAAGGAGTCCGAAAGTCCTGGGTAAAAGTTGATCACAGAAGTGGCAGGTGAGGAGAAAAGGGGGAGTTGATGGGCCTAGGAGAAAGCCAAGCTGGCGAAGGAAGGGAGAAAAGGAGGCCATAGGAAATTTCTTCACCTATTTGGGAGTTTAACCTTCTCCTTCAGAGTAAAGATTAAGAACAAGAGCTAGGGGTACAAAGCTCCACCTGCCATGAGTCCTTTTTGTTTCTCCCCTCCTCTTCTTTCTATAGGGAATGTACCTAGTTTGAGGCTAGTCCAGAGCCCCAAGAGGCAGAGAGAGGAGGAAAAGGAAGGGTGTTCCTGGGCAAAGGATATATACCAGTCTGTCTGTGTGCCTGGGAAAGCATGTAGTCCTCACAGTAAAAAGCAAGTCCTGAATCAGACTTTTCCCAGGAGAGCTGTGCTGGTTTCAAATGAGGTGTTGGAACTTTGCCCTTACTGTTTATGGGGTCTCTGATCTTTTAACAATGTTGAACCTGGGGTCAAATTTAGCTCCAGTTGTTGTAACTCTTTACATTTTTCTTACTGCTTGAAGCAGTCAAAGCCTGTTGTTTTCTCTTGTAATTTCTGCAGCTACTCCACCAACTACATCCTGCTTCCCTGGTGGTCTTTGCATTTCTGGAGTAGAAACCGGGCATTGCATCATCCAGTTTATTAGAAAGAAGAACCTGAAACATAAACTGGTTGACCTCCCAATGCTAGTGTTTCCTCTGTATTTAACTCCTGTTATAGGACAGTCAGGCTATGTTTGAAAGACTACTGTAGGGCACCTGGATGGTTGAGCATCAGACTCTTGGTTTTCGCTCAAGTCATGATCTCAGGGATGTAAGATCAAGCCATGAGTCAGCCTTTGTGCTCAGTGGGGAGTCTGCTTGAGATTCTCTCTCTCCTTCACCTTCTGCCCCTCCCCCAACTTGTTCTCTCTCTCTCTCTCTCTCTCTCTCTCTCTCAAATAAATAAATAAATAAATCTTAAAAAAAGAAAAGACTACTGTGGAGGAACTCACAAATTACCTGTGCCCCAGGACAGCCACGTTTTACAATGTTCCCCCTCCTTATATTGAGCTGAATACATTTCCTTGAGCTTTCTGTTTCTTATATTATCACTTGGAACCATAGGCTTGATCACATCTCTCTTCCACAACTGATTCCTTTGATATTTGAAAACAGCTAACACGTTTTTCAGCTTCTTCAGAGGGAAATGGAAATGAACACTGGAGGACTCACTCATCAGATATTAAGCTGGGATCATCCACCTGAATTAACTCCTTTATGAGGAAAATTAAAATAAAGCCCAATATTTAAGCAAACAAACCAGAAAAAACAACAATAGAAGAGGAAATGATTTCCCTAAGTAAGTAGCAAGGCCAGGATTTAAAGCTAGAATAAATTACAAATTATTTATATTTAAAAATACATTTAGGGGCACCTGCGTGGCTCAGTTGGTTAAGTGCCTGCCTTCAGCTCAGGTCATGAGCCCAGGGTGCTGGGATCCAGCCCCCAGTCACTCTGGGCTCCCTGCTCAGTGGAGAGCCTACTTTCCCTCTTGCTCTCCCTCTGCTCCTCCCCTGCTCATGCTCTCTCTTATGCTCTTTCTCTCTCCCTTTCTCAAATAAATAAATAGATACATACATAGATAAAGAAAATCCTTAAAAATACATTTAAATTTGGTTTTTAGTTGTATCAAGGTAATATAGCTTCATAGTTTAAAAAGCCACGTAATGCTATACTGTATAATATACTAATAATAATAACCTGCCTTATTACCTGATTCAATTAGAAGTGAGTCCATTGCTGGGTTCACTATGCATGCTGTCTCTGCCTAACAGCACTCTTTGCACCCATCCCCGTCTTTACTGCTGGGCATGTATACACATAGTACATGTACTGTGTATGTATTATGCACTCATATACAGAATATATATGGTTGGACAAAATTTGCTAACATCTGAATACGCTTAGCATTTCTACAGTCTGCTAATTCCCAAGATTCAAATTCTGAATGAATGTCTTTTTGACTAATTAGGCTTGTTTATTTGGTATGTTAAGTTCCTTGGAAAGCGCTGTCAAGCCAATAATGATAAGCTTTAGGCTGCCTTAGCTTCTTAATTTCTCTCATTGGAAAACTTGGAATATATGGCAAAATAAAATCAGAAAAGGTGCGAGGGACAGAGGGGAGGTTTTAGGCAGAAAGACTAGGTGAAACTACAGTACAAAATGTTGGGGGGAAAAGGAGTGACAGATACAAAACAAAAACTGCAAGAAGTCGTGCTTAAGGGGAATTTAATGGTCTGACATGTGGTAAGATTTGGATCATTGCATTGTGAAAGCACTGATCGAGGAAGGGAATTATGAAAATGGTTGCTGTGGTTTATAAACCTGATCACCCTAAGCCATCTTTGAAAGAGCCAAATGAATACCGGAATTTCTCTTTAATTAATAACCATCATTGAATCTGTGTTTCTTTGAATGACACTCATACAGAATTAGGGCAAAATAGTAATTTATAGCCTTCTGCATTTGTGGTGCTCAAATCTAAACACAACACTCCCAGGGTGAAAATATTAAACATCCCTTGACAGGGAAGTAAGAGCTACATCCTATTTTCAGATACACAGGAAGGACAAAAGGAAATTAGATTCAGAATCTGTAATAAAAAGGAAATTAGTTTTTTCTTTATTTGTAGCCTTTCATCTGTATTTAAAAAAAATTGAGTCCGTTCTTCATATTTAGCTTCCGGGCCCTTCTTGCTATTTGCTAAGAAGATAAACATACATTCATATTTCAGTTGGTCTTCTCTTTCCTCCCTGGTATTTCTGATGGTTTAGGTTACAAATCATTAAACCCAAGTTATCCCAGCTAAATGGAATGTTTAAATGATACTTTTTGACCACCCCCATCATATTCTATATACTTATGTGCATGTATAATATATGCAAGACATACTATGGCAGTGAGTTGACTTTGATCTATTTATTATTTCTCCATTCCCATAGCAGAGTTGGCAAAAACAGAACAAAAGAGAATTCAACCCAAAACCCAACAATATTTGTTTGCTCTCTGGTCACCTTCAAGGAATATGATTTTTTTTTTTTTCTGGGTCTTCTACAAATGTCAGTGGAATTCAGTGAGCTGGAAGCGAGGTAGGGATTCAGTGTTCTTGAGGTTTAGAATGAAAATAAACTGCATGATATTTATGTAGAACCTTATAAATATGGTAAAAATACAAAGAAATAGTAGCCATAAACTCTACCCTTATGGAATTCATGATATAGTCAGGGGGGTAAGATGATTTGAGAAGTGCCTAACAGTAGAAGAGATAGATAACAATTTTAGTCAACAGGATGATATCAAATGCAGTGTTTAGGAAATAGTTTCTACCCCAAACAAAAGACCTTCCCATCTTCTTTACCAAGAAGTCTGGGATGGCCCCCGGTAAGGAAGGAGTTAAGTGATGTGATTGTAGTCTCTATTTCGTTACTAGTGAACTGAATGACTTAAAACAGTTGCTTAAACTTTGCGGGCCAAAATTTCATTATCTGAAATGAAAAAAAGACTAAAATGAATAACAGTTGAAGTATTTTTTAGGCCTAAAAATCTGTAACTGTGACTCCTTTTTGCAAGAAGGGCATGGGTATACTCATAGGGGATAAAGCAAGCCATCAAAAAAGCCTACACACAGTGTATATAAGTGACAGAGTGTCCATGGGATATGGTAGGGATAGACTGGGTGTCAGAGCAGGTTCGAAAGTGGGGTGCGTCAATCAAATATTTAACTATTTCCTGGAGGTGGTTCTGGAGTCATCAATAATTTTTTTTTCTATTTATTTCTCCTTAACTACTATACTTTCACAAGATCGGAGGTAATTAAGTTTTACCATTTATCTGTAGAATCCAGTGTAGGGACCATAATTTCACTTCAGCCAGTAATGTTTCAAACCCTTACAGATGAGACCCCTTGCACAGAGCTGCACTCCCCCTTCATCCGAGTCTGTTTATGTATAAATCCAGTTTGAATCTTGCTAGCTCAGAGGCCAGATTAAGAATTTTTAGTACTACCCTGCGTTGCTTGGGGCAATTTCTATGAGGCTGAACTAGAAATGTCATTTTCTTCAGTGTATCAGAAAGGGGTCTTTGCCAGAATATGTGTCAAAATGAATTCAGGGGCTTGTCTGTGAAGCTGGCAAATTTCTCTTCCTTGTGACATCAGTCTAGTGGACTTTGGAGTATCTGTTGCCTCTCGCAGGGAGACTGAACGAGGTGGGATCTTTTCACTTACACCTCTTGCTTTTGGGCTCACCATGAGCTCCAGGACCAAGAGGCTGCTGTTGGATGAAGCTTGTGTATTGGTGACCTGGTGTGAGGTCACTGGCCAGTCTAGTTGAGGGAAGGCTGACTGTCCTCATCCACCTTGATACACATGGACGATACGTACACACAAGACTACAGATCTCACCGAGAGGAGGCGGCTCTAGCTCCATCCCTCTACATCGCTCTTCCACTGCGCCCTTCAGATTTCCTAACACTTTTATTGCTGCGGAAGAATGATTTCCAACCTTTCCTCAATATTTTCTCTCTCCCCCTAGTGTGCAGCCTCTCATCTGTCTGTCAGGCCTCACGTCATCATGAATGGAGGGACTCTTTGCACACAAAGGCACAGACAGTGCCAGTTTCTGGATGAGCAATATTTAAAAGTTGGCACCAAACCTCTCCTTAAAGCATTGACTCCTTCCTTGCTACTATAGTTTCTCTTCTCCCCACAGCAACCACTTCAAATTGCTAATTTCCCTCACCTTGGTGATAATTATCAAAATCTTATATTTAGAAAAAAAGTAGATGCCGTTTGTGACAACAAGATGTCACACTTTGATGGGCAATCCCAGGTTACCCATATTTTCACATGGAACAAAACTGACCGTACAATGAATACATCTCTGATGGTGAAACATGAAAGATGAAGTCCATGAGACAAGTTTAATTCAGGGAAGTAAAGACGCTACCTGTCTCTGATAACAATGTTTTACAATACCAGTCATGAAGCAAAGTAATAATGGCAACTATCATTTACTGCGTTCTTACAATATGCCAACGTGATTTCTAAATACATCATTTCATTTATTCCCCAACAACCTTATGAGGTAAGGGCTCTTTTTCCTCTCATTTTACAACTAGGAAAATCAAGTATTAGAGATGCTAGTAAGTTCACCCAAAACACAAATAGTAGATGAGTAAACAGGATTCAAACTCAGGCAGTCTGATTCTAGAGCCTAACTTCTCATCCACTACTCACTGCCTTCCAGTAAGTGTTATAATTAAATAGATTGATGGCTGAGATAATTTAGACTATTTTAATTTAGGTTAGTTAAATTAAATTAGATCAGCAGACAGACACTAGAGTCCCTTCCCAATTATCACAGTTAAGTTTCTGAAAGCACCTCGGGTATCAGAATTTTCTGATAAAGGACCTCAGGACCTTATTTTTAAAAAATGAGTTAGGGGAAATCAAAGACAGTAAAGGAATAATTGAGACAGCCTTTTTAAAGCAAGTATTCTGAAAACAAATACATATTTAAAAAATAAAATAAGTATACTAATGTTCATTAAAATGAAACAGTAAAACAACCCCCCAAGTTAAAACAATAATTATCCATCTTAATATAAGGAGTATTCTTTCAAAACTCCATTCACTAACCCTTGCTCAGCAGAAAATTTTCAGTCTCTGCTTCTCACGAAGTTTGCTTCAATCCACCACTGCTGTTGTTACAAAGAGCCACTCATGAGCATCTAGACTGTTTTGTTCATTTTTAAATTTATACTATAACA
>NW_024424119.1:19545676-19753561 GCF_017311325.1 Ursus maritimus
TGGTCAAAAAGTCTCAAGATTGCTAACAAGGTAAAAAGAACTATACACTAGAATTTTGAGGAAGGATAGCTGATATTTACTGTATACAGATACACTTCTGAACTATATGATGATAATCTACATATAATAATATATATCACGAAATAGTGAAAGACATTACACAATGCATCATTATGTAGAGAGGAGTTTTTTCCTTATTATCACACTGATGATTTCCTTTTTGCCCAATTATTTGGGAGGAGACATACCTGAACACCTATTAGCTGAGCAATATTGTGGAAACACTGCTCCTTTATCAAATACAGCAAGCTAAACTGCAGACCTGTGATAAGAGGTCAAAGTTTATTGCCAGAAACAGCGAGAAGAGTTGGAAGGTGTGGAATTGAGAATTTGGTGAAGGTGAGCCAAACAAAGTATAGATAGTGGAAAATCAGATGGCAGGGCTTAAATACAATATATAAGTAATAAGTATTCACTGAAAAAGCATCATGGTACGTGGATGGATTAATGGATTCATGGGTGAATGGATAAATGGATGCATGAAGTAGAAAAATATTGAATATTTTCAACTTTATAATTTTGACAAGGATTTAATCAGGGATAATATTTGATTGCTATATTGCATTCTGTTACAATCTCTGTTGTACTTTTCCATCTATGAGTTTGAAAAGTAAAAACATAATGTCCTCTAATCACTATCTGTGAGAAGCTAAGGACATATTTTGCTCTGCTTCTTTTATACTATTTCATATTAAGGAGACGTTTTAAAACATTATGAAAAGTACCAACCTTGAAAGCTGCATTTTGTTTTTCTCATCTCACCTAAAAAAATAAAAAAGACAAGAAAAAAAGGAAATTTAAGTGAAAGCCAATTAAGGCAACACGACAGTAAAAAGAGCATTTAAAAAAAAAAACTTTTACCCATTTTCCCTTGACAAAGGAGACACATTTAACTGTGAAGAGAGAAATACTCTGATAAAACTTTTTCTCCCTCAAATAGTTTTTTTTTTTTAAATATTTTGTGCTTTTTGTACTTTGTGATAGTTAGCTTTTTAAAATTTTGGGAGGCAAAGCAATTATCAATGACAATGAGAAAAAGTACAGAGGGGATGTTTAATAAAAATGATAAAACTAAATTGCATTTAAGAAGAAAAGATATAGGCAGCGATTAATCAACCCATGGAAATGTGCCATCATGATAAGAGTTTTTGATAAATTCAGACAAGAGTATTTTAAGAGCCTATTACAATTTACTCTCAGGTTCTTTATTTCTATTCTCGAATGCTGATTAGAACATAGGCTTTTGCTTCTTCTCCCTCTTTGCTCCCCCAATAATCTGTTCTCCCTTATGGACCAAGTGATTATTGTGTTGTTTATAATAACTGTTCTACATTCCTTATGGAAATTGTAATTATGATGCTGAATATTCAAACTGCAAGCCACTTTTCTCAGGGAAATTGTAATTATGATAATGCAGTATTTACCCAACCAATGTTTTCTAGTCATTGTTCTCTTTGAGGAATGAGGTGAGAGAAAAAGCACTGAAATAAAACATCCTGTTGGGATCTCAGATATGTATTCTGGAAAAGCTTAATAATAATCATAACAATAGCTAATAATTGCTATAGGGCAGGCGTGGTACAATCACGCTGACATATATAGAACATACGTGTATATTACATGCAGGTGTATGTGAAATACGTATGTTTCTCAATTAACCTTCATACCAAGCCCATGAGGTAAGTCATATTACTATCCCAATTTTATAAGGTTCAGGAATATTGAGTAATTTACCTAACATCACACAGCTAGTAAATAGTAGAATAAGGTTTAAACCCAGCTCTGTCAGACTTGAAAGTCTATTTATGAGTTCATCGTCAAAAGCCTCCTTTTCATTCACTGGTATCAGTACACATTGGTGAAATGATTCACCGACCAGTCTCTCTTTTCCAAAACCAGTGTTTCTCAGTATTTGCGAAGTGTAGTCTGCTTCCTGGCAGACAGATACTGGCTATAACCCTTACGCCTAAAAAATAGAATTTCTACCCTTACCCCAAGAATGGAGTAAACCTCTATGCAGAATGAAATTCAATGTCATCTTTTTGAAAGGCAATTTGGCATTATTCATTAAGATTAAAATTTTAATGCCCTCTGACCCAAAAGTTACATTTCTAGAATTTATGCTAAAAGTATACGAGTAGTCATTACAGCATTGCTTTAAATAATGAAAACCTATAGAAGCAGCCTGAATGTCCACCAAATACTCTGTGGTACAATCGAATACAATAGGATATTAAAGTTTAAAAACAGAGTTCACACTATGTGTCCTGGAATAATGCCTGTAAAACACTGTTAAGTTAAAACAGCAAGTTGTGAAACACTACGTATAATATGATCTTACTTCTGTTAAATGTATACATTTATTTATGTATATGTAATATCTGATTTTGCATAGAAGAAAATTTAGGGGCATAGACACTAAAAACTTAAAGTAGTTGTCTTTGGTAATAAGTTGAAGAGGGAACTCCTCCCCCAGCCATGATTAATGAATTCTCAGAGCTTGAAATATTTACAGTGAACATGCATTTTTTTCTGATAAGCAGAAAACAAATTTTTAAAAATATAAAAAGACAGAATTAAGGACACCGAAAAATAAACACAGAAATTATATTACTTCAAAAAGAAGGCCAACAAAACAAAGTAAAATCCAATGTCAATCACTGAAAAACCTTTAGTAAGTGAGCCCTCAGGTAGGATGGGAACTGGGTCTCTCCTCACTCATTTCATCTGCCTGCCTTATTCCACTTTGCCAGACCTCTACAAAAAGGGCCACAAGCAAGGATGGAGACTCACTGGCAATCACCAGTGATTATTTAGGATTTTTTCAATATTAATAAGCAGTGACTGAGCACCTACCATATACAAGTACTTTACAGATATGGTTTTAAATCCCATAACTGCGAGACATATTTTTACTTTCAGTTTTATAAATGAAGAAAATTAAGACCACTGAAATAATTTATTTACCCAAATATTCCAAGCTGCCTGTGTTCTCTCTTTTTTAAATAATTTTTCTCTCTTTTTTTAAAACTTGGCAAATTGACCAGCCTTGATCAAAGAAGAAACTAAGATTAAAAAGAAGCTTAGAAACTAAATCAAAACAGGGAATAAAAGGCAAGAACAAAAATATATACTTAGTGATTTTTTTAGCAGACTATATTCTAGCCCCTGACTTACTACCTTATGGAGCGTGAAGACTTCCAAGATCTGTTCTTGGTTCTTCTCTAAGCTCTAATCTATCTCTGATACCCTGCCCAGGAAGTTCCATTCCCCTCTCACATTCCTTTTTTAAGCCTTGGAATAATCTCCCCCTTGTTCTTTCAGTGGAACCCACTTAATTCCATATAGGCCACACGATGTATATTTCTGTTCTCCTACACATGGAAAAGTTGATGAGCTGTCCAACCTGATAACAACAGGGATCAACGCCCAGCCTCAGTTTCAGCCCTAGCCCTCAGGGAGAGCAACCATGCGCTTGATGGAAAGCTGATTATGACCCTGAACCTCTTCTACCTAAGAAGGAACAGTGATTCACTTTTTCTAAAACTGACCAAATAAGGATTTGCTTACTTGTCTGCAGAGCCTTGTTCAGCACCATGATCTGAGGATCTATAGAGTATTTGATGCATCAGTACACAATACTGCATAATATCACCTTGGACCAGGGGAAAACTTTGGACTTCAGCAGTGGACACATAATTTTGCAATCTACTCATCTTGATAACATACTGCATGACCCAGAAGCTGCTGGCCTGACAGTCCAATGGAACAGCCTTTTGACGGTAGAGCTGAAACACTAGTGTGAAGATGATATCTTGCAGTCATGGGGTGTCATTTAAAGGATCTGATAAATATTCCAACTCAGGAACTTCCTTTGGTACTGTATCCCCAGTAGACAGAATGCAGACATGGGTCTGGGAACCAAGGGGAGGAAGTAGAAGTGGTTGAACTTAGCATCACTCTCAGTGGCCTAACTGGGGAATTTGTGCTTCCTGTTTCCACAAATTGAGATCTCTGTGACTCCAGAGATCCTGGTTTTCAGAGGGAGAATGTTTCTATGAGAGGACACAGTAGGAGTCTCGTTAAACTTTAAAATATATTTTGTATCCGATCACTTTGGGCATCCTGTGCCAGCTGACTGGCAACAGGAAGAGTCATTATACTGGCAGGGGAACGGACTGATCGTCAGGAAGAAGTAGAGCTGCCATCCTACAACGAGGGCAGGGAAGAATTTCTGATGTCTAAGTGGTTCATAAAGCATTTCCTAGTACTTTCTTGCCTATTTTTGATAGTAAATGGACAAATACAGCAGCCATGACTTAAAAAGGGAATGGTGAGTAGAGGTTCAGACCCCTCAGTATCGGTCTGTGCCAGCCCACAAGGTAAGCCACATATATCAGTAGAGTCTGGCAGAGGAAGAAAGAATTCTAGAACGGGTAGTAGAAGAGAGAAGACAATAGGAAGACAGTAAGCATCGGTACTGTTGTGGCCTTGAGACTAGATGCACCGGCAGGGGCTGTGGTCCACACTAATCTTCCTCTTGGAGGTTTTCTGAGGAAAGGTGACCTACTAAGGAATCCTGGAGAAGCTGCTCCCAGATGGGATAAACTTAAGCAAGAAGAGCCAAATGCCACATGAAGCAGACACAGTAGATGGTGCAGGTTATCACCCACATCCCCCTTCAGGACAAGGGAGTCACTTCCCCAGCTGCCTCAAGTGTTGGCTTCTGATGGCTCACAGCCGATTCCCTCTCTGGAGATTTTTCTCCTTCTACCAAAGGACACTGACTCATCCAGATTATTCCCTTTCCCACAAAGAGCTCAAATCCAATGACTCATTAGTAAAGGACTACAAAAGGTTAAGCCCCCTTTTCTCTATCTGGGACATCTTCAACAACATTGATCCCACGTACACTCCCCAACAAACTTCCTGCATAAAAACTTCCATCTCAGAGTCTTTCTCTCTCCCGGGAAAATTGACCTAAAGAATTCAAAACTCAGAAGACATGGCACTAAACAGTGAACACAGATACAACTGCCTGTAAAGCCCATATCGGATCCATAATATCTTCCTGTTGCCCATAAAAAATAGCTTAGGGGTGCCTGGGTGACTCAGTTGGTTTAGCAACCGACTTTTGATTTCCACTCAGGTTGTGATCTCAGGGTTGTGAAATCCAGCCCTGGGTTGGGTTCCATGCTCAGCAATCCCAGACTAGCTTGGGATTCTCTCTCTCCCTCTCCCTCTGCCCCTCTTGCTGCTCATGCTCTCTCTTTCAAATAAATAAAAACATTTAAAAAAAAAAGCTTAATTTAATTTTCAACACATACTTGTTTAGGCAGTAAACATGGCCAATAATGTTATGTTTAAGCTTGTAAGTCAGAAAGCATTCTTCAGTGTTACACAGTATCTACAATTTTGCTGCCATTGGAACTTTAAAATAATGTATTTATACCTCCTGAAATCCAGATTGAGATTAATAGACATACACACACATACTAATTTTTATTATATTAAAAAATATATATGTACATACATATGCATATATGTGTGTATATCTGTTATAAAATACATCGCAAGACTAATTGCAAGGTTAATTTGGCCAAAGTCCCCAGTTTTGCTAGACTATTTTCAAAGAACAATATGATACTTTTAATCATGCCATTTTTCTAGGAAAAAATTCCAGACTTCTCTGTTTCAGAAAACTTAATAAAAGATTAGTTATGGAACAAGGGCTTACATTTTCTACCATAAATGTAAGGATTTTATCAGGCATGAAATGCAGTCAGAACGATTTACGGTCCAGTAAAATATTACTTCAGGCAGCCTTTACAATCAGAATACAGAAGTTACTTAATTCTATGCAGTTTTGAGAGAATGCCATTAGGATTTTACAACCAGTAAACAGTGCAACTCAGTGGTCACCATGTCTCTGTAGTCTCTTTTCTGGAAATCATTGTACCTCTTTGCTCTGTTCCCAAAGAAATTCCACATCACTAATTCCTTTTTCTCACTTATCAACTCTTATTACTGGATCAAATGTACTGTACTCTTCTGTCTAAATGTATGTGGCATCATTGACATGAATTTACTCACGTCATCTGCTGGATTAAGAAGTTGTGGTCCATATATACAATGGAATATTACTCAGCTATCAGAAAGAACGAGTTCTCAACATTTGCTACAACATGGACAGCACTGGAGGAGATAATGCTAAGTGAAATAAGTCAAGCAGAGAAAGACAACTATCATATGATTTCTCTCATCTATGGAACATAAGAACTAGGATGATCAGTAGGGGAAGAAAGGGATAAAGAAAGGGGGGGGTAATCAGAAGGGGGAATGAAACATGAGAGACTATGGACTATGAGAAACAAACTGAGGGCCACAGAGGGGAGGGGGGTGGGGGAATGGGATAGGCCGGTGATGGGTAGTAAGGAGGGCACGTATTGCATGGTGCACTGGGTGTTATACACAACTAATGAATCATCGAGCCTTACATCGGAAACTGGGGATGTACTGTATGGTGACTAACATAATATAATAAAAAATCATTATAATAAAAAAAAAATTTACTCACATCATCTGGCCATTATACTTCACTAAGGGTTCCACATGATAGATAAACACAAGTTGTTAGATTGTATTCCTCTGACAGAAAACTGAGACAAGAAAATTTCAAGAAACATATTTAACCTGGCCACAGGGAGGGCAAAAAATACTTGTTACACGTAGAAGAAGCCCTTCCAGCTTTAGTTTTATCTTGCTTGTCTTCAGTTGGTGGACAAAAGGTTATTATATTATTTCGTTGGGGCCTAGGTTTTGAGAAACTCAAACATCAGAGGGATGCGAACAGTTTCAACTTGTGATAACTGGGATAGGAACCTCCCCACAGAAGCTGCATTATATATCCCACATGGAGATGTGGGGCAATAAAGCAAAGAAAGGAACACAGGAAACATTTCAAATGAAGCATGAAGCTAATGAACTGGCCTTTTTACTAAGAAGTTGTAGAGTTTGTACCGTATACTTCATTCGGTGACCGTCAAGTTAAAGACATCCAGGGACACCTAGATGGTTGGTTAAGCGTCTGCCTTCAGCTCAGGTCATGATCTCAGGGTCTTGGGGTTGAGCCCCGTGTCAGGCTCCCTGCTCAGTGGAGAGTCTGCTTGTCTCTCTGCCCTTCCCCCTATTCATGCTTTCTCTCAAATAAATAAATAAAATCTTAAAAAAAAAAAAAAAGATATCCAGACTTTCAGAAACATCTTTATTAGACTACTATTCACCTAACGATTGATAATTCTGTAGAACTGTACAGTCAGGCATTCTAAATTTATTCTGGGGTCATTTATTATTCTTAAGCAAAGTAATTAACATGTAAACCTGTAAACTTCAGAAAGACAGCAACATAGACTTACATCAGTTCATTAATCATTATAATTGGGGTTGTAGAAGATACAAAGACATTCACCACTTATTCCCAAGGAGGTTATCTTGACTTAGAATGCCAGTACATCTGGCACCCTCTCAAAACTGCATCAGTAAAAGGCTCCTCAGTGCCTAGTGAGGAATATGTTTGGGTTCAGGGAAGAGAGTCAATTTTTGCCCATGACACCCAGAACTAGTATAGCTGAGTGACTGTCAGAACAGAAAGCAACATGTTACACTACATTTAACATCACAGTAGTATACACAAAAATGCAGACCAATCAACAGATGAAGACTGACAGATAAAGGCACAGTGTTGACTTTGTAACTCCAGGGTCTCTCCAGGACAGAGCATATCAGTGGAGAATGATGTTGTAAGAATTTAATTTTGATCGTTTTTCAAAGAATACCTAAAATCATTAATTTTAAATTAAGTAAGAGGGAGAGGTTGGGGAAATGTCTTAATTTGTAGGGTGAATTATACAGGAACTGGTGGCAGGCTGGAGCCAAAGGAATGGTTTGGAGATGAGGAGGCAGTTTACAAGAATCGCTGAGGTGGCACTCGCAGGAGAGTAAAGGCAGATTTGTTTTATGTTTGTCTGCTTTGGTCCTATTGACAGAGATGACAAATAGAGTCCAAGTTAACTAATGTGAAATCATGCCTTCCTACCACACTAGGAAAGAGTATGGTTTAAAAAGCACTGAGCAAGGAATCAAGAGGCCAGGGTTTAGTCTATACTCTGCCTCCAAACAGTTATCTGTTTCAGGGCAACATTTTTCCTCAACCCGATGGACAAGTTAAGTCTCAAGAGGTAAGCTAAGTACAGGAAAAGTGTACAGTTGACATCATCTAAGTAAGAGACACCTAGTGGGGTGTATCCAAGCCAGCATCCCTGAAGGGGAGCCAAAAGGAATATGTAGAAAGACAAACCCTAAATGGAAAGACAAAGGAGAAGGAATAGAATAAAAATATGTACCAGAACCAAATGTCAGGGAACATATGGAAAACTGCATTAATCCCACAATAGGAGTATGTGTGGATATATGAGGCAGATCCTAGAGATCATATGGCACAGCAAGAAATGTGGATTTGTGTGGACTGTTCAGGAATCACATGGTGCATTTGTGGCCCGATGTCAAGGGGGACAGTAAGCAGTGTGCAAAAGGCACGTCTTTCTCTTTCACACGATAAATGGCACATGGTAAGCACTCAATACATAAGTTGGAATGAGTGAATGAATGCATGTGTGAATAGATAAGATAAAAGATAAGATAATAGATGATAGATAAGATAATAGATAGTAAGATAATAGATAATAATGAGATAATAGATAATAGATAAGATAAAATGGGACAAATATAGCAAATAACTGAGTGATGAGCTAAAGGTAACAAGATGCATTTGATGAATATGGCTAGTTAAAAAAGCAGTGGCCAAGGAATCAGGGAGCCAGGTGTCAATTTAGGTGTCTTATAATTTTTAAACCAGTCCTTAGTATCATTTAGTCTTTTAAAATAAAATAAAAAAGTAATGTAATGAAAAATATGAGATTTTTACTTGGCTTCCTCCTCCTCCCCAACTTAACTACTACTTAACACAGAATGATTCAGACAAGAATGTAGAACAAAAGTATGACTTTTTAAAAAGATTTTATTTTTTTACTTGAGGGGGGAAGGGAGAGAATTTCAAGCACATTCCCCACTGAGTGGGAGCCCTTTGCAGGGGCTTCATCCCGTGACCCTGTAATCATGACCCAAGCCGAAATCAAGAGTCAGACACTTAACGAACGGAGCCACCCCGGCATCCCCAGAAGTATGACTTTTGAATAGCAGGAAATGTGATGTGTCTCCCACACATTTTAATGCTATCTTAGGCTTTATTATTACACCTGCATTATATAAAGGAAGGTAGGAACTGAAGCAGCTTTACTGTTCAGTTATCATATCAATAGGGAGCACTGCTTTGTTTTGGAAACCAGATTTTATAAGATCCACAAACAAATGGAACATAATCTGGGAGAAATGATAAGTTAGTGAAGAAATTCAAAATCCTGTAAGGAATGGCTGAAGGAACTGAACATGATCAGAGGAAACACACAAATTGTTTTGGAACATCTGAGTAAGAGTCATAAAATTGTAGCTACAGAGATTTGAAGTAACATGATGAAGAATACTAAAAACTGCCTCAACACGGCTTTTATTGCCTTAAGACAGGGGCTGGCAAAGTACAGGCTGCCCAAACCAGTCTTACTCTTTATATATTGTTTATGTCTGTGCCCTTGCTACAGTAACAGAGATGAACAGATTAGATAGTGACCGTACAGCCCACAAATATATTTACTATGTGACCATTTACAGAAAAAGTTAGCTGGCCAGTGCCTTGAGAGATAGACAATCATTCCTTCATCTATACATTCATTTAGGAAACATGTTTTAAGCATATACAATGACTCTGAAATGTACAAGACACTAGCAAGATATAGTTAAGGCCTAGACTAAGGTACATACTTGTCACCAGACAAATAAACTAGGTGACCATCAACAGAGGATATTTTAGAGGGGGGAAAATCACGAAATAAATTATTGGATTCAATGACTTCAAAGGTTTCTTTCAAATACGAAATTCCTTAGAAGGGGGAATTTCATTGTGGAAAAAGCCCTGAAAAACTGATAAAAGGAAACAGATGGAGAAGTAGGAAGTGGGGTTCCTTTAACTACAGAGAAGAGTGAGAGACCAGAGAGTAAAAACCAGTCAATTTGGACAAGCATATAGAGTAGGAATGAGGAAACACAGAGGAGGTAGATCTGGAAAGACCAGAAGAACCATAGTGTGAAGGGGATTCTATGTGAGGTTTAGCATTTTTCAGGTTAGTTCAGACAATGGGAAGCTATAAAGTTAAATCCTGGGAATATTGATTTGACAGTGATATGTAGGATGTATTGGAGAAAAAAAAACAGTACAGACTTAAAATAAGAAAAGTACAAAATCTACAGATTGGATGGAAAGAGAGAAGCAGAAATGGCTGTGTATTTCATATGAATGAGATATGTTGGGTCCATAGCAACTCAGGCTCTTCAAGAACAGGGAGCAGGGGCTAGGTGTGACTGGGGCCTGTCCCTGATTGTGTGTTTTTTTCTCAGGGCCAGAGGTTTCCTTTCTGTAACACCCAAAGAAACATGGTAAAATCCATCCTCAATACACAAGGAAGTCCAACACTGGTGGGTAGAAAGTGTTGTCATTCAAAACAGGATCCCTGACGGTAATTATGGCTACATAGAACGGTGTTTGGAGTCTTAGAGAAGCCATCAGTTTTTCAGGGCCCTAGGCAAAAGGCAACAATTGAGAAATGAGTGTATTGAGTCTGGAAGGAAACTGGAGAGCAAACAAACAACCAGAATAGAGTTTTGATTAACATGGTAGAAATAGAAAAAAATATGAGAGACTGTAGGTATTTCTATACCAAGGTCTGCAGCCATTGGTTGGTGAGCTTGAGGCTATTAATGTATCATGTAATGTAATTTGGAAGTGGGTCTGGCTATGAATACAGATAGCAGATCTCAAAGAATACCGGTATAGCCCATAGGATAATTATAACTACTTCCGTGGGGAGCTCAAGTTTGTCCTTAGCAATCTGGGTCGGAGTGTGTATATATATATCTATATCTATATCTATATATATATCTATATATAGATATATATATATATCTATCTATCTCAAATATACAAAACCATGCTTAAGTCTGAATGAGCACCATCAAGAAGAAAAATTGGCAATAATCTTTTCAAAGATTATTATTATTCCTAGATTATAATTGTGGCTTTAAAAGGAAATCTTCATCTTCTGTCCATAGTCTACTCAGTGGTGTCCAATGGAAGTATTTAGCTTGCAGAAAGTCGGTCATATATTGACAAATGAAGAAATCACTCAGATGGCCATTTATATTCCTTCTAACCTATCCATCCTGTTGTAAAGAAGCCCAAAGCTGCAAATTTTAGGAAGATTTTTGGCCAGATCATTAGTGTTGGATCAAAAGGCTCGGGCCATCATTCAGATTTGTATATTTAATTTTTCCTTTTATTGTTAATATATTCACAAATGTTTGCTTATTGTTATAGACATAGTGAGCATGTTGCAGTGAGTATGTTGCAGTGGGAAGAGCAGTCTTTGGATTCAGAGGCACCTAGGTTGAATCCCTGCATTAGTACTTATTAACTAGAAAATACTGCGCAAGGTCCTTAACTTCTCTGAGCCCTTCTCTTATCTACAAAATGAGAGTTAGTGAGATTATATACAGATAGTGCCTGGCATTTATAGACACGAAAGAAATATCAGTTCCATTTCTTCTTTAATACTGTTTTTGATTACTAAACTATCTCAGCTGGTTGCATTTATCATTTGTGACGTTCAAAATAGGAAAGCATTATTAGAACATCTCACATGTTCGTATTCCATGTTCTCACATGGAATGCTTCACATGGAAAGATTCACATGAGAAAACTCGTTAGATATGTCTTCGTAAAACAATCTTGTCAATAAATCATGTATTAAGTGACTTTAGCTAGCCACCTACCCCACACTATGGCCATTAATAGGTGTTCACTTATATTAAGGACAGACATAATACCCACCGGGAAAGTCAGCTGAATACCAACTAAATACATTTTATATTTCCTAATGTTGTGTCTCAGCAATACTTAGAACAAAGCCTTGCATCTCATGGGGCTCATTCACATGCAATCTGTAGTTCTTCAATACCTGAGACTCTCATATAGGAATACTGTAATTAAGTTCTACAGGCCACACAGTATATTTTAATGAGAAGTGAGGAAGCATAGCAGCTAATGATACTAGTTCTGTTTTCAGATACCCTTAATAGGGCTCTTCAACTTGCTGTGTGATCTTTGACAGGTTACTTGACCCTGTGCCTCATCTTCCTGATCTGTAAAATGGGGATGGTAATAAATAGTATCCACCTCACTGGGCTACTATGAGGATTAAGTGGGAAACTGCTGCAATTCAAGCACTTGATAACATTGGAATCATAATTTTTTTCACACCTTTTCCCAAACAAGATTTGTGGAGATGTATGACATACCCGATGATTAGAACAAAAAGGACAAAAAGAATAGGAATACTACTGTAAAAGGTGGTGGTTGTGGAAGTGGGGTCTTCTACTCTGCCATAGAGCTGATCTTCCTCAAGCCCAATTCAGAACCAAGACCCTTGTTCAAATCCTTCATTTGTACCTCATCACCTGTAGGATGGAGCTCATTTGCTCTAGCATGTATGTGAGGCCCTTCATAGGGTAGCCTCTGTCTGCCTTGCCGGAAGCACTCACCCTTTCATTTTTAAAGTTGAAATATCTATCATAGATATCTAGTCTAATATCATAGATCTCTAATCTTTTGTTGTACACAAGATCTTGGATTTCTGCTCTGCCTCTTGTCTTCATATATAGTTCTTTCTCCACCCAGCATGCTTTCTTCTCCCTTCCTTCATCTTCCATGAAAGACCTTGTAGTATGGGAAGGTTTAGGAAAGGAAATCTGGACTCGTTGGAAGAGGGTCTCCAAGAAAGGCCAGCATGTTAAAGGCCGTAGAGACTCAGAGGGAGGCCTATGGATTCCAGACAGTGGGAAGTCAGGGTCTTCAGAGGATCGCATCTGGGAAGGCGGCAGTCCATGCAGAGAATCTCCAAGCACATAAAACCATTAACACAGACAAGAATTTGGAGGTGAATGAAAAAAAGAGGGGTTGTCACCTCCCAGCCCCAACCACTAAATTAATGTTGAATGTTGATTTATGCTAATGACACTTAGTAATGTAATTCTCTGTAAGAGCATCTGTACAATATTTCAGATATTCCCAGAGGTGCCTAGAGAGAGGGAGTAAGTCAACCAGATAATATTGTGTGAAATTAATTAAACAGTGACTTTAATATAAGGAAGCTCTGAATTGGAAAATACATCTGTTTTGTATAAGCATTTTCTTCCAACACACCTGCAGTGTTTAGGTTTGCCTAGAATTCTTGTGGTAAAAGATTTTGGAGTAGAAAAAGCTACAATCTTATCCTAATGCATAAAAGGTTATTCAGCTTGTGGCAGAATTACATCTATGAAAATTCTTTTGTATATGTTCTTATTCACCAAAATAAAACATTATACAATATAACATGCAGAAATTTACACATATTAAATTAGTGATAAAGAGTACTATAATACTTCTATTTTAAACTTCTGTTGGATAATTTCAAAGCTGTATTCAGATAAATTTTTTAAATTTAGTAATTTTTAATAACATAATAAAGAAATCTACCATCAAAGCAAAAACTAGAGACCTGACAGCATGCTCCTCCTCAATCCCAAACAAGTGATTCCCCGGCACCCAGTTCCTCAAGCAAACAGCAATCTGAATTCCACACACACTGTTCTCTTCCTTTCCATTATCCATAGTGTTGTATCTATAAGCATTCATATACAAAGGATATATATATGTGTGTATATATATATATATTGCATATATATGCAAATGCATTTACAATGTTTTTAATTTTAAAAAGTAATCATCTTTATTTAATTATTCGGGCTATTTTCAGTTAGCGTTTTATTGCAGTTATTGATATATTTGGATCTCCTTCTGCTTCTACCCTTTATTTCAATCTGACATTCTCTTCTATACTTTTTTTTTTCCCCTGAGAGAGAGAGAGTGAGCAGGAGCATGTGTGTGTATGCACATGCAAGCAGGGTAAGAAGGGCAGGGGGAGGGGCAAAGGGAGAGGGAGAGGACCCTAAGCAGGCTCCACGCTCAGGACAGAGCCAGATATGGGGTCCAGTCTCATGATCCTCAGATCACGACCTGAGCTGAAATCAAGAGTCAGATACTCAACCAACTGAGCCACCCACGTGCCCTCTGTTCTATACTTTTTAAAATAATAACCCTCTCCCTTTATTTTTTCCATTCTTTTTAAATAAACACATCATATTCATGGAATTCTGCTCCTCAAACACATCTCTTGGTACTATCATTCCAGACTTTTAACTTTGTATTAGTTTGGATATACTTTATCTTTCTCTTTGCTCTTAGTAATTTTTAAAACAACAGTTTTTAACAAAAAATAGAATAATTTTTAAAACATGACATATTTCTTATAACAACTCCTAAAGCCTATCTACCTTCTTCTTTAAGTACTTTATCCAAACTGTTCCCACTGTGGGTCTTTGGTGAGTTACAGAGGCCTTGCATAATAAAGTAGACCATCTCTTCACATTTAAATAACAGCTGGATATCAAATTCTAGGTCTTAAGTGCTTTTAATATTTTATTTTATTTTTTAAGTGGTTTTATTTATTTATTTATTTTTAAAAGTTTTTATTTATTTATTTGACACACAGAGAGAGACAGCCAGCGAGAGAGGGAACACAAGCAGGGGGAGTGGGAGAGGAAGAAGCAGGCTCCCAGCGGAGGAGCCGGATGTGGGGCTCGATCCCAGGACTCTGGGATCATGCCCTGAGCCTAAGGCAGCCACTTAACGACTGCGCCACCCAGGCGCCCCTTAAGTGGTTTTAATATTTTAAAAGCACTCTATTGTTTTCTTGTATCCAACATTGTAGTTGAAAAATCTGGTATTAGTCTGTTTCCTATTCCTCTCTTTTTTAAATTAAGTTTTAAATTTCAATTCCAGTATAGTTAACACACAGTGTTTTATTAGTTTCAGATGTACAATATTGTGATTCAACAATTTTATAAGTTATTCAGTGCTCATCAGGATAACTGTATTCTTAATCCCCATCACCTATTTCTCCCCACCCCGACCTCTCCTCTGGTAACCATCAATTTGTTCTTTTTTTTGTTGTTGTTTTTTTATGTTATGTTAGTCACCATACAGTACATCCTTAGTTTTTGATGTAGTGTTCCACGATTCATTGTTTGCGTTAAACACCCAGTGCACCATGCAATATGTGCCCTCCTTAATACCCATCCCCGGCCTATCCAAATCCCCCGCCCCCTCCCCTCTGAAGCCCTCAGTTTGTTTCCCAGAGTCCACAGTCTCTCGTGGTTCTCTATAGTTAAGAGTATGTTTCTTGGTTTGCCTATCTCTCCTTTTGTTTTTCCTTTGCTTTCTTGTTTTGTTTTTTAAATTCTACATGTAAATGAAATCATATGGTATTTATCTTTTCTGACTAAGCTTATTTTGCATAGCATTATACTCTCTAGCTCCATCCATGTTGCTGCAAATGGCAAGATTTAATTCTTTTTATGGCTGAATAATATTCCATTCCATTAACGGAATATTCCGTTCCCTATCTTCTTTATCCATTCATTTATTGATGGACCCTTGGGCTGCTTCCATAATTTAGCTATTGTAAATAATGCTGCAATAAACATAAGGGTGCATGTATCCCTTTGAATTAGTGTTTCTGTATTCTTTGAGTAAAAACCCAGTAGTGCAATTTCTGGATCAGAGGGTAGTTCCATTTTTAACTTTTTGAGGAACCTCCATGTTGTTTCCCACAGTGGCTGCATCGGTTTGCACTCCCACCAACTTCACAAGGGTTCCTATTTCTCCATGTCCTTGCCAACACTTATTGTTTCTTGTGTTTTTGATTCTGGTCACTCTGACAGATGTGAGGTGGTAACTCATTGTAGTTTTGTTTTGTCTTTTCCTGATGATGAGTGCTGTTGAGTGCCTTTTCATGTGTCTGTTGGCTGTCTGTATTTCTTCTTTGGAGAAATGTCTGTTCACATCTTTTGCCTTTTTTAAATTGGATTATTTGGTTTTGGGGTGTTGAGTTGTATAAATTATAAATTTTGGATACTAACCCTTTATCAGATATGCCATTTGCAAATACCTTCTCCCATTTACTAGTTTGTCTTTTAGTTTTATTGTTTGCTTCATGGTACAGAAGCTTTTTATTTTGATGTAGTCCCAATAGTTTATTTTTCTTATTTTCCCCTTGCCTGAGAAGACACATCTAGAAAAAAAGTTGCTACGTTCATAATCCAAACAGTATGATTCTTGTTTGTTTGATGTGATTTCCTCCTATTCATTCTCTCATTCAGCTAAGATTTACTAAATGCCTACTAGGTGATGTGACCCACTAAGCTAGGCAACAGGGATCTAGGAATGAACAAGACGCACAGCCACACATTCTGGAATGTTACCCTCTAGTGGTGTAGACTTAACACAGAGAAACATGTTTTTAAGGCCAGTGTTAATGGAAGCATTACCTTCCTTTCATAATCTAACAGACTTGGTGCTCAGAATCTCTATACCTATACCGTTTGCTTTACCTGATCTACTCCTTACCTCAGCTCCAAGTTCCTGTTAGATTGTAATTAACCTCACCTGAAATGATTTAAAATTCATTTGATTTACTTAGACGAGATTTCTCTTTCTCATAGCTGTTACAAAGTTATACAGAAGTAAATTCACATAGAGGTTAATTTTGTATAAGAAGAACTCATAATTGAGGGTTAGCAGGGAGGAATTGCTATATTCCACTTCATACCTGTACTCTGAATTGAGAAATGTGGAGCAGGCACAAATGCTGTTACGCTTCATAATGCTGTTTTCCTCTTTCTAGACAAATAAAATTAGGCTTTGTGGCTGGGAAGAAGCTCTGTGCAGCTTAGGGAAAATTATGAAGCAGAAGGAAATGAAGTGAACAAAAGATAAATATTCAAAATATAATCTTGCCCTGGAAGTCTCAAATGTACTAAATCCTCTATGAATTGTGTTTCTTTCCATAAAAAACAGGATATGCTCATAGACAACTATATATGCATGTGTTTCATTAACATACTTTTCTGGATAACTACAGCAAGGCCTAGCCTTAGATTCCAAGAAGCCTAAAGAGAATGGACCCAGAGAGGAAAAAGGGATGACAGTATTTATTAGGGAAACCTGCATATCCTTGGAAGGTGTGTGGACTTTTTTTTTTAAGATATATTTATTTATTTGATAGAGAGCGTGTGCGCGTGCACTCATGCGTGAGTTGGGGAAGGGGTAGAGAGAGAATCTTTTAAGCAGACTATCTGCTGAGTGTGGAGCCCATTGGGGGCCTACATCCCACCATCAACCAGATCAGGACCTGAGCCTAAACCAAGAGTCCATCACTCAACCGACTGAGCCACCCAGGTACCCCTATTTTTAATGAGAAAATAGAATTCAACATACACCTTCTTCCAGAATGTCAATAATAAAATACTATAGCTCTGGGCCTTCTGGAAACTCAAATATGACAGCAGCTAATCGCCTTTGAGAGGAATATCAACAAGCATGAAGTGTCTTTTCTTTCAATTAAGGCAGACTTAATATTGGAAACTTTGCACATAACACATAGCTGACCTGACATATATCCCTCTGCTTGCCTGAGGAGCCCCCATTAGCAAAGATTTTATCATATATGCTGTAGCTCTCTTTTATAGGGGAAGGACACACGATGTTCTCATAGCGATCAAGGGCCACCCTATTTCATCATGCAGAATCTGGCGGTGCCCTCTGAGACTGTGGCACATTACAGAAGTCAGTCTTCTAGTTAGCGCCTTTATCTGCTGCTAAAAGACACTAACTACTCGAGAAAGAGGGACTTGTAAATGTATGTGTATGTTTACTTCATTTTCCTCTGCTTTTTATTTCCCTAAAATTGCGCATATCCTCTTCCCACTCACAGCAACTAAAAATATATATTTTTAAATAATTACAAAGGAAGATCAAACAAATACACATACCAGTGAATAATTCTAAAACTAAAGGAAACTTTTGTATTGGTCATTGTCATTTTAATAGAGATGATAAAGTATAAATCTAAAAAATACTACAATGTGTTCTGTTACACATTCTTCGATACAGGGCTTCGAATTTAAAAAACAAACTACTCTAGATAGTTTCTTTGTAAGGTAGGGGTTTCTTAGAATAATTTGTGAGCATGAATATGTGAGAAAAAGAATGAACAAAATAATTATTTGATTTCAACCAAGACAAAGGGAAACAGGAAGCTTTTGCACTTTATATGAGAATAAGGATATCAAACAAGTTTTAAGTCTACAAGCTTACAAATTTTTTAAAATCAAGTATTCAATGCATAGTAAGAATGCTTATTAATATTGTCTTGGGGTAAAGAGTTACAATATAATGAGCACTGTGTACCTATCACCTGGTGTAATTAATAAAAGATGCCCATTAACTTAAGGTCCTCACTGGTTCTTTGCTGATACTGGCTACTGTCCCTCTTGTCTCCAAAGGTAAATTCATTTACCAAATTTAGTGTTTTATCATTCTCTCACTGTTCTTCATAGTCTTATCACACTGGTTAATTCCCTGAAATATAACATCCTACTTTGCAAATTTTTAAAGTTCATGTAACTAGACTTGCTTTTTTTTTTCCCTGTCAGTGTTATGTTATTAAGATAGATCCATGTTGTTTTGTGCAGTGATTTATTCAGTCTGGTTGGAGACTATTACATTATGCGAATACACCCCATTTCCCCCTTCCTTCCACGGTTGATAGGCATTTGGGATTTTCCTAGCATTTCGCTATTACAAACATTACTATTGTTAACATTCATGCATGTGTCTTCTGGTTCAAGATCCTGGGACACAGAAGCAATAGTTTTCCTTAGGTTCACAGCTAGGAGAGGAATTGCTGAGCAAAAGGGGTATGCATATGTTCAACTTCACCATAATATGCTAAACTGCTTTCCAAATCTGTTTATTTGAACCAAGACTTTAAATTTTTTCTGTTTGCTCTATATCTTTGCCAAGCCTTAATATAATAAGACTTTTAATTTTTGCCAATTCTGTTTCTCGCTCTTGACTTTAATGTATCTGTCTCTCTGGTTTTTAATGAAGCTGATGACACATGATTTCTCATCTGTGATATGCCTCTTGAAGGTGTTTTTTGAGTATTTTGTGATTTTTTTACTCTGAACACGTTTTTCTTGAAGCTTTATCTGTGGAAATTCTTTGACGCCTGAGCCAAATGTTGATTCACCCAAATGTAATTTGCATTTTCTCCTGCTACTCATTTAGAAGTTTTATTGAGCTGCAACAACTTTAAACATTTGGCTTGAGGGTTTGTTTGGATCCCCCAAGTAGAACGAATTCAGACTGTAAACTATACATGAGGGTCTATTGTGGTTACTCAACTTCCTGGGAATTTTTTTTTTCTCCACTCAATGTCAAGGATCAGGGAAGGCAACTATTTTTGCTATTTCCTGGAGTGTAGATGGCCTATTGGTAATTTACCTTAAAACAAAGGTGCAGCCCTTTAAGTTCCCAGCTTGTCCTGGGCATGACAGCTATGGCACAGAGGCATCATTCCCACTTATTCATGACCTTTAGACATCAGCATCCCCAACTTTTGCTCCATTTCCTAGAGGGTTCCATAGTCAGCCCCATTCAGTGATGCATCACCCAGCAAGGAACCTAGTCATCTTCCTAGAGAACAAAGAAATCAAACATCTCAGCTTCACTCACACACACTACACACACACACACACACACACACACACACACACTCTCTAAAAACTCCGTGTGATAAATGCATCAAGAACTCTGCATTTGGAAAACCTAGAAACAATCTTAAATTCAACAGAAATCTAAGATTTTATCGTTTATTGTGCAGTTGAATAATGTTTTTACTTTGCATGACATATGGAGGGCAGCATACATTTCTGAGTTTGGAGGAAATGAAATCTTAATCTAGCCCTGACATCACGTTCCACATTCCATAATCCCCTTTCTCTCTCCCTGTGTCAGAGTTTGAACCATGGCTAAGTTGCCCTGAGTTAAGCTGCTAAATCACATAAAAAATATTTTTGTGGTCTGGAAAAAGTATGTCTTTTGTAACTGAGCAATCTGTTTCCTATTTTTATTAAACTCAAACTCAATTTTTATAGCTTGATGAGCCATTTTACTAATAATAGTCACCAATTTTTTTAGAGTCCCTACTATTTGTCAGACAATATGTTAGTGTGCTCCACACATTTATCAAATGCTTGCAACTCTTCCTAATGGCCCAAGATTACCTTGGCTAGTAAATGCCTGAGGTATATTCTGTATCAGGTCACTGCTTCCACAGCTACTCCCTTACACTCTATAATACTGCCACACATTGTGAGCAAGTAGCCTCCCCATTGTTCAAATCCAGCGAGCAACTACAAAATTAAACTATTTCTTTCAGCACAAACAGATTTTGAATTGTTTGGCAAATAACAATGGAAGAACCTTTTACTGTGAACTCTTAATTCACATGCATGCATAATGGGTGTTTACCCTGAAGCTTTGTATTATTTAATAATTATCTAGTTAAATCACTTTATGTATCAATCTATGAAGTATGGAATAGTGATATTTCTAGCTTCCGTGTTTATGAATAGCTTCCATTGCTCTCCTGCTATTAAAATGTTGACATGTGCACATAAAACAGAAAAAGGTTTCCTTTGAATGCCACATAAATGAAAAATTTAAAAAAAAAAACAAAAAACCTTCACAAAGGAGTTTACGATCCCATCCCACTAGACCTTGATATATACATAAGTCTGCTACCCCCCAAACCTGCTTGTGTTCCAGCTTCCTGTAAAATGGGGATAAGACACACTCAACTTCTCTCAGGTAGAAACGATTTAATGAAGACATGAATGCAAAGCAATTTGGTTTCTTCAGAGCTAAGAATTTTATAAACAAAAGGCATTATCATGATGGTCTTGTTATTATTCTCTTGTGCTATAAAAACCTCCCAAATGCAGCCAAAGTATGAAAAAAAAAAAATCCAACCACATCATTGAAAAAGCTTTTATCTTCTTTGCTCTTCTATCTTAGAAGCATTAGTTTTAAAAATGTCTGATATACCTGACAAGTCAGAAAGAACTATTGTTAGATGGAGAAGTCATCTATGTGCAGGTACTGATCCAACAATAAACCCACTAAAACATAGATGTGGGTAATTGTCAGAATAATTCTGACTCATCTGTAGTTTGCTTGCTTACTGACCCATTAACTTAAATCTGTCTTTTTTTTTTCAAATCAACTTTATGCCGGTATAATTTATGCATAATATAATTCACATAGTGTAACTGTAAAAATCAATGAACTGTGACAGATTTGTAAATCCAAATAATCTCTACCACACTGATCAAGATATAGAATATATTCATCTCATCAGAAAGTTCCCTCATGCTTCTTTGCACAGACCCAGTTTTAACTCATTAGAAATGAGATCTTATATTCAAGGAGATAATATTATCTTGGATTCAAAAATCCAGTGCCTGGATTCCTGCTAAAGGAATGGAGGTTATGGCAGTTGGAAATATCCGTTTTCCTATTATTTTGAGTTATCATTTCCTCAGAAAGGTCTTCCTCATCTAAAGGCCTTATTATTCCTTCTTGTCATACCCCATCTATGCCCTTTATTCCTCTTATCACAATTTACAATTATGTATTTATTGGTGTGTGTGTGTATGCGTGTGTGTGAGTATATGTGTATTTATTTAATGTTTATATCACTTCCTAGACTTGAGGCTTTCCACAAATAGGAATCATGTATCTTTTTTTTTTTTTTCTATTGCTAGTATGTTCTTAATTAATGCCTGACACTTTTCTGGCACATGCAAGTACTCAATAATTATTTTTGAATATACCAATAAATAGCTGATTCATTTATACAACATTTATGAAGTACCTACTATAGCCAGGGGGATTGCATTATACTGAAGAGTTAAGGGTGGAGAAGAATGCCAAATAAGGAGACCCTACTTATGTTGAATCCATGATTATGTTTCTATAAAATAACACCTCAGTTATTACCATCTTTAGTCAATTAAGATATTTGCTCTTTTAATTAGGATTCAGGGGGCACCTGGGTGGCTCAGTCGGTCAAGCATCTGCCTTAGGCTCAGGTCATGATCCCAGGGTCCTGGGATCGAGTCGAGCATCAGGTTCCCTGCTCAGTGGGGAGTCTGCTTCTACCTCTCCCTCTGTTGCTCCCCCTACTTGTGTTCTCTCACTCCCTCTGTCAAATAAATAAATAAATAAAATATTTTTAAAAATTAGGATTTAGCTGCAAATGTGTATGAGGGAAGAAGGGCTACTCTTTGAGAGAGAGTCATGTGGTACATTAAACACATTTTGGAGAAGACTGGCATTGGAGTCAGGTACTCCTGGGTCCTGTCTGTGTTATTCACTAGCTGTTAGTCTCCTTAGGATTCATATAATCTCTCTGACCTATGATTTCTACACTTACAGAGTAGAGATAATAGTTCTAGCCTCATATGGATGGTGTAAGGTTAAATAGTTTGTAAATGAGGGTTTATGTTGTCTAAAGAGGAGAAAATAATTGATAGCCAGTGTGATGGATTAAGCATAAACGTTGGTGTCAGAAAAAACAGAGTTCAAATCTCAGTCCTACTATGGGTAAGAACTGTGATCCTGGCTGAAGTAGCATTTCATGCCTCAATTTCATCATCTCTAAAATAGGAATAGTCACAGTTACTTTATAGGATTCATGTGAAAAGACTTAATGTTTGTAAAATGCCCAGATAAAGACTGCCATCTAGGAGGAGCTCAATAAATGGAGTTAGTACAACATACTCTCATTGTTATCATTAAGCTCTCACTGTATGCATGGTACTAGGTGAGGTACTTGACATCTATTAATTTGAGAACATTTCAAAAGTGGCCACAGATATGCCTAATCTAAAAAAAAAATTAAAGATTTTATTTATTTATTTATTTGTCAGAGAGAGAGAGTGCACAAGCAAGCACAAGAAGGGGGAGTGGCAGGTAGAGGGAGAAGCAGGCTCCCCACTGAGCAAGGAGCCAGATCTGGGGCTCCATCCCAGAACCCTGGGATCATGACCTGAGCCAAAGGCAGATGCTTAACCAAATGAGCCACCCAGGTGCCCCTCTAGAAAATTTTAATTATTCAGAACTGTATTCCAAAAATGTGCATTTAAGAATCAAATACAAAATTCTATAGTGAGTCATTTTCTATTAATTCAGAGCAGAATACCAACATAATGGAATGATTGCAACTGCATCCAAAGAGAAAAAATGTGGATTTGACTATTAGAATTTAAATGAGTAGTTTAATAAATTATTTTTTTCAACTCTAGATGTAGATAACACTCACCCAAAGAGTAAAATTGTGAATGGTGGTGAAGGAGAATATATCATAAGACAAAGCTTAATTTTAAATACAACCTTATGAGGAGATATTTGGCTGATGAATCGCTCATAAAAAGTCTCAGATTAAAACTGCCTGAAATTAAAGGCCAGCAAGTAGCTGAATTAATATTTGAACTCTAGACTATCTAATCTAATGTTTGCCTTCTTTTACTGAGTATTTCTTATATCTGTTCTGCATCTTCTATGTGGCAGGTACTCTTCTAAGGACTGGGGACAGAGCAACGAACAAAGTACAAATAACAAAGCTAAAAGACAACCTTCAGAATGGGAAAAGATATGTGTGAAGACATATCTGATAAAGGGTCTGTATCCAAAAATCTATAAAGAACTCATCAAACTCAACACCCAAAAAACATATAATCCAGTTAAGAAATGGGTGGAAGACATGAATAGACATTTTTTTCCAAAGAAGACATACAGATGGCTAACAGACACATAAAAAGATACTCAACATCACCCATCATCAGAGAAATACAAATCAAAACTATAATGAGATAGCCCTCCACACCAGTCAGAATGGCTAAAATTAACAACACAGGAAATAACAGATGTTGGAGAGGATGCGGAGAATGGGGAACTCTCTTGCACTGTTGGTGGGAATGCAAACTGGTGCAGCCACTCTGGAAAACATTATGGTGTTTCCTCAAAAGTTAAAAATAAATCTACCCTATGACCCAGAAATTGCACTGCTAGGTATTTGCCCAAAGTACACAAAAATACTGATCTGAAGGGACACAGGTACCCAGATGATTACAGCAACATTATAACCAAATTATTGAAAGAACCCAAATGTTCATTGACTGATGAATGGATAAAAAAGATGTGGTATAGATATACATATACATATACATATACATATACATATACATATACATATACATTTACATATAAAATGGAATATTATTCAGCCATCAAAACAAATGAAATCTTGCCATTTGCAATGACGTGGATGGAGCTAGAGTGTATTATGCTAAGCAAAATAAGTCAATAAGAGAAAGACAAATACCATACGATTTCACTCAAATGTGTAACTTAAGAAATAAAATCTATGAACATGGTGGGGAAAAGACAGGTAAACTCTAGAGAAAAAACTGAGGTTTCCTGGAGAGGAGATGGGTGGGGGATAGGTTAAATGGGTGATTAGTATTAAGGACGGCACTTGTAATGAGCACTGGGTGTTTCTGTAAGTGATGAATCACAAAATTTTACTAGTGAAACTAATATTACACCATATGTTAACTAACTGGAATTTAAACAAAAACTTTAAAAAACCCAAAGCACAAACATTATCTTCATGCAGTTCACATTCTAGAATATAGGATAAGAAGACCAATATTTGGTAGAGCACACTTCTATTACTTCATTTAGTCCTTACAGTATTCTGGGAGTTCAGCAGGGCAAATAACATCCCCTTTTCATAGATAAGGAAACAGAGGTTAAAAGTGGGTTACTAAGCTAGCAAACTGAATAGTCAGGACTGGAGCCTACATTTCCTGACTTCAGATCTAGTATCTTGTTAACTGACAAATCAATGAAAACTTCAAATTTTACTTGTACGTTAGAGGAGGAGTAATCATATTAACAGCAATAGAGTGAAATACAAGGCAAGACCAAACATTTATCCTTAAGATGGAAGGGAGCAGTGGTTGGTAACAAAAGGCAGATAAAGAGCTAGAGTGGGATGCAAGGCAAAAATCAATAGTCCTTCCCTCATCCCAAGCAAACAACAAATAATGACTAAGGGGAGTTGGCACATACATGTCCTGTGCCCCTTGGGAGGGACAGCTCTTGGGAAAGGGTTCCCATGCTGCCTGCTGGAGTGCCCCATCAGGATTCAGCTGGGTATCAGGATGGCTAAGTTAGCTGATACATCCTTTACTGGCTCCTGTTTTTTCCTGTCTCACTCCCCACAACCCTACCGATGATTCTTGGGACTACTTCAGAATAAATTCTCTACAGTAAAATCTTTATACCATATTTTCTGGGGGAATCAGAAGTAAGACACAAATCGACTTGCCACAGTAAGAGTGCCCAGCCAGTAGCCTTAGAATTAATGGGTCCATGTCAAAGCCATATCTGATATCTAAAAATCTCTTGCCAATGGAATGTTTCACTCTGCATAGTCTATGAGCCAGTGTCAACCGGGCCTTTTGCCATTAAGGACTTCGCTGTAAGTATTCTCTAAATTAAGGTTTTGCCTACAAATCAAATGGGGATTTGTTTCTTCCATCAACAAAACAGAGTGAGATCACACTGAAGAAGTTTTGCCTCTCCTTTCCCCACTGCCCTCCCACCAATGTTGTCTCTCTCTCCTCCACCTCTTCCTATATTCTTGCCTTTATCTTCCTTTTTCTCCCTCATTTCTTCCTTCCTTCCTTTACTCCTACAGTAAATATAATCTTACCAAAATCATAGCCTTTGGGGAAAAAGATTCTTTTTAGTTAAGAAGGTAGGCAGATAGAGAAGCTGATTAATATCATCTTTCCTCCCTTGATGTCTTTTGTTTTCTAAACCTCTCAGAAGATTTATGGAGGTAGATAGAGGTACCAAGTAAGAAAAAAATTATTAGTATTGAGCTGTACCTAGAGCTCTTTTTTATTACCCAATACAATACACATAGATTCTTATTAAGAAAGAAAATCCTCTGTGAAGCAAATAATCCATTTCATTTTCCAAATGAGCACAGTGTAGCTAAAAGAAAGAACAGAATTAACAATAGAATTCTCAGCCCAAACCCCTTGTCGTTTCCTTCTTTAGGAAAATGAACACAGGTGGAGAATGTATTAATTTCATTACAAGGTAGAAACACTAAACTCACCCCGTCTTTTTGTATTTAACTCCCAATTGGCATAAGGCCATTGCTGTCTCATTCATTAGATTATCAGG
Source organism: Ursus maritimus (assembly GCF_017311325.1). Lineage (NCBI taxonomy): Eukaryota > Metazoa > Chordata > Mammalia > Carnivora > Ursidae > Ursus > Ursus maritimus. Next base: position 19,572,234 of record NW_024424119.1, read on the forward strand.
GCTCAAACAAACACCTATCTTGGCACTTGGGAACAGAACACACTTTCTTATTTTATTAAAAACAGAATCACTGGCATAAGAAACAATACTAACATGGACTTCATAAAGTCAGTCCCGGTCCCTCAACACAAATAACTGCCCACACAAAGCACACAGTTAAAAGCCCTTGCATTCTATTCCTTGAAGTAAGCTCTATAATCACAAACTAAAACAGGTCAATTATGTGCTCATTAGAAACAAAGGACATAAAAAATAGTCAAATATGCACATAATATATTAATGACAAACCTTATCAATCAAATTCAATGTGAGGTGTGCTGGAAAATATCACTTCATTAATTGCAATATTACCTCAAATCGGCATCCTCTCTCTTATTCAGTGCCAATATATTAGAAGTTTACAAGAAAAAATATGTTTCCATTGCCAAGAAAGTAGATTATGTTACAGGAAATGTATTTCAAAAGCGTTTCAACTGTTATACTGAAGTAGAGGCCAAAGAGATGGACGTAATGCTATCTCTATAATAACAGAAGTGAAATAAAACTTAGGTCCATGCTGTTCAAATTGGGAAGCTGGTCTCCTGAGCATATGTCACATGACAGACGACCTCCCCAGTCAGTGGACCAAACTGGCACATGTCCGAGGATGTCCATCTTGCTCAGTGGTAAGTAATTTAGAGTACTATTTATGTATTAAAAAACACATAAAATGACCCACATTTAAGATTTATGTTATGGCACACTCTACTTCTGACACTAACTTCTCTATTGTTATGGTAAACTAGGCTGCAGTAAAAATATCAACTCAATGGGCACCTGGGTGCCTCAGTGGGTTAAGCATCTGCCTGTGGCTCACGTCATGATCCCAGGGTTCTGGGATTAAGCCCTGCATTGGGCTCCTTGCTCAGAGGGAGCTTCTCCCTCTCCCCCTGCTTGTGCTCTCTCTCACTCTCTCTCTCTCTGTCAAATAAATAAATAGAATCTTAAAAAAAATCAAAGTTATAATGACTCAATACACTAAAAGTTTACTTCTCATGCAAACAATAACCACATAGAAACAGGGTGAAGTTGAAGGCAAACTTTTTATAACCTCTTGAGATAAAATATTAGCATTCAGGGAAGTTTTGTAATTATAGTTGGTCCATTTGGGCTATAGCCCAAACCTCTGGAGGGCAAGTTCACTACTCCGGCATTGAGAACTTTTTTTAGAAAAAACTGAAAGAAGTTACTGAGCTTGCTTATTACTGACTGTAGGAATTTCAGCAAACTTTTGCTCTTTGCATATAAAAAGTTAACATTAGACCTTGAATTTGGCCCTTTGTTCTTCAATATTTAGATTTGTCTGGTAGAGCCAGAAGTGCCTTCTGCATCAGATTCCTATCCACTAGTCTCAGTTCAAACATACATTAAAAATTAAATTAAGTTAAATTAAAAATGTCCATTGGGCAGCAGGAGACTGAGGGAGAGTCAGCTAACTACCATAATTCACATTGAACCTTGAGTTACATAATAGAAAATTGAGAATCCCATCCAACCAGGTCTGCAGCACTTCACTTCAAAGACTCATTTCCTTCCTCTCTGCAAAATGTGGTAGCCTGACTATTCATTCAACAGACACTTACATAGAAATTACTGGGTGCCAAGTGCTGTTCTTAGCACTTTTCATGTATTGACTCATTTATGGCATAGGTCTGGGTTATAAGTGCCATGAATAATGTGGTAGGTAGATGGGAATTGATGGTTCTAGATAATCTAGTCAGGATATATAATTACTTTTTTTCATATTTTATGTGTTATATTTGGAGTCAACTGTTTAATAGGAGTGGCGTTTGAGTGATCTTGCCTAAATTAAGGGACAAACCATGTAAATCTCTGAATGAACACTTCCTCACGCAGACAGACCAGCAAATGTGAGGCTCTGAGGTGGAAATATGCTTGAAGTGCAGGGAACTAGCAAGTTGGTCAGCTACCAGAGGGAGCTAGCACAGAGATTAGCTAGCAGAGACTAGAGGAATAGGTGAGATCAGAGAGGGAAGGAGTTTGGCTTTTCTCTGTATTTGGTGGAAAACCAAAATGACTTGCTAGCCTTCCTAACCTAGCCTACTCTTTTACCTGATCCTGATAAGAATTTACATATGTAAATTTTTAACAATTTTTAACAATGCCCTGAGTCTTTCATCTTTGTTTATACATTCTTCTCAGGAAATGTCTGTCTCTCCAACAGCCTCATCAATACATCCTTCCTCATAAGCCTAGACTTAATTTTCTAAGAATTCTATCATTTGGCATCTAGTAAGTCTTTATAATATGTGTAATTCATACTAACTCCTATGGAAGAGGCAGCAAAAGTAGAATAGGAGCCATAGGCTTCAAGATCTTCTTGGGAGAGTAAGATATATAAAAATAAAAAACCCTTAGATCTGTGTAACATAGAATATAAGTCTACTATGGAGGACATTTCCACATTAGCTAACTTAAACCACGAGAACATAATGCATTCCATTACTTAGATTAGCTTCAGCATTTAACAGATATGCTCTGTTATGTGTTAGCCCATGTTGCCTTTATTCTTTTTTCTAAAGAAAAAGATAAAAAGTATAGATTTTGACTTGTGACAAAACTGGATTGCAGTCCCAGTTCTAGGGTCATTTCTTCCAATAGGCACTAAAGTCAAAGTGCCAAAAGCAAAAGGTGTTTTAAGACCAGACGAAAAAAGAAGAAAAAATGTTGGTTCCAATATAAAAAAACTGAAAATAATAAGTATGTAATGCAGCATCTCCAAAATATATTATTCTCATTTATATAATTGTTAAATTTGATACCCACAAAAATTATTATATTTGAAAAGAAGTTTGGCAGTAATTACTAAATATGCCCCAAATCTTTGAGAAATCACAGCCAATCATAAATTAAGTGGAATACTTTTAATTAAATAATTTCAAAAACAAACTTGAAAAACGTTTACAATTTTTATGGGTAAAATTCTATGTAATGCGGGATATCAACATATTTTAATTTGCATGCTGTAATACAGATGGGTCCTTCAAAGTGAGGAGTGCCAAAACCTATGACCTCTCACAGCAGCTCTACAGGGCTCTGACACTTGCTAGCTGGGTGAACCTGGAGGCATCACTTCTCTGACCCCCTTTTCTCTTACTACAAAATGGAAAACAGAATATTTGCCTTATTAGTTGATTCTGAAAAATAGAAAAAAAAGACATACAAATCACTTGAAATTATGTTGAACACCTAGCAGAACACTCAATAACTGGTTCCTATTATTTATTATTATTATTATTATTATCATCATCATCAATCATTATCTATGTCTGTTTTAAGTGCATTTGCCTCATGGTTCCCATAAAAGCTGTCATCTTATCAAACTGTAACCTTTGTACCCCTTCATAGCATGTAGTGCTGTTAAACATGTATGCATTCCAACAGGCTTTAATAAATGACAAATTGAGTGACAAGTCATAAGTTGGAAAGAATAGAAAACTATTGCTGGAGTTAAATTTGTGTGTTAAAGAATGCTGCCATAAATGCCCGGTTGGGGTCTGAAACAGAAAAGGTCAGTCGGTGCTGTGATTATCCATAAAGGCTGACCAGGAGCTGGAAGGGGAATATTTGCATGGCCCATGTTATGTGGTGGTCAGTCCATTTTACTCTACAGCTGATAACAGGATAGGTGATATATACAGAGACTGTGTTATCTGGCTCAGTACCTGGATTTAGAAAGTGCTTAATAAATGGGTTGATTTTATTAGCTGCAAAGCACTAATGATAATTTAATATACAAATCCATTCATTTTACTTTCTAGCACAAGTTTAGCAGAAATCCTTTTCTTAATCTTGTTATGAATAAATCTTTCGTAGTTATTTCCTTTCTTTGGCTCTCTTTTCCAGAAATCTTGATTAAATAATTTGATTTGGAGTAAGAGCTGGTGTAGGTATAGTTATGGCTAAAATGTAAAATAATATGTTAGCTGGTATTAAAATCTATTCAGAAAGAGTTAAGCTATAAAGGTAGAAGAAAATGTAGTGTTTTGAATATGCAGTTGGGGATAACAGACTATTCTTGTAAAACCTAGAAGCATGCAGAGAAGTAGAAATCTCTGCCATAAGTTTGTTAGAGCAGGTAAGACAGTGAGTGAGAATCAGATTGAGAGGGAGAAGGCTTAAGGAGAGGGTATGCACCTTTTGCTATTTTTTTTGTTTCTATAACGTGAGTTTTTATTATATTTTTATTCATTCAGGAAATTTCTTTTTTGAAGGATGGCATGCAAATAGTATCTAAGAGATAGACTAAGTCAAGTATCTCAGGGACCATCATTTCCAATGTTCCAATGATCAAATCATGGTGATATTACTTGTAACAATCCTCTTCTCTCTTAAATTCAAATTCCCTAAGGCACAAAATTCATGGACACTCTGATTCTACCTCAGTTCTTCCGGTCATGGTCCAAAAATCAAAGTAGTAATCATAGAAGTATTCCTGCCTTTGTAGAAGAGGTGGGATAATATTATTCAAAGGAATAGTGTCTGAGTTTTGGAGAGCTTGGCATCATCGTCTTATTTCCTTCACTACAATGGGATTAGCTCATTCAGATGGCCTACCCAAGAAGAACCTTTACTGAAACAAATTTTCTGAGACTGGACCTAATACAGTTACAAATTGCATTGTTCTGCAGGTATGAGGAACTTAAAAAAATGGGCACATAAACTGGCCAACCTATCTGCTGGAAACTCAGGCAACATAAAGCAAAAGTCTTATGTGTTCACATAAATTTTAAACCAATTCTAGGAATTTATCCTAGGGAAATAATTTTAAAAAATTATGAGTACATTTTTTACCACAGCATTAAATATGAAAGTGAAAAACTGGGAAGTATATAATTATTGACAGTGCTAGACTGGTTGAATAAATTATTGCTGACTTATAGACTTACATTATGAAATATTATGCAGTCAATAAAAGAAAAAAATTGCATGACTGTCAGAAACAATTACAAACAGAAACATGGGGAAAAAATCATGAGAAAAATTCATAAGAGAAGATACAAAGGACCAGAAAATATTAATAAATGTTTAACCTCAGAGTAATCAGGGAAATGCACATTCATACCTTAAGTGATAACATTGCCACCCAATGTAGACTATGAAATATTAAAGGGTTAGGGCTTCCTATGATGGTCAGGGAAGTTTTCTGATTAGAGCCAGAATAGAACATTAGGAGGAGTTTCCAGGAAGGCAGAATGAGGAATTATTTTATTTATTATGTTAAATTATGGAATTTAACTTAAAGACACCTAAGATTCATTCTATTTCCAGAATTCTAAGATTCTACTTCAGATACATTTACACAAGAACATTTTTTAAAAAGATTTATTTATTTAGTTTAGAGAGAGAGAAAAAAAAAAAAAAAAGAAGGAAAGAGGGGCAGAAGAAGAGGGAGCGTCTTGAGCAGACTCCGTGGCAAGCATGGAGCCCAACACAGGGCTTGATCTCATGACTTTGAGATCACGACCTGAGCCGAAACGATGAGTCTGTTGCTTAACTAACTGCACCACCTAAGCACCCCAGAAGAAACATTTTAAAGTGATCTCCATAATAAACATATTAGAAGTTATCCCCTAAAGAATCACTAATATAAGTAATGATGTAACCAATACTATACTTGGATTAGAACTTAAGTTCATAAAATTGAAACAAATAGTCTATGGCCCAACAAGAGCAGTCAGTTTAGTTTTGGAGACTTATTTTGTGAGAAGCAGGTAGTCACAGCCTATGCATCCATGTGGACACAATGCGGCTGGACTGAAGAACGTGATGGGGCAGCTGAAGCAGAGTGGCTCTATTGTGACCCTTTGGCTCCAGAAAGACCAACCTAAGATACAATCACATCTTTGAACAACAGCCTATTTTGTGAAGATAATTTATTTGGAGTCAAAAGACGTAGATCCAAGTGCCACCTCTGTCTTTTATTATCTGTGGGCACTTACACAACTCATGGATTTTTCCTGAATCCAGTTTAGTGTTGTGCAGGAACTGGTTCATATCAGCTTGTGGGAGCCAATTGTGAACATCTCTTTCCAAGTCCCAAGCTCAGTGATGTTACAGTAGTAGCTTGAAATTAGTCCTGATGGGTATGTTTATATCACAGAAACTAGCAACCATGGCTCCTCCCCTCCAAAAGAGGTTCTTGTAAACATGTACCAATAAACCACTGACTTAAACAATGGGTTGTTGAAGAATTACAAACAGTAGGACTAAGGGATTTAAAATATCTTGTAAAACACAACATGCATTTGTTGTGTTAAGGTTTTGTCAATAACATCACTCTATGCACAGCGTTTTGCTAGCTCAAACCTCGAACAAATAGCTGTCAAAGGCATTCTTTCTTAAGTTGAGAGAAGAGGATAATTAATGAAGGCTTTCTAGAACTCAAAACTTTATGCAGGTGCAGGAAAACATGAACAGAGGATAGGACATAAGAGAACAACCTGAATTAGGGAAAGGGAGCATATAAAGGGTTCTGAAAAAAATAAATCAGGTGAAAATATGAGGGTGCATGAATTCGAGGCAGAACTACAAATAATATAAAAGGTATCTTTTATTTATTTTTTTAACATTCTAGAAAAGCCTGATGAAATCTTTTGAAATCATTTTTTTCCCTTTATTTCTTTCAATGATATTGAACCAAGGTGATGGTTCCTACCAAAAATGAATACATAAAAATGTGTTTGCATTATTAACAATCATATACACAATATTCATGCATGAAAAGACAAAATATAATATTGGGATGTTTTATAAGGAATTATGTATGTAAAGGGTATGTGGTGATGAATTAAGATTTCAAAGTGTTCTTTAGACTGAGAAAGCATGATGAGGGTTGAAGAAGAAGATGGAAGATTTTTGGCACTTAAGTGACCAAAGGCCTCACTAGGGAAACATAAGTAATTCTAAAACATACCCACATGGATATAGTCAATGTCATAATGCAGCCTGGGACGCCCCCCCCCCCAACCTTTTCTGTTTTCTCCTTTTATGAGCACTTATAACCATACAACTAAAGAAAAAATAAGGACTTGCTATCAGCATTATGAAACAAAAAGCAAATCTTATTTCTCTTATTTATAGTTCTTCTTTCTCTGCTTCTCCCCATTTATTAGTATGTAGAAAGAGGAATAGTCATGAAGGATAAATTTCATATCGTATATAAACATAACTCAGTATAGAAGATAAAACATTTTTTAAAAGTGAAATTAGAGTATTAAAATCATCATCAAGGTGTCAAAAAATAGTAAGTGATAAATGCAACAAAAATCACCATACCTGGGGCACCTGGTGGTTTCAGTAGGTTGAGCATCTGACTTTTGGTTTAGGCTTGGGTCATGATCTCATGGGTCATGGGATCAAGCCCCCTTCAGGCTCTGCACTCAGCCAGGAATCAGCTTGAAGATTCCCTCCCTCTGTCCCTCCCCTAACTTACACACTCTCTTTTTCTCACACAAATAAATAAATCTTTAAAAGAAAATCACTATCCCTGATTATTTTACACATTTTTGCCATGAATAATCTTATTAGTAGATCCTTCAACTTCCCACCTCTCACTCCCCCAGCCCCTATTCCTCCCCATTTCTCTCTCTGTTCCTCCTTCCCTCCTTCCTTCCTTCTTCCTTTCCCCAGTAAGTCATTGCTTTCCTTCATTCTCTTAGCCAACCTATCATCTGTTTAGTTCAGAATTACCTTTATAAAGTTCATTTTATAAGACACAGATCTGATTATAATACTCTGGGTTGAAAACATGATATTACATACACAATAAGAGCCAATCCTCCCCCAGATGTATTTTAGGTCATCTTTCCCATTGCATTTCTTCCCTCTTCTTTCTCAGTGTACCCTAAACTTCGGAAACAAATCTGTGAAATAGTTCCCACACGTCTTACACTTCCAGCCTCCACTGAGGAGGCAGAATGTGTAGCAGAAAAAGCAGAGTAATTAACATAATCAAGATAACAAACCTTTCCATCATTCTTGAAAGATTCCTCATGCCCTTCCATAATTCCCTCCCTAGCCCCAGAGAACTGTGAATCTGTTCTCTGTTACTATATAATCATCAGATGAATCAGTATACTTCATGAAGAAATTCCCTGGGAAAAAGGAGAGAAAGATAGTGGTGGAGGAGAAGGACCTTAGGCTCATCTCCCACAAACACAACTAGATTACTATCAAATTATCCTAAACACCCCAGAAATTGACCTGAAGATGACAGAACAAACTCCATAACTAAAGGAAAGAAGAGGCCATATTGAAGAAAGTAGGAAGTGTGGAGACATGATCTAGGAGAGAAACGGATCATGGGTGCTATGGAGATGAGGGAGCCATGGTCATGGAGAAAGGCAAGAAAGAGAGGATACAAGGGGAAAGCAACCCCAAAGCCATTGGCTTGGAAAATGAGAGAAGCTGAATTTCCTGAGTTCTTGCAACCAGTGGGGTTGAAAGCCTGGTGTTTTAATGGTCAGCGGGTTTGGCTGAGATAGAGCCTGGAGGGTACTGCACTGTTACTGGAAAGAAGGGAGGCAAACAACCCAGGGGCAGATAGCATGGAAATAGCAATCTGAAGAATACCTGTGGCACACAGTGGGGGATTATTTGCTCTTTTCGGAGCTCATCCCTGAGAGACAGCATTCACACAGATGCTTTTCCAGGAACAAAAGAGATGGCTTGTGCCATTTCTTTCCCTCACCCCTCAGCATAAACACAAAGCCAGCTGTGGGAAGCAGGGCAGCATGGACACTGGCTGTCTAACTTGGAAGAGGAAGCAAGAAAATCTTAAGCAGCTTCCACATTCAGCACAGAGCCCAAATGGGGCTCAATCTCACGACCCTGAAATCATGAACTGAGCCAAAATCAAGAGTCTGAAGCTTAACTGACTGAGCCACCTAGGCACCCATATGTCTGTAACTTACAAGGGAAGACACATAAGTCTAGCTGCAGATCTCTCAATAGAAACCTGGTAAGCCAGTAGGGAGTGGCATGATATATACAAAGTACTGAATGGGAGAAATCTGCAGCCAAGAATACTCTATCCAGCGAGGCTATTATTCAGAATAGAAGGAGAGATAAAGAGTTTCCCAGACAAGCAAAAACTAAAGGAGTTCATGACCACTAAACCAGCCCTGCAAGAAATATTAAAGGGGACTCTTTGAATGCAGAGGAGAGACCAAAAGTGACAAACACAAGAAAGGATCAGAGAAAATCTCCAGAAACAATGACAAACTAGTACTGAAATGGCACTAAGTACATATCTATCAATAATTACTTTGAATGTAAATGGACTAAACACTCTAATCAAAAGACACAGGGTGTCAGAATGAATAAAAAACAAGACCCATCTTTATGCTGCCTATAAGAGACTCATTTTAGATCTAAAGACACCTGCAGATTGAAAGTGAGGGGATGGAGAAATATTTTTCATGAAAATGGATGTAAAAAAAAAGCCAGAGTAGCAACACTTATATTGGACAAACTAGAGTTTAAAACAGAGACTGTAAAGAGAGAAAAAAGGGCACTATATAATCATAAAGGGGACAAACCAACAAGAAGACAAACAATTGTAAATATTTATGCACCCAACATAGGAGTACTGGAATATATAAAACAATTATTAGCAAACATAAAGGAACTAATTGATAATAATACAATAATAGTAGGGGACTTAAACACCCCACTACATCAATGGACAGATCATTTAAACAGAAAATCAACAAAGAAACAACAGCTTTGAAAGACACACTGGACCAGATGGACTTAACAGATATATTCAGAACATCCCATCCTAAAACAGTAGAATGCACATTCTTTTCAAGTGTACTTGGAATATTCTCCACAATAGATCACATATTAAGTGACAAAACAGGCCTCAGCAAATACAAAAAGACTGAAACCACACCATGCACCTTTTCTGACCTCAATGCTATGAAACTAGTAGTCAATCACAAGAAAAAATTTTGGAAAGACCACAAATACATGGAGGTTAAAGAACATGCTACTAAAAAATGAATGGGTCAACCAGGAAATCAAAGAAGAAATAAAAAATACAAGGAAACAAGTGAAAATGAGAACACAATGATCTAAAACCTTCGGGATGCAGCAAGAGTCCTAAGAAGGAACTATACAGCAATACAGGTTTATCTCAAGAAGCAAGAAAAATCTCAAATAACCTAAACTTATACCTAAAGGAGCTAGAAAAAGAACAACAAATGGAGCCAAAAGCCAGAAGGAAGGAAATAATAAAGATTAGAGCAGAAATAAGTGCTAAAGAACTGAAAGAACAAAAACAGAAACCCAATAGAACAGATCAATAAAACCAGGAGGTGGTTCTTTGAAAAAATTAATAAAATTGGTAAACCTCTACCCAGACTTCTCAAGAAGAAAAGAGAAAGGACCCAAATAAATACAATCACAAATAAGAAAGCAGAAATAACAACCAACACCATAGAAATACAAACAAATATGAGAATATTATGAAAACCTGTAGGTCAACAAATCGGACAACCTGGAAGAAATGGATAAATTTCTAGAGATATAAACTACCAAAACGGAAACAGGAAGAAATAGAAAACTTAAACAAACTGATAACCAGCAAAGAAACTGAATCAGTAATTAAAACCCAACAAACAAAAGTCCAGGACCAGATGGCTTCAGAGGTGAATTCCACCAAACATTTAGAGAGGAGTTAATACTCCAAAAATAGAAAAGGAAGGAAAACTTCCAAATTCATTCTTTGAGACCAGCATTACCCTGAAACTAAAACCAGATAAAGTCTCTACTAAAAAAGAGAACTACAAGCCAATATCCTTGATGAACATGGATAAATGCAAAAATTCTCAATAACATATTAGCAAACCAAATCCAACAATACATTAAAAAAATCATTCACCATGATCAAAGGGGATTTACTCCTGGGTTGCAAGGGGGGGTTTAATATTTGCAAATCAATCAATGTGATACACTACATTAATAAAAGGAAGGATGAGAACCATCTGATCATTTCAGAAAAAGCTTTTGACAAAGTATGACATTCATTCATGACAAAAACCTTTAACAAAATAGGTTTAGAGAGAACATACATCAACATAATAAAGGCCATCTCTGAAAAACCCCCAGCTAATATAATCTCAATTGGGAAAAACTGATAGTTTTTTCTCTACAGTCAGGAGCAAGACAGGGAATGTCCACTCTCACCACTGCTTTTTAATATAGGACTGGAAATCCTAGCTTCAGCAATCAGATAACAAAAAGAAATAAAAGGCATCCAAATTGAAAAGGAAGAAATCAAACTTTCACTATTTGCAGATGATGTGATACTCTATATGGAAAACCTGAAAGACTCCATCAGAAAACTGCTAGAACTGATAAATGAACTCAGTAAAGTCACAGGATACAAAATCAACATGCAGAAATCTGTTGCATTTCTATACACCGATAATGAAGCAATATTAAGGGCCAAAAAATAAGATACCTAGGAATAAACCTAACCAAAGAGGTGGAAGACCTGTACTCTGAAAACCATAAAACCCTGATGAAGGAAACTGAAGATGATATAAAGAAATGGAAAGACATTCCATGCTCATAGATTGGGAAAAAAAATATTGCCAAAATGTCTCTACTATCCAAAGCAATCTACACATTTAATGCAATCCCTACTCAAATACCACTAGCATTTCTCAAAGAGCTAGAACAAACAATCTTAAAATTTGTATGGAACACAAAAGATCCTGAATAGTCAAAGCAACCTTGAAAGAAAAAAGCAAAGCTGGAGGCATCACATTTCTGGACTTCAAGTTATATTACAAAGCTGTAGTGATCAAAACAGTATGGTACTGGCCAAAAAGAGACACACAGATCAATGGAAGAGAGTTGAAAACTCCTAAATGAACCCAGAACTATATGGTCAATTAATCTTTGACAAAGCAGGAGAGAAGAATATCCAATGGGAAAAAGACAGTCTCTTCAACAAATGGTTTTGGGGAAACTGGACAGCAATATGCAAACGAATGAAGCTGAACCATTTTCTTTTACTCTTATACCATACACAAATATAAATCAGGATGGACCAAAGATCTAAATGAGAGACTTGAAACCATAAAAATCCTAGTGGAGAACATAGCTTCTGCATAGTGAAGGAAACAACCAATAAAACTAAAAGGCAACCTATGGAATGAGGGAAGATAATTGCAAATGACATCTCTGATAAAGGGGTAGTATCCAAAATCTATAAAGAACTTACACAATTCAACACCAAAAAAATGGATAAACCAATTTAAAAAATGGGCAGAAGACATGAATAGACATTTTTCCAAAAAAGACATACAGATGGCCAATAGACATATGAAAAAGATGCTCAACATCACTCATCCTCAGGGAAATGCAAATCAAAACTACAATGAGATACCACCTCACACCAGTCAGAATGGCTAAAATCAACAACACAAGAAACAAGAGGTGTTGGCAAGGATGCAGAGAAAGGGGAAGTCTCTTACACTACTGGTGGGAATGTGAAACCACTCTGCCTTGTCTCTCAGTACAGGCAATGTGGAAGTTGCTTTATTTGCAAAAGAAACATTAATTTTTTTTCTGATTATAAAAGTAACACAAGTTTACTGAAGAAAATACAATAAAAAAATTGAAATTGCCTATAATCTCACCATCCAGAAAACCCATTAACATTTTGATGTTCTTATTGTCTTTTTTTATGCAGTTATAGACTGAATTGTATCTGCCTCCCAAATTTATAGGTTGAAGTGGTAACCCTCAATAACTTAGAATGTGACTGAATTTGGAAATAGGGCCTTTAAAGAGATAATTCAGATTAATGAGGTCATAAGGATGGGGCCCTAATTCAATAGGACCGATGTCCTTATAAAAAGAGGAGAAGACATCAGAGATGGAAGTACATGGAGAAAAAGTCACATAAGGACAATGATAAGACAGCTATCTGGAAGCCAAGGAGAGAGGTCCCAGGAAAAACTAACCTGCAGACACTTTGATCTTAGACTTAAAACCTCTACAACTGTGAGAAAATAAATTTCTGTTGTTTAAGACGCAAAAAGAAAAAAACCAGGGCTTTGACAAAAATTCATGTCATCTCCACCACTTAGCAGTTGTGGCACAATGGGCAAGTTTTGTGTTTTGTTTTTTTTTTTCCTTTTTCAATGCCTCAGATTCCTAATGTATAAAACAGAGATGATACACTATCTAGAATTATTGTGAGAAATAAATGAGATAACATATACAAACTGTCCATTAAGTAACTCTAACAACTTGTCAACTTTAGTGATGATAAAGATGATTGCCTCTCCAGATCTGCTCTTTCCTTTCCCTATGGCTCTATATCCCAGGAGGCCGACAGTCATGGACTTAATCAATGAACTCCTTCCTTTTCCTCTGGCTTCTGGTTGTATCAGGCCAAAGGGAGGTGCCTGTAGGAGATGCAATAGTGGGAAGAAAGGGACCTGGGGGTATTTATTCCCAATGCTCACTCTGTTATCCTGCAGGGTAAAGTGTTTGGTTGCATTACTCCCTTCAAAAGCCACAGCTCTTATGATGAAACCCTCTCTCAGGGCAATGTTTCTCTCTTTAGAGTCTGACAGGTCTCTTTGCTTGCCCCTTTGGACTAGGAGTAGTAACTCATGTCATTGGAGTACCTTCTGTCCTGCCTGGATTCTGGCTGGTAACAGTAATGATGATGGTGTTGTCTTTGCCTAAAATGTTATTATTTAAGTTCTTCTAAACCTATTGAGGCCCTACCCAGTCTTTAAAGAATAACTAAAATGCCATTGTTTTGAGGACTTATACCAAAACTCCTGCCCCTCCCTTAAAGAAGAATGACCTTAACTTCTCCTGGGCTCTCAAAATGCTTAAAACTTAAATCTATTTTGGCAAGTAGCAGAGTTTGCCTAATAGTGATCTGGTTCCTGCCTATAAAACTTGAGCCTGTTGGAAATCACACACTGGGTCTTACTCAATTTTACACCTCAGAGCAGTTGGCACAGTGATTCACACATGGACTGTGAAGGTAAGACTTTTGAAATTAAACTGAGTATTTTTCTGAGCATGAGCTCTTTTCTTCCCCTAGTTCTTCATAATAAAGTTGAATTTAGTATCTCTGTTTTCTGTAGTTATCTGATTATCTCTTTACCTAGATTATTCTGGAGACCCCAGAAGTTGACTCAACAAGCTGAAATCTTTTCTCCTAAAAGAACAAGTGAGACTGGGCAATACTTACATAGGAATAACTTATTTTTGCTGATAAACAGTTGAAATTTTTGCCTAACTTTTCTCAAAATACTCCATATTACTCAATTTACTTTTTTCCATAGTATCTTTTTATCTTTCAGTCCATAATAATAACTGAACTTCCTTTCACTCATTATTCACCCATGTTTTTTTTTCTTTTGTATTAAGAAAATGAAATGTTGCTCCTTTTTATCACAAAAAAATTAAGTATATTCTTCAAACAATTTGTGGTAGGAATTTAAGGGGAAAAATCTGCTCATTTTTTTATTGACTTATTTTCTTTTTAATTATTAAGTCCAACAAATACTTTTTCAAACATTTCAAAACTGGAAACCTCACAGATTTTATTTCCTCTAAATTGTGTTACTGGAAAGAATATCCTAATTGTCAGGAACAAATTCTCACAGTGGATTATTGTATATGTGTCACAGTAGAATAAATGTAACTATATTTAGAAGGAAGAAATATTAAGTATGAGAGCCAATACCACTACTGTGTTATTTCAAACTTGGCTGTTGAGAGACTAAGTGTTGCCACCTCAGGATGTATAATGAGAAAGGACTTCATTCTTTCAAAATAATCCAGGGGCATTTGCATCATTTGAGCGCCTACATTCAGGCTAAATTTTGACAGTCTGTTCTTTATGGTAAGCTCACTTTGTATAATGACATGTTGCCACTGTAAATATTGGTAAGGCTGAATTATTTCACCCATAAGGGACTTGCAGTGGCCTCTGGAGTAGCTGTTGAAAGGTATGGAAGAGCATAACTGTTACAACAAGACACTGAGCTGACCTTTTTTTCAGTGCAAAGTGCCAGGCAGACTATACCTTTGGACTTGGCCTGTGAAGTTTGAACTGAGGAATTTCACATGGAGCAGATCAGAGGAGATTCCATTCTTAGTTAGATTAAAAGAGATCGAACTTGATGAGGAGGCAAAGAAAGGCACCTCTTCAAGACAAATCCCTGCCTAGGAAATTTAGGCAGAAGCTCTTGATTAGATTCACTGATACTTTAATTCTCTGTAGGCTTCAAACTTTTTTTTTTAAAGATTTTATTTATTTATGTGACAGAGAGACAGCCAGCAAGAGAGGGAACACAAGCAGGGGGAGTGGGAGAGGAAGAAGCAGGCTCCCAGCGGAGGAGCCTGACGTGGGGCTCCATCCCGGAAGGCCGGGATCACGCCCTCAGCCGAAGGCAGATGCTTAACGACTGCGCTACCCAGGCGCCCTGGCTTCAATCTTTCTAAGAACACTAAATGTGTATTAAGGTAACTTGCATATTTAAGCTATTTTATTTTTTATTCTCCTGTGGGCTCTAGAAACACTGCATCATTATTCAGCATTGATATATTACCATGTGTCCTCCTTCCTGAAATAGAACAGGGTCCTGCCAGAAGAGTGCTCCTTCTGAAACTTCTAGTGCGGTTAAGTCGAAAACTGTGTGTAGATTCTTGTTTTCTCAGGGGAGTCCAGGACCATCACCTCCCCCTATCGGTCTCACTGTCACTTCTAAGTCAATTCACCCATTATTCCTTGTAGCGTGCTCACTCACCAAATCCGTCATCTAACTAGCTCTTCCTTAAGAATGAAAACTCTACTAGATTTATATCTATCATTCTTAACTATTCACATAGTTAAGTAGACACATTCTCTCTGTTTCTCACACACATTCATTGAGAAATAAAAGGGTGATAACAAAGTAGAATTACGACATTATTGTGCTTGATTTAATTGTTCATTGAAGACAGTTTTCGAGACATCTATTTTTAGAACATGAGATAGTTCTCTTTCTACCAAGTTTTTAGCCATTGGCTTTGGGGTATTTTAGACTCCTCCTCCTCACTTCCCATATCCCTACCAATATTTAAGCCTCCCCCTCCTCTGTTATATGACCCCTTTTTCTTCCTTCCTTTACATGTTTTTTTTATTTTTTTACCAACCATGTATAGACTAAAGGTTCACTCATTTCTTTATTCATTGAACCAAAATGCATTTATTAAATGACTGCTGTTGATTGTCAAGGCATCATGGTACTTCATTGCCTATGGTACATCATAGTACCTAATTCCTTTAATCATGCCAACAGCTTTCTAATCATTCTCCATGGCTCTACTTCCTCCTGCACCAGAAATCCATTAAAATCCTTTTTATCTTTTTCTGTTTCCAAAATTTCAATGACATACAATGTACATTGATTTTGATTTATATTCAAGACATCTAGTATGTGGCTACTACCTACCTATCTATCCAACTTTGCCTCCCATGACTGCCAAAGTACTAAATGTATTAAATCTATGATCATTTCTAGCCAGATCTATTAGCATGTTATTCCCTATATGCATTTTCTATTTTCTCACCTCGGAACAATAAAGTTATATTTTTAAATCAATTAAAAAAAAACAGGTGAAAACAACAACTTTCTATCTTCACCAAGATTCTTAGTATGTATGATTTGCTTTGACATTTCTCAGCAAACAGGAGGCTTTTTGCAGCATTTCCCAAGCAAATTGTTCCTCTTGTTATTTCCTGTTTATTCTTTATTCTTTAAGGACCAAATTAAACATATAATTAGGATAAACACGCTTTCAATAAAAAGGTATTGTGAAGGAGCTATTTTAATCCTTTCTTCCCACCAACACCAATCTAAGTAAAAGAAAGCAGACTAGCCAAAACTCTGTCAAATAACAATTTTTTCAACTGCATTGTTTTATTGAAACTTGGATCATAGACTCCATGATGGTTCTATAGTCCAGACAATCAGGATAACCACCAGGAACAACCTCAGTTAACCTCTTAATCTCTGAACTGGGTGCAGGTTACTCACTTAATCTCCAATTACAGGGGTTAATATTATAAGTAAGAGGATATGATATCACATTTTTGTTTCTAGGAATGTGTGTGTGTGTGTGTGTGTGTGTGTGTGTGTGTGTGCATATTTTTAAAATACATTCAGGATGGTTTACTATGATGTATAAACTATCAAGATAAGACAAATAGAAAAAAAAAAGAAGAGGAAAAAGTGAAGATAGAAGAAGAGAAGGAAAAGAAGAAAGAACAAAGGAAGAAGGAAGGAGGGACAGAAGGAAGAAAAATTGAGGCAAAAAAGAATAAGGTAAAAAAGTATGAAGCCAGAATTAGAGTGAGGTTATAGAACAAACCACTTATGATATAAAAAATTAACTTCTTTGTAAATCAGCAAGTTAGAGCAGAAAGGGTAATCACCCATGTGTAAGGGTTTTATTCAAGGTTATTAGTACTCTTTAAGGAATGACTATTTGGAGGCAAATGATTACACCAAATTAAAGGCAAGGATTCAGGTTTCAAAGCTCACCGAGTTCCCTGTGCCAAGATACTGCTCATCACAGAGAAGAGGTTTCTAAGGCCACAGCACAGCAAACAGCATGAGAAATGGAACTTGGATTTGGTGCCAACACTTGCAAATTTTTTTAAGGGTTCCTGCTAATTTGCGGCAGATAGCAAAACAAGTGTGATAGTGTGAAATGACACATGCTAGAGGGAAGGGTGGAAGTGGGGAGAGGGGAAGTTGAAAATGGTTCTATTTTAAGAGGATGCTTAATTTCATTATGATCAACTGTTAGCCTTTTTCTTACAATACTATTTACTGAAACACTGTACTTTTCCAAGTAAGATATGCCTACATTTCACCCATAAAGCCCTGTAGAAGCAAACAGACCGTACAATTCACTCTAATGAAGCCTTCTTACTTGGCCAAGACATCCTAATAGAACAAAAACTTATAAAACAATGTGCATTTGCAATAGTGTACAGGCAGCCCAATCCTTGATCTGGTAAAACACATCATGATGGAGTAGCAGGAGACACAGAGGATCAGAGGGAGGAGGAGAAAGACAGAAAAGAGAAGCAATCTGATTATTTTACTACCTTCCTAATTCTTTCAACAGCTCTGTGGTCTAGAAAGGGAGGCAGTGCTGAGTGACTGCTGGGTAAGACTGGCACTTGTCTTTGGCAAGTGTGGGTTCAAATCTTGTCAGTAACTACTGATATTTGGACATATAATTTATTCTCTTTATAATTTAGTTTCTTCATATGTAAAAAAATATTATATTTGCTTCTGTATGATTGCTTAACTGACATCACTTTATAGAGCACTTAGTACAGTGTATGCCAAGTAAGAAATACTTGAGAAAATCTTGAGTATTATCATTATTATTAGTTGGAACATGGGACCAGTAGATTTGGAAGAGCCTGAGGATTACTCTTTTACTTACAGATGAAGGGACCTGGGCTCAAGGATGTTTCTCAACAGCAAAGTCACCCAAACAGGAAGATGGTCTTTTGTTCCATAGTCGGTAGCCCTTATATATGACAAAGGAGAATAGCTTGCTTGAGTAGTGTTAAATGGTTCGGCATATTTTCCAGTTGAGATTCCGATATATAGAATTTAGCTTTTAAAAAAGCTTACAATTCAAGTTTCTTATTTCAGTGCAAACTCAACAAATGTTCAAGTGTGTGTGTGTGGTATTTCAAAGCCATTGTAAAGGGTAACAGAGCACTGCAGCTCACACAGAAGGATGCTCAGGGCACCATGAACAATAGAGCATGCTGGTACTATCATTGTCCTTCTCCTGAACTGACCATAGTCATCATATGCCACAGTGGAAGGGATGTCAGACTTCACCTGGCCCATTAATTTCATTCCACTAATGATGAAACTGAGACCCAGGGAGATAAAAATAATAGATTTTGTTATTAAGAAAGAGAGAGCATGAGAGAGAGAGAGGGAGAGGAGAGAGAGAGACAGAGAAAGAGGAGAAGTGGGAGAAAGAAGAGAAAGAATGGAAGAAGGAAGGATACCAAACAGAACAAAGGTTAAAATTTTATTCAGCCTTCTTAATAATTTATTCTTCATTTTATTTTTATAATACGTATATAATTAAATTATTAACCAAGCAAGCCAGGAACCACTCAGAGTTGAACAGTTGTTTGTTTTATGGGGGTTTTTTGTTGTTGTTGTTAAAAACAAAACACTTCTCATATTAAAATCAGAATGCTGAGAGTCATTAACGGGACTGCACAGGCATGAAGATAAGAAGGCTCCCCAGACCAGCTGAAAGGCTGTATAGACTTTTTGCTCAACTGAAAAAACACACCTACAATAGAACAAAATAAAACTGAGTGCCAGAGCTATGAGTCTCACGAGATTTCCTATCACTTAAGCCCTGGCATTAATGAGAATGTGAGGCTGTCGCTTCATGAACTGCCAGTGGCTCATTATTTCCAAGATGAAGACCCACAAAACAGAGGAAGGGAAAGTTTGTTCTTGGTTAGAATCTCTATTGGAAAATGTTGAACAACAAACACAGGAAGTGGAAAATGCATGGTATATGTTTTACTTGCTTTTTGTTGCACCATAAACTCTGACAATTTATTCTGATATCCTGAAATTCCAATCATTTTTATTCTAATATAAACTTGAAAAGTCAATTGTTGGGCTATAATTTCAACATTTTTCATAGAATAATTTTGCAAATGAGTTAAAGGTGCATAGCTACACAGTAATTAATTGATGAGAAAAAGGTCTATTTCTTTTACCAATAACTTTCCCTTCAGGGTAGACATGTAGGACAACAAAAACTGGCTGAGATTCAAAAAGTTGCTAAAAGATTCACAGACACACACCTCTGAAGGCTGTTAGCTGCTTATATTCTCAATGCCAGCTATTTGTTGCTGGGAATTGCTTTTTTAAAAAAAAAAATATGACAACATATCATTACAAATCAGTTGAAACAGGAGAGTATTCTAAAAAACCAAATGTATAAATTTTATAACTGAGGTTTACAAAAACATGATAAGATTAGTTATATAAAGATCAGACATACCCAAGAAATAATATTTAATGAACTACATGCTCCTTTTTTAGGCCTTATTTCAAAATCCACCAAGGATCTAGAGGGGCAAAAGAATTTTCCCCTTAGCTTCTCTCCCACACCCATTGTTTTTTATTGTGGTGAAATACACATAGAATAAAGCTGACCATCTTGACCACTTAGCTGAAACTACTTGATTGAAATGACTGACACATAAAAAACAGTACCTATTTAATGTATACAACAACTCAGTAAGTTTGGGGATAAGTATATACCTGTGAAATCATCACCACCTTCAAGACCATAAACAGATCCATCAAAGTTTACTCCCAGTCCCTTTATTATTATTTTGTGTATGTGTGTATGTGGCAAGAACATTTAACATAAGATCTACCCCTTAGCAAATTTTAAGTACACAATACCATTTTTAAGTGTCTACTTCAGTGGTATCAAGCACATTTATATTGTTATACAACCATTTCCACCATCCATCTCCAGAATTTGTTTCATTTTGCAAAAATGAAACCTTATTACTCATTAAACAATAACTCCCCATCTTCCCTGCCCCCCAGACATGGCAACCACCATTCTACTTTTTGTCTCTATAATTTTGACTACTCCAAGTACTTCATATAAATTGAATCATTCAGTATGTCTTATTGTGACTGGTTTATTCCACTTAGCATAATGTCCTCAAAGTTTGCCCACATTGTAGCATATGTCAGAATTTCCTTCCTTTTTAAAGCTGAATAATATTCCATTATATGTATGTACCACATTTTGTTTATTCATTCATCTGTCCATGCACTGGTTGCTTTCATGTTTTAGCTATGAATAATGTTATGAACATAAGCATGCAAATATCTCTTCAAGACTCTGCTTTCAATACATAGAGGTATATATCCAGAAGTAGAATTTCTGAATTATATGGTAAATCTATTTTTAATTCTTTGAGAAACTGCTATACTGTTTCCTACAGCAGCTGGTTACAAATTATCCACTTCCTTACCAATACTTGTTTTGTTTTGTTTGATAGTATGCTTTCTCCTAAGAATTTTATTGTTTTGCCACTTACATTTAGGTCTTTGATTCATTTTGAATTAATTTTTGTATGTAGTGTTAAGTGAGGGTCCAACTTCATTCTTTTGTGTGTGGATATCTAGTTCTACCAGTACCATTTGTTGTAAAGATTGTCCTTTCTCCACTGAATAATCTTAGCATTCTTGTCAAAAATCATTTGATCATATATGAGAGGGCTTGTTTCTGGGGTGTCTGATCTATTTCATTGTCACATATATCTGTCTTTATGCCAGTTACATACTGTTTTGATTACCATAGTTTATAGTAAGTTTTGAAATCAGGAAGTGTGAACCCTCCAACTTTGTTCTTTTTCAATATTGTTTTGGCTATTTGAAGTGCCTTTAAGTTCCATATAAACTTTAGGATGGATTATTTAATTTCTGCAAAAAATGCCATTGGAATTTTGATAGTTATTGCATTGAACCTATTGATTACTTTGGGTAGTACTGACATTTTAACAATTAAATTCTTTCAGTTCATGAACATGGGCTATCTTTTTTATTTATGTCTTCTTTATTTCAGGAATGCTCTGTAGTTTTCATTGTACAAGTCTTTTCTTCCCTAGTTAATTTTACATGTTTTGTTATTTTGATGCTATTGTAAATGAAACTGTTTTCATATTCAGTAATCAGAAATCTCCCAGCAGAGACAATCCCTGGCCCTGATGTCTCCACTAGTAAATTTTGCCAAACATTTAGAGAATAACTAACACTAAACTTTCTTAAAATTTTCCAAAAAATTGAAAAGAAGGGAACACTACCAGTCTCTGAATCCAGGTTGTCCTGAAACCAGAGCCAAAGACATTATAAGAAAATAAAACTACAGTCTAATACTGGTACAAAATCTTCAGGAAAACCGAATTCAGTAGCATCTTAAAAGGATTATACACTATGGTCAGATAGGAATTATTCCTGGAATTCAAGAATGGTTCACCATGAAAATGGATCAACGTAATAAACCACATTGGCAGAATGAAGGAAAAACAGATGCATGATCATCTCAATTGATGCAGAAAAAGCATGTGACAAATCTACCATCTTTTCATGATAAAAACTCTCAACACAGTAGGAATAGAAGAAACTACCTCAACATAATAAGGCTACATATTAAAAACCTACAGAAAACATCATGCTCAGTGTTGACGGATAGAAGCTTTTCTTCTAAGATCAGGAAGAAGGTAAAGATACCCATTTTTGCCACTTCTATCAACAAGAGTACTGAAATCCTAGCCAGAACAATTAGACAAAGAAAGGAAATAAAAATATCTAAATTGGAAAGGAAGAAGTAAAATGATCATTGTTTGCAGATGATATGATCTTAAATACAAAAAACCCTAAGGATTCCATCCCCCCTCCCCAAAAAAACCCTGGTAGAACCAATAGGTGAATTCAGCAAAGTAGCAAGATACGAAGCCAACACTCCCAAATTAGCTATATTTCTATATACTAACAGTGAACTATGTGAAAAGGAAATTAGGAAAACAGCTCCTTGGCTTTTTAAGACTTTACATCAAAAATATATCTGTAGAGTCAAAAACAGAAAATAACATACAAGATATGCACTATGAAATTTGAATTTTCATTGAAAAATATAACTCTCATAATAAGCTTTTAATTCATTTCTGGGTTTTTTTCCCCCTAAAATGGTAAGTAGAATAATTTAATTTTAGATATGTTGGGGATTATCTACAACTTAAGTCTTCATTTTATGGCTGGAAAAGTGACTTGCCCAAGTTTTCACAGCTGGGTCTTTATTCATATTCTATGCACCTGCTTTTCTCCCCATAAAATGCACAAACACAACTACATGTAAGTGTAAGTAAAGAATAGAGAAAAGAGAACTCTAATACACAAACATTTTTTCTCCTTAGCTCTTTCAGTAGCTCTGTAAAATGGAAAAATCATTGTTTTCTCTGAGCTTGATTTTCCTTATTAGGAGGGAAAAAATGGAGGGGACTCTATTAGTGTCATCTTTCCTGCACAGGTTGCCACAGTGGTTTTCCTGTTGTGCTCCAATATGATGAAGGATTCAAGAGATTACTTCAGGGACTAGAATTGAAAACTGGGGGCTTGGATGTAGGTAGATTTGGGGTGTCATTTGTTATACAGGTGGAGCTTGAATTGCCCCTTCCTATTTCATACACACTTCATGCAGAGGCTAAGCTAATGTCTGTTATAAATTGATAGTTGATTGTAAGATTCATTAGAAGTCAGAATTCTGCCACTAATGTTGATTATTATGATGATCCAAAGGACTGGTGCTTTGAAAAGAGGCTTTACAAAATATAAGAGGTATTAATATTATAATTTAATCAGTATTAATTTAATAATGATTTAATTCCAATATTAAAAGTGTTTCTTAATAAAGTGAATCACAAAGCTGCCACCTCCAAGGCATATCTTAGCACTGAATCAGCATTGCACATAATCAAAAGAGCAGTTTGTCTTTTCTATAAAATATTTTTGGGAAGTGAGGAGGACAGGCTCCATAAGCTTTTTACCTCAAGATTTCCTATTCTAGGCTTCCAACTACCAAAATTAAAAATAATAAGACTTTCAAAACTATGCCTTGTTAATGTTTTTGGGGGGAGAAAGTCCCTGATTTCTTAAGACTTCATTTATTTCCAAGGTCCACAAGACTGTGTAGTTCACTCCTATTCATTCTGATCCAGCTCTTGAAGCAGGTAGAAACCCATAAAACTACTGATTAACTGAAACATTATAGATATATATATCAAATGTGTATATATATACACACACACACATATATATATATACACACACATTTTGCGTGTGTGTGTGTGTGTATATATATATATATATATATATATATAGGATACAGAATATGTCTGTGTATGTATGGTTTTATTTATACATATGCATATATAAGCAGAGATGTTTCGAAATAGTTTCCTTTGCTATGTGCTTGCTAGCCTTTAGAATCTTTCAAAAAGAAGAGGGCAATATTCTCAATCAGTTTGAGCTGCCATAACAATTAACCATAGAAAATGGGTGGCTTAGAAACAAACATTTATTTCTCACAGTTCTGGAAGCTGAAAGTCCAAGACTGGGGTGCAGCATGGCCAGGCTCCTAGTGAGTACCCTCTTTCTGGTTTATAGAGGTCTACCTTCTTTCTGTACCCTCACATGGTGGAAAGACACCAATCTTTATTGTGAGGGCTCCACCTTCGTGACCAGATTATCTCACCAAACACCCCACCTCCAAATACTATCATATTGGGATTAGAGTCTGAACATATGAATTTTAAGGGGACCCAGACATTCAGTTCATTGCAGCAATGAAGAGTGCTGATGTTTGGTAATGGTTTTCCAAACCATGAACTGGTTTAGAATAAGGAGATTAGAGAAAGTGTGCCTAAGCAATTGTGAATTTAATATTTACAGTTCCAACAATTCACTTCAAATCCTGAAAGTCCCTTATGTGTAGTGATCTGTTAGGCTGCTGAATTTGAATCATCTTCTGCTGGGGGTAGAGGGGAAGGAGACTACGGGGGGAGTCACCTCTGAAGTGTGGCAATGAGTCAGTTATTAATGAGTGAACCACGCTGACCATGCCACAGCCTCATCTCCAGTCTGCTTCACTGTTCTGTGATTTTTGCTGCAGAAATAATTGATGTTTGTCTCTGAGAAAATAATGGTTTTACACCAATAATATGTCCTCAGGAAATCATTAAGGACATGCATTAAGATTTTTTGAGTAGAAAATTATTGAAAAATTTATTATAGCGGAACATTGGAAACAACTCAAGTTCAAAAATAAGGGGGCTATTTAAGTAAATATACAGAATGTCTAAACAGTGAAATTTTCTGCCTAAAAAATGATGCCGTTGAAAATTATTTAATGGAATGGGAGGTTACTCATTAATTATACTGTTAAGTGACAACAGACTACAATACATATAACAGGAAAGAGAGATAAACATAGAACAGACAAGAAAACTTAGATATGTGTCCAAATCCCTCATAATAGCAAATTCTTCAAAATGCACTTCGAATATAAATCAATTTGCATGCTAGTCCCTTCTGTTTTTAGCCTCCAGCTTGTCTACTTCCACAGTTAACATACTAAAAACTTTTTTAAAGACAGCAGCCACGGTGATGTATTTAAAATGAAATTTGGATGTTAACACTTTCCAAAACCCTCGATGGCAT
The DNA here is from genome assembly GCF_017311325.1 of Ursus maritimus. NCBI lineage: Eukaryota > Metazoa > Chordata > Mammalia > Carnivora > Ursidae > Ursus > Ursus maritimus. Next base: position 19,597,643 of record NW_024424119.1, read on the forward strand.
CCCAGTACATTGACGATAAATTCCAAACTCTTTAAGGTGGCATGCAAAGCCCTGCATGAATAACCTCCCCTGTCTGCCATCTCATTTCATGACACTCTTCCTACAGTTCACTCAGCACCTATCACACTAACACTCTTCTAAGCTTTTCCCTAATTCAGGGCCTCTGGATGTGCTCTCCTTTTCCCTGAAATAGTCTACAGTTGCTCATTCCTCAGGTCCCATCACTTAGACTAAATGCCATTTCCTCAAATACACTCACAATCATAGCTAAAGAAAGCCATGCTACGGCTTGTATCATTTTCTATGACAACACCTTCCTCAAGTTTTATTTGTCTATCTGGGCCTTTACATTAAAATTATTAGACAATAAGTTGCATGAGAGTCACAATCATATCTGTTTTACTCAGTACTATACAATGGCTGACACCTAGTAGGTGCTAAAAATAACTATACATGAATTCATAAACAAAAATCTTATCTTTAATTGTATATTTGCATTAACTGTAGCCAGGATCTCTCCTATAATAGGAAAGATCAACCATAGTTGAAAACATTACTCAGGTTTTAATTTTTGCAGAATACAATACACCCTATTAAATCAAAGGCTTGAAAAAAATTAGCTCCATTTATCTCTATAGTTTTTACTTTACTGAAAAAAGTTATTTTAAGTATGGAGGGTTTTCATTTTATTCAAAGGGTTTATCAAAACCTTAGGCAAAATGCTCATGATGGCACTCTTATGTGACAGAAGTAGTGACAGAAGTATATGAACAATCTGGCTTCTCTGTAAAGTAAACCAAGTAAAACAATAAAATTGTATCCTTTTAGTAAAATTACACATTTTCTGTTAAATAAAAAACTTCATCATTTTCCACTTTAATTAAAGATGCTAGATTAATAAGCTTGGATAGGGGTTATCATTATAATCACCAGCATTTCTGAAAAAGAACAGAATTGCTACAATTTTATCTCCTTTGGGTTCTTGAATTTAACACACACACACACACACACACACACACACACACCCTGTTTCTCAGAATATTTTGAACATCTACCATTTACTAAAGTGTGTCATCACCTCACTATCACTTAATATAGATTTTTAAATTAAATTTGCTTCAAGAGATATTACCTTTTGTGAAGTATTAATTATTTTTAGAGAGAGATAGGGAAACTCAAGATACCAAGTGCTCCAGATGAATTACAATGAGTGGATGTCTTCTATCCCAGCATATGTAGTTCCAAATCCCCTATGAGAGACCCTCAAAATGTCTATCAAGAAAAAATTTTGACATGTTATCTCTTCACTGTAAGTATCTTAGAAAAGGTCAGAATCTGTCTGGGAAGCAATGAAGAGTGGAGTGGTTTTGCCCAGAGAGCTGCACATTCTATGAAGTTGCTTTTACTAGACTATATTTAAGCTATGAATGCTAAGATAAAGGCGTGTAGTATAGCATAAAGTTTTTAAATTGAATGCACACATTTCCTACTATAACTTCAGAGATGAGAAATTATATGTATCTACTCAATTCTTTGTTCTAATAAAAAGAAATACATCGACATTCTCATATGTATTTATATACCCTCAAACCCCTTACAAGTATACAATTTACTGTATCAGGTACCTAAGTATGTAAGTTGCAACCATGACTGTTGGCCTAGTGGGAAGCAAAAATCATTGCCCATAGAAACTTTTTCTTGCAATATAGTAAAGAGTTCAGTTAAATAGACTCCTTTAATTACATACTGATGTAAAATTTACAAAAGATATCAGATGGGAAAATGATTAGTCTGTGATTAATCAGACTAAATGATTAGTCTGATAAAGCCAAATTGCCCCTGATTTTCTGGAGCATGGAATGGGTGGAGAGGGAAATTTTAAGTCAATGGTTAGGTTAAACCAAGCTCTATTAGGGATGGCTGTAGTTCAGTCCTATTCCATTAACAGACAATACTATTAAAACCAACACAGTCCTAGGCTTTAGTCATATAGAGATGAACATGTCTCCAACTCTGGTCTGAAAGAGTTTCCAGTCTCACAGGGACAGATGTAAATACATAAAGATAATTATAGTGCAGTGTACCACATAACAAGATAGGTTTGGAATCTGGAATTGCTCTGGAAAGATGAATTATAGATTTGTGTATAAACTTAGAACTAAGAAGTAAGTTATCAACATTGTAGGAGAAAGGAGTTAATATGTTCCTACAGGGTTGCTCTGCATAAAGTTATTTATGTAAGATTCTTAAGGGTGAAAAGAATACTTTAAGGGGAAAAGAAAAGTTGAGGAGAGAGCAAAGATGTAGCCATATAATTACACACTTGGTAAAGAAATATTCCACTTTCTCATTATTCATCCCAAGCAAGGCAGAAAGTTAGGGAAGAATGAACAAAACACAGATGCTATCCTATTTCAGTGATTCCAAGAATGATAGAGAAAGAAACAAATTTTCTGACATACGCTCCCATAACTTTCCTCTTCTTTGGATTTTAAAGACATTTTAAAATATGAAAAAAACAAATTATGTTCTCTTCCAGCTATCAGGGTCAGGGAGTTCAGAGGTGCCACACATAGTCCTCATTGACATCTCAAGACTTGGTGTTGGTTTACCAATGCCAATGAGCCAACATCTGACTCAGCTCTTTTAGAGTTTGGTGCCATACAAGGCAATACATAAAATACAGCTGGTATCCTAAGGCTTTAAGTCTGAAATACAGATTTCAGATCTTAAACTCCCAGACTGACCTATCAAGTAGATAAATCACCAACATGCAGAGATTCCTGGGATTCATATTTTTCATGCATTTTCTTTCCCTTCCTTAACTTCCTTTTTTTTTCTTTCCCAAAAAGAAGTAAATTGATAAAAAGATATCAAAGTATATGGGAGAAAGTAAACATTCAGATTAATTTGAAGATGAGCCACAAGAAAAATTGAGAAAGAAACTAGCTCTAGTTAGAATAAAGCACAAATAAAGATGTGGTATTGGAACAGTTAAATTGTAGACTAGAAAAAAAAAAAAAAGAAAAGAAATAGAAGGCTCTGGAGAACAATCCTTTCAATGACTACCTACTATGTATAGTAAGTGGCTCAGTGCCTCCTATCAGAAATGTATACCAGGGAGGGGCACCTGGGTGGCTCAGCCTTTAAGTGTCTGCCTTTGGCTCCGGTCGTGATCCCAGGGTCCTGGGATTGAGTCCCTCATCGGGCTCCCTGCTCAGTGGGAGCCTGCTTCTTCCTCCCCCACTCCCCTTGCTTGTGTTCCCTCTCTCGCTGTCTCTCTCTGTCAAATAAATAAATAAAATCTTAAAAAAAAAAAGAAAAGAAAAGTATACTAGGGAATTTGATATAAAGAGAACAGTTAAAGTACTTAAGAAACTTGAAAAGGATGCATATACTTAAAAAAGAATGGAGATAATTTTGCCAAATCTTCCTGCACAGCTTTGAGTAACTTCCCGTTATATTTATGGCACATCACAAGTGACGGTACGTTCCCAGAAATTGAACACACTTACATAGAGTTGACACAAAGCAAACTGAAGTAAATGAAGATTTCCAGGGAAAGGTCCATGCTTAGTCACTCTGAAGAGGTTCTAATTCTCAGGCTTATTCTTAGAAGTTATTTTTAAGCGAGCCCAGGCTAGGTCAGGCATCTGCTCAGGTGGTTCTGACCACAGACCACACTTAAACACTGCTCTGTGCAGTGCTGCTTCCTCCCTCACTTAGTCTTCCTAAGTTAGCAGTTTAGTGGCAAACACTTTGCAAGGGGAAGTCATCTCTACCACATGTAGACTATGTCTCTTGCATTTGTAGTTGGCTAAATCTTCAGTAACATAAATGATAAATTGCTACAGCATTAATTATATTTTCTTTAAAAATTCTCCATTACTTTCTTGTTGGATAATATTTCTTTAATATTCATGTATATTATAATAAATTTTATTAAACGTAAGTGCTAGAGGTAGGCATTGTGGGAGAAGATACAGAAGAGAAAAAAGGGAAAGAGAAAGATTTGACTTTAAGTTCCACTGCCTATTTCTTGGTTGAATGACCTTTAGCAAGTTCTTCTCTACCCAAAATCAATGAAAATAACCACATGATCATTCTATATCCCTTCCAAAACTTAAATTCAATAATTATATTCAATGGCAATTCAAGACATATTAAAGATACGGTTATTTGTTTAGTTATCTAATTATTTATAGTTAATTATTGTAGAGCATGCTTTATTTTAAGTGTGGTGCCATAGTTAAACGTCACAATGATTAAAATAAAAGCAGGTCACTTTAACGTATTTTATTTGGGCTTTATTATCAGAGATAACTATATTTGAAATATGGTATTGGCTTTAAAATGACCATTTGATTAATTTGATAATACGGAAATGTATATATTACATAATTATCAGAGGATGATGATTCCACAAGGTAAGGAAAAAAAAAAAACCCTTACTTATGTAACAAATGGCTTATGTTTCCCTTAAAAAATGTCAAGCTGCTGTTTCATTCTGCATGGTGAAATCTTATTGATCTTGAAAAACTCTACTTAAATGTCACTTCCTTCAAGAGTTCCTTAAAAACAATCAATTCATACCCTTACTTTCAGATAGTTTATCATTTACCTCCTGTGTGATATTTGTGTATGTTGTGTGATTTCCCATTTTTGCACATATTATACTGTGTGACGTATATATTCCTGTTTCGTCCACTAAATTGTGAGCACCTTAAGAGTAAGGACTCAATTGCATTCATCTCTATATCCCTCATCCTGGATACTGTGTAATAGAAAAATGTGTAGTGCAAGGCAATTTCTGAATAGATGTTTGTCAATAAACACATGAATTAATTTGTAGTTATCTTCTCTAATAACTCTACTACTCTTTTGACAGGAGGAAGAGGATTGAATTACGACCCTTAGACATAAAGCACTGAAAACTATACTGAGCTATAATTGTAATGAAATGTAAGAGAGTTCCCATTCTTTTCCCCTATGATGACTGCTATTTTAAATTAGCAAGTAGCAAATTCTTTCAATATTACATTTGTTGCTCCTTATTTGCTGGTGCCCTGAGCTTGTATTTAGTGTTCTTGCCCGGAATGAAAGCACTGAGTATTTAAGAGAATGGGTCCTAAAATTAGAGGAATTAGACTAAGTCCTAACTCTGCCATTTATTAACTACATAATGTTAGACAATTTATTTTACCTCTCTGACACATACTTGCCTTGTTTTCTCATCTGTAAACTAAGGGAGAAAATAATACCTACTCTCCTAAAATACACAAGGGGATTAAAAGAGCCTTTGGATTCAGTGCTTAGCACATAGAAAATATTTAGCAAATGTAAAATTAGAGTCCATAACCTCTTGATTATAATGGAAATTTCTTGATTACAAAGGAAACTTTGATTGTAAAAGGAAATGTCTGCACTATTTCATCATTCAGTATAATTTTTAATATTCATTTAAGATAGCCTTTTTCTTTGTGTTAAAGAATTATCTTTGGGGATGGCTGAGCCGGTTAAGCGTCCAACTCTTGGTTTTGGTTCAGGTCATCAGCCACATTCTTTTTTTTTTTTCTTTCCAAGTTTTTGTTTAAATTAAAAAAATGTCTGTTTAAATCTGGAATAAATATTGTTGATTTCAACAAATGCATTCTTAGTACCAATCAACATATTTATATATTTTTCTGCTTTGATCTAGAAATGTGATGAATTAACACAAGTCATTTTCCAATTTTAATTAACCCTAACATTTACATGATTAAAGTATATTATTCTTTTACTAAATTGCTGAATTTTTGTTTTCAACTGTTATTTTACTGTCGTCTTTTGTGTTATTTTATAGTTTAAATTGTTTTGGTATCAGGGTTACCAAAATGAACAGAGGAGATTCCATCTTTTTCTTTGGCCAACAATATAAAAACTGTTTGATCTTTGTGTTTGCTTATTTTTAAAAACTTATTCCTGACTTTTGTTTTCTTTCAAATGTACGTCATAGGAACACAAAGAAATACACACTTATTAAATATTTACTGAGTGATAGACACTTCACATACGTTATTTTTGCAGTACGCATCTATAGTTAGTATTATTCCTACTTCTTAGAAACATATTCAGAGGGGTTATTTTCTTAAACTACGTTGTTGAAAAGATAAGATTTAAATATAGGCTAGTCTGACTCCATTAGACCACCCTATATTTAATCACAGAATCTAAAATGGAACAATGTTCTTTAAGAATAAAGATTCAAGTATGGAGATGGATGGGGGAAAAATACTGCTTCTTAATTTTGCAATTTTGAAATAAACCACGTTTAGCAAAAGAAAAACTAACGAAATTCAGCAATTTAAAAATGATATTCAGAAAGTAATTTAGCAGTTTATAAATCTCTATTTAAGGCAACTAAATTAGTAATATTGCCAGTAATAAGAGAACAAAATTATATACATATATAAATTTTATATGTAAATATAAAATTCTTTTAAAATTTTTTGAAGTATGGGAAGAAAACAAAGATCATAAAAAGTAATAGATAAGCTGTCTATCAATATAGAACATGTTAGTAAATCATAATTTTAAAAAATATAAAATAAATACATTGTGGAAAAATGAGACTATAAAGGAAAAAAATTAAATCAACACCAAATGACACATTTGCAGGTTTGGTAATGGTATAATAAGTCAAAAGTTAAGAAAGTCTCGCCTCAAATTGAGGAGTAAATCACTCAGTCTTTCTGTGCAATTTCTTATAGTTCTCATATTTCCATATTTGTAACCTCACAAAGAAAATCTTGCTGCCCAAATAAAATCACATTCCCTAAATATCCAAACATAATGATATGTAGACATAAAGCAGAGAGTGGCCAAATACTCTAGAAGTAATCTTTTATTTTTTAAAACGGTTCAGACTTCTTATGTAAACCTAACCACTAATAAAGCCTCTTTTTAATTACAAAGTCAATTTTAGGGAACATCAGGTGACATTTTCCTGATATTCGTCAACACCATTTTACAGATAAAATAGGAACCTTCCTTCATAATTACACAATTTTCAATTTAAACTTGTTGACTCACTATAAATCCTTGCTTCATCTGTTGTACTACATTTTCATAGATACTGCTTCCTGATTAATGAGCACGTGTGTCACTGTTTGAAAGAGCGACAGAATGAGGCAGAGCAAAGGGATTATTTACATTCACTGCGATGGCTGGGGTGAGGTGGGGATTACTGCCGGGCTGCAGGTCACAGGACTGGACCATAAAGTCACTGTTCTCTATCAAGGAAATGTGAACCACTTCAAAGAGAGTAAGTGTAAACTCTGTAAATTTCAGGAAACTTTACTCTTTCCACTTGCCTCTTTTTGTTTGTGTCAGATCCTTAGGTTCTCACAAAGTAAAATAGCCCTATATTGTGATATGTATGGTTAACCAATTTGGAATATCTTCTCCTGTATTCATCATTATTTTATGGCCATATTGAGAGGAAGCAGAATTTCTCATCTGATATTCAAGCCCTTTTTGACTTAAGACTTTGAGGTATGAATGCTTGCAAAAGACTAAAAACGACTCACATTTCAAGGGTTCTGGAATTGTTGAAGATGTACTTGTTGATGGTATACATCATCAAATTACAATTTAAGATTTCTCATGGCAAATATCAAGTATCTTTTCTTCTGCCCCAAATTTTCTGATCGCTATGGAGTAAAGGTTATTATGGTTATAGAAAAGTGCAGAATTTAGAGACAATTTGGAGATGATGTAGAAATCTATAAAATCTTTGTAAAAACTTCCCTGTCTGAGGAGAGCTTGTAATAGAGTATACCCCCCTATATTAAGAAAATATACCTAAGATTCTGCACGTCACAACCTGACTCCATGTTTTCTAAGTTCTCCTGAGGCACTGGAAAAGATATGGACTATCCAAGTTAGTCATCAACAGCCTAAAATTATTTTTGAAAGAATGAATCCATGAAACAGAACCATCAGTGAATCCCCTTTCTGGCTTTTCAGTTATGTTTAAAGAATTATATATTCATCACTGACAATTAAATCAATTAATGATGCTGTCACTACATTAGCTGACACTGTTTATTTTTTATATATTTTTAAAGATTTTATTTATTCATTTGAAAGAGAGAGAGTATGGACAAGCAGAGGGAGCAGCAGGCAGAGGGAGAGGAAGAATCAGTCTCCTCACTGAGCAGGGAGCGCAGCACACTCCTTGATGCCAGGACCCTGGGATCATGACCTGGGCGGAAGGGAGAAGCTCGCTTAACGGACAACAGAGCCACCCCGTGCCCCCTCCCTTTTTAAAACATTTTATTTATTTATTTCACAGAGAGAGACAGAGAGAGCGAGCACAAGCAGGAGCTGACACTCTGTTTAAAATAAAATGTCCAGGATGGGTAGTGGCATGGTTTAAAATTACCCAAGATAATTCTGAGGGACTAAATCTTATAATAATTATATATATTTATAAAACAGTCACATGTGAAAAAACCTGACTGGCAATACTTTATTTTTTTTCTACTCTATGTTTTTTACAAACACAGGATATCTGATTTAGAGGACTAACATCAACTGACCGAAATTCAAGTTACAGAAAGGGGCAAAGAGGTGTAGAATATTTATTATTTGTTCCTTTTCAGGATTTAATTCACAGAATTCACGCCTTTTTCTTTCCTCCTGGCTTCCAAGCATTAATTTCAAAAGCAGGTGCATCTTTTAGCACTGTATGTTAATTAACTGGAGTTTAAACAAAAACTTAAAAAAAAAAAACACAGAAAAAACAGGTGCATTGACTGCTGGTTCAGTTTCAATGGAAACATCAAGAAATATCCTGGCCAGAGGGGGGCTCTCTTTCCCAGATCTCTGACAGTAGTGTTGAGGCTGATTACAAGCACCCAGGCCACTAATTTATATTGACTGCTTTCTCCTCTTTTCCACCTTGTCTGCCCTGCTAACTTACAAAGAAATTAAGCCAGTTGGTAGTATCACTTCCATATAAACCATGGCAGATTGCAAAAAAGGGTAATGATACTTATCAGTTCTTCTCATGAAGAACAGATATGTCTTGCCTCACCATCGAAACTAGCCTGGCCTTCACTTTGTCTAAAAGAAGATGAAGGGAGTAAAATTGTATAAATCCCAACCCTAGGATTCAAGAGCCCTTTCTTTGTGCACTAGGTGAATAAACCTGGCTAGCCTGCTAGAGCAGAGACTAGGTGCAAGAGAACGAAGGCCCCTCAGCCAACAGCCAGACAATTACCAGACATGTGATATCATCTGGGACCAGTCAGCTCCCATTTAACACACCAACTGACTGCACATATATGATCAAGCCTACTAGGACCAGCAGAGCCCAGCCAAAAGAACTGCCCAGAAAAATCATGGACTAAATTAATGGTAGGTGCATTTAAGCCACAGTATTTTGGGGGTAGGATTTCACAAAGCAATTAGTAACTGACATGTAACCCCATGTCATTGTAGCACAACCACATAACAGCAAATTAGCTACTACAGTTTTATACCATACTTTCACCTGGCTTCCCAGTAATAACAACCAAGCTAGATGTCTCTTTTACACTCTCTGTAAAACCAGGCTCTCTATTTACTTGCCCTCATTATGTGATGAGGGTAAGTAAATGAATTCCACATGTAACCATTGGGATTGTTCAAGAATTTAGTAGTTAAGTGGTCAGGTCCTAGCATCACACAGACCTTCTTTGGAATCTTTCCCATCACAGACTGGGCCTATAATCTTGGATAAATAAGTAATTTTTTTTCTTTTTTTTTCCTTTAAAAATGAGAATGATACCTACCTCATAAGGCTGCAGTACGGAGAAACTAACATATTTAATGTTTTATGGACTTTTAGTTTTAATTTTTCTAGCACATTGCAGTGGCCCTAATGTTTTTGATTAATATATAATGAAAGTATTATTCATCTCCTTTAACTCCCACAGTTTCTTTCTTTAAATGCCTTTATATACTGTGCCTTCATAATGAAAAAAAAACACCTCATATAGAGCTTACTATTTATGAAAGAAATGATCACAATAGATTCTCAATAGTGTACAATGCTAAAGGTCTTTTTCCTTTTATCATGACCTGGAACATTCCCATCATGTGATCACATTGATACGGTGATAGCCAACATGATAACATTTTTCATTTTTTTGGATGGGGGTATTCATTTTTCTAATCAGAAGCAAATCAGAAGGAAAATTGTGTTTAATGATTCAGAATAATAAAATCAGGGATCTTAGCTACTAAGATATATTCTCCAAGGAGTAATGTCTTCATACTCAGTGCACTAGTTGCCTACAACCTGAGATAATCAAATATATTTTCTTTTTTTTTTATAATTTATTTATTTATTTTTAATTTTTTTTTTATTTGACAGAGAGAGACAGCCAGCAAGAGAGGGAACACAAGCAGGGGGAGTGGGAGAGGAAGAAGCAGGCTCATAGCAGAGGAGCCTGATGCGGGGCTCGATCCCAGAACGCCGGGATCACGCCCTGAGCCGAAGGCAGACGCTTAACGACTGAGCCACCCGGGCACCCCATCAAATATATTTTCACAACATGAGGGCTGTCCAAAGAAGTCAAAAAGGGAAATCCTTCCAAGAGCAATTTCTTTAGACTCTGACTATGGTTTTTTTGGTTGTTGTTATTGTTAAATGCAGATAAATTACTTTCTTTTTGAAATGCTATTCAGCCTGCTTCTTTTCAAGATCCACTTTAGCCGTATTTTCATTTCAAGATTAAATTCATCTATGACTATAATTTGCTTTGCTTCAGAGGAGATAGAGTCATTTATTTTGAAGTTGAGCACATTTAAGATACTTTGAACTGTATCCCTGAAATCAACTACTCAAAATGAAATTCTTCTTTTTGCCATTAAGGAAGGTCAAATGGAAGATTAATAGACACACACACCCTATAATACAATAATAATAGTTTATCATATCAACAAACATTTTTGAACAACATCTCCCCCCAAATAAATGTGCCTACATTTATATGGCTATAAATGAGATACATAAGGTTTCCTAAAACACCTGACATATGTGCATATTCATTTGCATAAAATAGTGGAAGTGCAGCTAGCTAGCTAGAAAATATACCTAAAAAGTTGGCATCAGTTCAGGAATTCAAAGTACCTGCTCCCAATTTTTTAAATTGAACTTTAGAAGGCGACCAAAATTGTTCATTAAATTCAGACGGCCAATTACAATGGTGTATAAAGTGTACTAAAACTCAAGTAGATGACAGTTCTGAAATCTGGAAATAAAGTCTATTTACTCTATATTTCTAGAGGATAAGTAACTGCCTAGTTTACGGAAAAACACTGTCATCTGAAATATACATGGGACTTGTAATACCAGGACTGATCTCATATATCTGAAAAATAAGTAACACTGTTGTTGATGTTTTTAAATAAAACTGTAAGCTCAGCGAATCAAAAGGTACATTTACAACCATATCAATTTAGAAGATGGAAAAGATGGGAAATATTTTGCATGGAATAGCACAATTCTACCACCATTGCTACAGAAACAACCCAAAACAATGTTTTATTTTGTTTTGTTGTTTGTTAGTTGAAAGGGAGTGAATAGAAGTTTTTTTTTTAATATACAGTATGTTGTGAGAATTTTTATATACTTTGCCATATTTGTAAAAGATGAGGATAGAGAAGCTGCTCCCGAGAAGAACAGGGCTTACATGGAGGTTTAAGGCCCATCTGGAAGGATGAGGCTCAACAGACATCATCTGAGGGTGTTTGAAAGGAAATGACACCAAGGACATTGATTTTATGCCTAGAGTTTCCATTCTTATCAGCAACAAGAACACAGACCATCCTTTACCTGCCAAACTCTTCTTTAACAATCATGACCCAGCTCAGATGTTACTTCTTCCCTTCTTTCCTCTATGATCTAATAGCATAAAGTTCAGATTTCTATTGGAACTCGTATTATATTTGACTATAATTTTCTTTTTTAAAGATATCCTCTCTCTATATTTCTCTCCCTCCGCCCCTTCCTCCCCCCTTCCATATCTTGCTCTTGCTCTCACCCTAGCTTTCTCTGTAATATTAGTATCCCTTCTGAGGACAAGGAGATTACATTTTCTTCTCATTGACTCATCCATTTATCCAACAAATCCTTGTTGAGCACTCACTATAAGCCAGGTACTTTACCAATAACTGACTGATGACACAAAAATTTTTAAAAAGCGGTTTGCACTATCAAGAGACATTGTATCTAACTGGGAAAACTGACTCGTATATATATGATCACTGTATTATCTTATATATACTATGAAGAGTAAAGTGCTATGAGATCATAGAGAGAGAACCCTTAATGTAATTAGAGGGTTCAAGAAAGTTTCTTGTAATTAAGGACATTTAATATGAGATTTGTAGAATGAACGGCAGGGGGGAAAGTATGTGAAAAGGCTTAGTAATGAGATAGAACATGATCAGGAAGTAGGAAAGAGATTCCTCATCACTGAAGTGCAGAGTGAATGCCTATTGTTCTAACACGAAGCATGCTGTGTAGTAGGGCCTCAATACATGTTGAATAAAGACTGAGTACAGCTTTGCAAACAGCATCACATGGTTGACAGGTCTACAACATGGAGCATTATTTGGGGACGAAGGATGTGAACAAGTGAGTTTAGGGTCTGCTTCTTGCCATCATTCAGCCCACACTGTTAACTAGCAAAGACTTTCCATGACATGTCAAAGTATCCTCTGTCTTGTGGGGAGGGGGGTCAAGAAGGGCCTTGTCTGTCAGGGGTCTTTGGAGCTATCACGTATTGTGGTACATAAACAAAGACCGGCACTTAGCACACAACGGGTGTTGTAGAAAACCTGCACTCTGGTTTTTAATCTCTCAGAGGTTTTGGATTTCAAAGGAATCCTCTTTTCCTTTCCTGTTTATTTCTCTTTCATTTAAAAACTCCACATGAATCCTCCCTGTATTCCAGACACTATCCTACATACTTAAAGGGATACAAAGATGTTAAAACACCAAAAGATGCAGTCCAGAGGAGAAGGTAAACTCATTAAAAGCTCCCTTCTTCTCAGGGCTCTGCTATAAGTAAACAGTGGGAAACTTGAGGGGCTTCTTGCAACTTACTTAGCCCACCTGCTATTATACATGTTTCTTCTCCTGTCGGCCTATGTGAGTGAATAGGATCTCTTCACCATAGCTACCGTGACTTACGGAGCATCCTTTATGTACCTTGCACTTGATAAATATTCTCTCCTTAATCTTCACCATAACCCTACAAGGTAAGAATCTTCATTTTATATACAAGGAAGTTGAAGTTGTTTATTTATAAAGGTTAAGTCATTTGCTTAAATTCAAACAACTAATAAGTGATAGAGACAGATTTTGCAAAGGTTTGTCCCATTCTTAAACCTTGGATTTTGAATTTCTATTCTAAAATTGCCTTCTTGCCAAGCACATCATGATCCTATTCCACGGATTTTTAAGGGAATGTAAAATCAATCCAAGATAAGTATCATGATAATACATTCCAAACCTTATTCTCCATTCCCCCAAACAATAAATGTCACGTCTGTGTTTCCTTTGCACAGACTCTGTGTGTGTAATAGAGTTAGGTACACCCAGGACAGGAGCAGCATGAAACATATACAATCATTTCCCCAGGATCTTTTAACATGGCAAAATATTCCTTAATCATAAAAAGGTAACGGTTTGAAACCAGTTATAGTCATGCATCACTTCCTAATTTAAAATGATGCCTCTCCTAATAATGTAATTTCACAGAACAATAAACAAAACAGCCATCTATTTGGTTTTTATATTTCATCTCAGGATCAGGAACAAGGGTTTCTGATATTTGAGAGGATTCTTTGGGCAATCTTTGAGAAAAGTGTTTAAGAAAATCACAATGTGAATAATAAGCAAGGGTGGAATGAGGATCTTGTCTGCCCTAACCCTCTGGTTGATAAAGCAGAACAGCTGCTTCTCCATAAAGGAAGGAAACTATGAGGTTTAGACTGTGTTTTCATTTTCCAAAAGTAGGCTACTTTCATGTCTAATCAATTCTCTGGTTCATCAGAATGGGTAATTGTGGAGAAAGCCATCTGATCAGAACAACTGGACCTTATCAACTACCTGGCAATGCAGTGGGGTTTTCAGTCATCAACCTCAACTGACTCAAAAATGGGTGATTTATTCAGCTTTAATCAGAGATGTGAGGCTGTGATAAAGCTTGACTCTGCTTTTCAACAGGGCCATGGTGGACTCAAATGTAGTTGCCATTGGTTATAGCAGAGGAAGCACAAGTCTTAGAATCAGACATAGAGTTGAAACCAACGCTATCATTTATGAATGGCTTTTCACCACTTGAATTTTTCAAAGATGTGTTCCTTCAACTGTATAATAATGCAATTAATATCTACTGCATATAGGGATAATGTAAAGTAATATGAAGTAGTGAACTACTAGTATGTCCTAGTTCTGTTATCCTGTGATCAAAAAGGCAGTCCTAAGACAAGCAGGGGGCTGGAGAAAACAAGATTCTCTATCCTGCCTTAACTATCTGTCTAACTCATTAAATAACTTTGGTTGAAAGAACGCATAGTGTTTACTTACATACTTTTTTGACAATTGTATCATAGCAGTGGAAAATGGAAATGGTACTATTCTAATAAATCATCTTAACAGCTCAGTAAGTTTTTAATGTTGGCTTAGCACTTTTATCTGTTTAAAGAAAAATGAGATAGGAATAAAGAGTTCTCTGCTATTATCCTGCCTCTGCAAGCTTGCAGAACACACTGAGAAGGCACTGTGCATTAAGAATACATTGCATATCCCAACTTTTTTCTTCCCTAAACCTCACAGGAGATTTAATGTTAGGCCAAAAATGTGATAGAGTGATAATAAAGCTCTCTCTTTTTCCACTATGGACTAAGGGCAATATGTTAGTTCCAAAGATATATTCCCCTGGCTTAAATGTCAGATTTTTTAAAAGTTGCATCAAGAAACATCATCTCTCTTCAGTGGGTAAGATCCACGTCTCCTTAACCATTCTTTAATATGTAGTGGCCAACTAATAATATGGAGCTCTGCATAACTGATAACATTATATGGGGCTGTTCATAGGCCAACGTCTCCCTCTTTTTTCAATTGGGAACCCTGAAATGCTAGAAATTTGCAATAACCTAAGGGATCCTTTAGCTTTAGAGTAGAAATTGATGGTAAAAATAGTCTTTGAGTTTTTACACAAAACTAGTTCATTACTATCCCCACAACCACTAAAGTATTTCTGCTTTTTCATTTCTGTCTGTTTGTTGGTTTCTCAACCTTACCAAAAATGCTGCCCATGGTGTTCAGTTGGACCTAAATTCACATATTTAAGTTGAGAAGTGGAGCAAAGAGGGAGAGAAGCAAGAAATTGAAGGTAACCTAGATAGGGTGTAATGAGATTTGCGGTTATTCAACAAACATATATTAAATCACTGCCTTTGCAATTCCCCTGAGCACCTACAAGGATGAGTTAGATATATCTGCACATTCCTCCCACTGAGTTAGATGTACATGTCTGATTCCCCAAAAAACACCAGAAAGGACTCTGAGTAAGTAATCCTCAAGGTGACGGAGAAGGGAGACTGCTCCCCCACAATGTGTGTGTGTGTGTGTGTGTGTGTGTGTGTGTGTGTGTGTGTGTGTGTGTGTTTAATTTTAGGTAGTTTGTTGCCACTCTTAAAGGTTCATAGGCATATGCTTCATTCCAATGCTGATTGATTGATTGATTGATTGAGAACAGCTGCCTAGAGCACAGTGCAGAAAAAGACCCCAAGGTTGCTTGCAGGCTTGACAGAAGAGGGCCCCGGTTACAGTGTTGAGCATGTGAATGAGGTGGGTGAAAGGCACCAACTGAGTTTTCAATTTATCATCCCAGGACCCACAGGATAAAATTCAAGCTTACTAGTATGGCATACAGGATGCATATTCCATATTGCATCCTTTGTTCTGGCATAGTACAAAGGAGAAGGTACTTACAGATTACTTGATGTGCCATACTGTTTCACATCTCAGAGCCTTTACTTACACAACTCCCTTTTTCTGGGATAATTTATTTCTCATCCCAACATCATTCTCCAGAGAAAGTCTTATCTTTCAAGTTTGAACTCAAAGACTTCTGATATCACTGGATCCTAAATAGATCTGACTTATTTTGTTTCCCCCATAATATTCTATAGAGGACTTTAGCATATTATTATATAAAATGGCTTTGTTTTGCATTCACTGTCATATCAGTGATCTATTTCTGGGCAACAAATCTGCCCTAAAACTTAATAGCTTAAAAAAACAAATGTTTGTTTTATCATGGTATCTTTATCAGAAACCAAAGACTGGCTCAGTTGATGGTTCTGGCTCAGTGTCTTTTAAGTTTGTGGTCAAGGTGTCAACCAGTGTGCAGTCATTTCAAAACTTGATGGAAGTTGAAAGATCCACTCCCAAGCTCACTTATGTGGTTGTTGTAAGGCTTGTTTCCTTTATGCCATTCAACTGAGGACCTCAGGTCTTCACTATACCAGTGGGCCTCTCCATTGGGATTCTCACAACATGGCAACTTGCTTACCCCAGTACAAGTGATCCGAGAAAAAGAAAGAAACCCCAAGGCAGAAGCCACAATCCTTTGGATAATCTATTCTCAGAAGTAATATCCCATCACATGTCACATTCTCTTCATTAGAAGCAAGTCAGTAAGTTTAACCCATNNTTAAGGGAAAGAGATTACACAAGGGCACAAACACTGAGTCAGGAATCATTGCCAGTCATCTAAGAGTCAGCCTACCACATACAGTATCTTCCCTAACTGGTCTGAAACTAAAATTAATTTCTCTGTGTTTCACTATCATTTGCCTCATGTCTGGCATTGTAAACACCAAAGAAAAGAAAAAGAGAGGGTGGGAGAAAGAGACAATGAGAGCCATCAAAGTCAAATTATGAATTAAATCCCTTAAACAATTGAAAATGACCAATCTATAAAACTATTGTTTGGAAGAAATAAACCCTTTTTAATATCTTAGCCAAGATTCAAACTCATGACATTTCTAGTAATGTGGACCTTGATTACAACATCTAACAGAAAAAGTTTTTGTACCTTAACGACTGTTACAAAGATCTGGAAAAGAATCTCTGAAGTTAGAAATAAAAAGACCAGGGGCGCCTGGGTAGCATAGCGGTTAAGCGTCTGCCTTTGGCTCAGGGCGTGAGCCCGGCGTTATGGGATCAAGCCCCACATCAGGCTCCTCCGCTATGAGCCTGCTTCTTCCTCTCCCACTCCCCCTGCTTGTGTTCCCTCTCTCGCTGGCTGTCTCTATCTCTGCCAAATAAATAAATAAAATCTTTAAAAAAAAAAAAAAGAAATAAAAAGACCAATTATGTTCATTCTCCCAGTTCATGGAGGTTCCTTGTAGTATAGTTTGTGACTCTTCCAAGAGGACCTGTGGCTGAAACACTGACATTTATGGATGCAGTTTTATGTGATAAACAGAAGTTCAATTAACTTAAATGTGCTATCTGAAATGTTTCATCCAAAATGAATTCTAATTTAGGTTGATTTCTCCTCAAATGCAAGATAGAAAAGTGTCCAGTCTCCTGCTTCAAAGTACTTGATGTGACTTTTGTTCCCATTTGAAGTATAGCTCCTACTCACACATTCCTTCTCTCTCTTCTTAAACATGTAGACGATGGGAAAACACAAGTGATTAAAATCTGGTCCCTGCTCTCAGAATCCAGTGTATACACACCAAGATAGCCATCTGACCAAATAACCATAATATAATGTGAATGTACTATAATGTGAAATAACCATAATATAATGTGAAATAATGTCATACAAAGTACTGTAGGGTCACAGAAAAAGGGTAATTATCCTTGCCTGGGAAAAGTCAGAAGGTCATACACAAAAGATATGATATAGACCTCTAATAATGGAAAAGAAAGTATACAGTGGTTTGCCATTTTCTTTAAAAGGAAGAAGTAATAGGAGGAAGATAATTTAGTTTTGGGTCAAACTTCCTGAAACATCTACTGAATTTTACTAAAAGCCCACTTTGACATTAAAAGACATTATTTGAGCCAAAGTTGTATTGGATTCCAATAAATTAGTCTGTCCTAATCAACATCGATTTACTTAGTAAAATAACAAAATATTTACTATTCCATATAAAATATGAGCATTTCAATTGCATTTTCAAGAAAAAGAAAAGAAAATGATGATGGAAGAATCACAAAGCAAAACTTTCCTTGTCACTGCTCACAGAAGCAACCATAATAGTTTCCAGTTCAGTTTAGCTGTGATTGATTTTGTAGCAATTTAAATGTACAAACAATAAATTTATTCACATGAGTTAATTTGATTGTAGCTTCAGAACTAATAAAGGACAGTTTGAATGCTTTCAGACCTGAATTCTGTCTCCATTTTCCTTGCATTTATGGTCACATTAATCATGAGAGTAGAATAGGAAAATGTTCTAAGATACACTTTAACTATATTAATTGCACTCTTAAGATAAAGGATTCTGATGTTTATATTTAATTCTGATTAATTTCCATAATAGAACATTGCAGATAAAAGAGATGTTAACTTCAGCTTAACTATATTTTCAACTTAACAGCCAAATATACAGAAGATTAATCACAATTCCATTCACAGAAAACAAATGTTGTATGAAGTCTTGTTTGAATTTCTAGAGAGAGTTGGAACAGGTGGGAAGTGACCCAGTAAGAATATACATTTTTTTAAATTTCAATCTTGGTTCTCCTGAAAAAAATCTAGGGGCAGGAAGAACTAAAAAACAATTTAGCTTTCCTAGACATAACTTTTGAGCATCAAAATGGCTATCATTTCTCTAAATAAGCAGTGAATTATAAACAGGTGGAAATGGTAAAATAGTTTGATGAAAGTGCATCACTGAATAAAATTAAGCGTTCGGATTTAGCAAGTATATGATATGTTATCTTAAAGACTTTCTAAATTAAAAAAAAAAAAAAAAAGACCCAAGCTAGTCATCTCTGTCCTCCTCTCCCAGTTACCATACTCCATACCTATATAAATGGGAAGATCTAGGCCAATGGATGCAAAGACTAGTCCCTACAGCTCCTTCCTTTCTTATTTATTCCACAGACATCGTTTGCAAATCTATATGTCAGGTACTGTGCTGAGTCAGACTGGCCTCTCTACTTAAGGTCCTATGGCCCAGCAAAAGGAGACAGAACTCATTAAGCATAAGATTGTGATGGTGACAGGAAGATACAGATTTGAGATCTATTTCTAAAAGTGAATGGAGTAATCTTGATTAGAGACTTGAGAAATGCTATTTTTTCCTTCCTGCCTTTGGCTTCTATCAAGTTGGAGGTCTTCTGTTTCAACATTATCCATAAATGCCTTACTTTCTTCTGCTCTCTGGTCCAAAATTTTCAATGTATTGTCTTCAAACGGGAAAGTTAAAACAAACTGATATGAATGTTTCTCTTTACTTTCTCTGATCCATCATTTGAACCCACCATTATTTTATTCTCTACTTTCATTCATAGCCTGGATATTCATTTTCTTTATTCTTTTTAAAATGCTTATTGGCCTTTTTTTCTATGTAAACGTTTGAACTTTACACAAAAGAAAAAAGGAGGAAAAAGCATTAGTATAACATACAAAGAATATATTTTATCATTCTATGGATTGTTTAGACCATTCCATACTCTCTCTTGAACAAATATAACCTCTACAGTTTTCTTTTCTCACACTTTCATTCACTTTTTAAATGTATTCCCCTTTATCAAGGCTGACAATTTTTCTTTGGCAAATTTGACTTTTGGGGAAAGAAGTATATCACATGTAGAATTTTTCTTTTACAATAAAAAACACAGGGTGAACATTTGATTCATAAATACTAAAACAAAATCACTGAGGAGAAGAGTTAGGTATTTGAGACCAAATTCTATAGCATATAAGCACTAAATGTTAAATGAATTAAAGGGAAAACTTTTAAATTTTATTGTAAAGTAACTCAATTCTTGTTTATCATAAGTAATTTTAACTACGTTTCATAATTTGATGATCTAGAAGTTATAGGACTGGGTAACATGAATTACTTCTATCACATCAATGACAGGGATATCATTATGTATAAGAAGTAGGGTTATTGTGCTTTGCTGCCAGGAAAACTCCTAAATTAGGAAAAGCTGCAATGCCTCATCTTCCAAGTCTATGGAAATTTTAAATGAGACAGTGGATAAACAGATGTTGCCCACATAACTTCTCATGAGATCACCAAGAAGGTTGATGACTGTCACTCCATCTCACTTCAAGATTTCTGTAATGGAATAATGAACTTAATGAAGAATGAGAAGGTAATGGAAGATGAACAATGTAGACTGGTTGCTGGAATGTACGGTTATATATCTGTCCCTTGATCTTCATTACTGATTTATAGGGTTATAATGAGAATATGCCTTCTACTTTTGTGCATGAATCAGTTCTCTCCCTGGAGAATGGAGAATCAGACTAAGGTGGAAAGTGATATAACAAAAGACCAAGTAATATTGCAGTTATTATGTTTAACAGGGTCAATAGAGAGTAATGAAAATCAATATAAAAGATGATAGAATGAACAAAACTTGGAAAAGTTTTAGATAAATCAATAGAAACAGTGGACTGGGAGCATGTGAGGTTTCAGAGGAGTAAATACTTACTGATTGATTGACAGGTTGGTTAACATTCTTGCCATTTACTTCATTCTTAGGACTTTTATTGTGTCCGCCAGCAATGATCCACAGTAGAGAGCAGTTACTAAGATTCTCAACTTGGAGTTTTATTAATGCTTAGTCCCTCTTTCTGTTCTCAACATAATCAATAGCCCACTCTACAGTATCTCAGAAGCTTTTGAACAAATTATCCACAGTAACAACTTGCAATTGCAAGAATTTCAAACATTTCTTTAACTTGATAAAGTCAAGACTTAAATTCATTCCTTATAGAACAGTAAATACTTTTGAGACTCTAAGAATATGAAAATCTTACTGGAGATTAGTTTCTGCCAAGATCTTTGTAACCTAATCATTTTGATTATTGGCATTGGATCTAAACGTATGTTGTAACACCTGGAAATAGTGACTGGCTCAGTCAGGTCTCTAGCAGGAAACACACGGGACAGTCTGTCTAGGGGGAGAAAAATTAAGAAGAATATTTATAAAGATGTGACAGGGTGGGAGAAACAAATAAGAGATATTGAAATAATCCAGGTCTAGCAAAAGCAGGAAGTCCTTACCACCATGAGGCCCAAAGAGGAAAGATTAAGGAATGATTATTGGGACCTTGAAAGCATGCTTCTATGGATAGGGCCACTTGATAGGAGCAGTAACTTTTAGTAAAGGCAGGAAGCCACCCTGTGAAGACCTGGCAGAGAGTGAGCTGGGGATTAAATATCCCAATCTCATTCTTCTTCCTACTTCTCATCCCTTTTGATGGTGCCTCCATTGTCTAAACTCAGAAAGCCAAAGAGCAAGGAAGCCACACATGTCAGACTTCCAGGGAGTATAGAGAGGTAGGGGAGGAGGAAAAGGGGTTCTGAAGGACAAACATAACATAATTTGGCTCAGAAGACCCTTCTGTATCTGTCAAAGCAGCATGATATAGGCTGCCAGGCAATTCATTTGTTTTCCCTCATATTGTTTTTAACAGTTTAAATTTTCATTGCTAACACTGTAGAGCTAGCTAACTACCTCTTCCTCTTCCAGATATATTCAAAACAATGAAAAAAAACTTTCTATACAAGAATTGCAAGACAAGTGATTTAGGAATATGGGCAAAATGACAAAGTTGGAATGTTGGCTTCAGTTACAGTAATCTAGTTTTCTCCTTTCCTTGCTCCACCAAAAGCCCAGGGCCTTCATGATGACCCCCTTTCTTATCCTAGGGAGCTCTATCCCTGTTGAAAAGTGACATCATCTAGCTAGTCTTTTTCTCTCCCAAGGCAGCTAAATAGCAAATAGCGATAATAATTTGAGCTTATAAGTCTTCACTAATGCCACTGAAGGTTGACACCTTTGCCTTATATTTCAGAAAGGCAGGTATGAAAGATAATTTTGATGTCTGCAAGAAGAAAAGAAGAAAGGAAAATGTTATACAAATGCCCCGCATTCCAAGGTCCTTGTGGTAGTCACAGGGCTGTTTCTTAAATATTTGTGGTTCTCTTAGCATGTCGTATCATTGCACTTTCTTGCCCACTGTAGATGGGTGTGGCCATGTGACTTGTTTTGTCCAGGGATATCTATATCCCTTCTGGGAGGAAACTTTAAGATCCAATGTATGATTCATATTGCTATCTCCTTCTCCCTGCCATGGGGCCAAACAATGTTCTAGATAGTGGCTTCTCTGACAGCCGAGATTCTGAATTGAGTATTACATGATGGCTTTTTGCCATCAACAAGCAATAAGTCCCAGGGTTTTTTTGAGACTCTGAAATTTGGTCTTATTTGTTACCAGGGCATAACAGAGCCCATAATGACGATAGAATACTAGCCTGTATCACTAATATCTTATTTCTACACAGTGACACTTCATTATCCTCAAAATCTTGATTTTTATTATTTTATTTTTAAAGAGCAGTAATATACTCATCAGGAGTATGTACATTTTATGTACTGATATATATGGGATATAGAAGGCTCAAAAAATTTCTGGAATATTAAATATGCATACTTAAGTGATTAGTTTATAATCATAAGTCAAAGATTCAAAAAAGAAGTGTGAATAGTAGGATTATATAAAGTAACAGGTGTACTTTCAAGGAAACATACAAGGGCATTTCCAAAACTATGCTTCTAGAAAAATGTCTTATAGCTCCTCAGAGGAATCTGGAAATATTGCCACCCTGGAAAAGCAAATCCCTAAATTATGAGGCTAGAAGTTTACGTCTGATATTCTCATATTATCAGCATAATGAGTTCCTCCTCTTTTTTGGCTTCTTAAATTGTCTAGAGCTTTTTAAGTTGAACTTATGCCTTTTAAAAAAAGACCACAGAAGAGGAACAAAAAAGCAGAAACTCTGAAAATAAAAGTAATTTACCTTTGGATATAATTAAAATACATAAATATCTCAGAGAATGCTTTTCTGTTTCAGCCATGACTGCTCTATGGAGTGGAGAAAAAAACAGAGATCACATTAAAACAAAATTAATCAGCTGAAACATACTACATATGCCTCAGTGATTAACAAGAATATTTTATTTCTATCAGTTATGCAAATGAGAACAAGGTATTTTAAGGTTTTCCCAGTTTGCATATTAATTCAGAATATATAAAATGATTTGAATAAAAATGACCTAGAGGCATATCTCAAAAAGTCTGTATACAAGCACAGCATTATAAACTCATGGGCCCTTTTGTGGTATATTAACCCATCCTTTTCATCTGGAAGTTTACATATTAAACTAATTTTCAGTTAATAAAGAAGGCTTTTGTTTAAAGAGGAATGTGTAATCTATCACTTTGCTAATCTTTTATGGATTTTAGCCCACAGTTCACATTAGACGTTCTCAAACTTCAGTGAACATCACATTTACATTGGGCACTTACTGAAAACACAGATGCCTCTGTGACTCTGGAAAGTTTGATTTGGTGGCCTGAGGTCAAATTTCCTAGGTTATTTCTGATGCAACAGGTCTAGTCACTATCTATTGAGAAACACTGCCCAAGACAGGGTCATTGACATCTTACAAAGGTATTGGACATTGATTTTCAGAGTTTTCATCGTGTATTTATAGATACCGTGCTTTTCATAAACATCCTCTTCTCTAACAACAAAGGAGAAGAGAACATTTTATCCTATTATTTTCCTTGATGAAGAGTCAACTATTCATTTTTTATTAAGTGAGTAAACCATTTATTATTCAAGTCACTTATTATTTGAGATTTTTTGCAAGCAAATAACCCTCTAGAAGTGTCCAATTTGCAAAAATTAAACTGCTATAACTTACTGTGTTTAAGAATGTGTTGTCTCTGACTTCATTCAATGTTTCTTGAGAATACTCTTCAAAATTTACATTGATCAGACCATTTTATTATTGCTTTACTGTTTTATAAGAACTTTTCTGCCACTGGGAATGCCTTTGTACAAATGTATCTCTTTCTATTTGACTTGTGTGAATTCTGCAGGCTCTTATTTTCCTAGGAATCTCTGCAATATTTCCTGAACACAATAAAAACATTGTTCAGTTTTACAGATTATAAAAATAAATGGGTCCTACTAATTGTCATTTCTTCAGGTTACTTTGCATTTCTGTTTATTTCTTCTTTAAGGACTATGAAATACATAGTAGAATAATTGGAAAATATTTAGCAAAAAATGAACAAATGAATGACCATCCCCAAATCCTACCATCAAGATGTAACCACTGTTAAATGTTTAGTTTACATATTTTTAAAATTTTTTATGCTAAGAGTACATATAATTTAAAAAAAGATCAATTCTCTTCATGTTTTGTAATCTGCCTTTTTTCCTGTCTCCCTGTGTTCTTCTTCAATTCTAAGCACCTTTCCTCTGTCTCACACTCCCTATTTTGTTGCTGTTTCCATGTTTACTGAGATATAATTGGCAATAACACTGTGTAAGTTTAAAATACACAAATCTAATAATTTGATACATGTATATATTGCAAGTATTTACCAGAGCAAGTTTAGTTAACAAATCACATAATTATCTTTTTTTTTTTTTTTGGTGTTGTTATGGTGAGAATATTTAAGATCTATCCTCATAGCAGCTTTCAAATATATAATACAGTATTTTTACTTACAGTCACCATGCTGTACATTAGATCCCTGGAACTTATTCATCTTACAACTGAATGTTTTTACCCTTTGATCAACATTTCCCCACTTCCCTAACCCTCCAGCTCCTGAAACTACCCATCTAGTCTCTGTTTTTATGAGTTTGAAAATTTTGGATTCCACATATAAGTGAGCACATACAGTATTTGTCTTTCTCTGACTTATTTTATTGAGCATAATGCCCTCAAGACCCATCTATGTTTTGCAAATGGAAGAATTTCTTCCTTTTTATGGCTGAATAATATTCCATTATAGATATACATCACATTTTCTTTATCTATTCATCTGTTGATGGACACATATGGTTGTTTCCATGCCTTGGTAACTGTGAATAATGCTGCAATAAACACAGGATCCAGATATTACTTTGAGATAGTGATTTAATTTCCTCTGGATATATGCCCAGAAATGGGCTTGCTGGATCATATGGTAGCTCTGTTTTTAACTTTTTGAGGACCCTCCATGCAGTTTCCATAGCGGCTGCACCAGTTTGCATTCCCACCAACAGTGCACTAGGAGTTCCTTTTCTCTATTTCCTCACTAGTTCCCTGTTTTTAGAGCCAAAGCAGCAAATGTTTCAATTAGATGCATTCATATCCTTTCCTTTCTAAAACATAGACTCACCTTGCAAGGACACCAAGGGATTGTGTTCAGGAGAGCCCAGGGTCCTCTGCTGAAAGTTAGGCCCATCTATATTTCCGGAGTGCTATCAGTTACACGTGCATTCTTATGTCATTTACATATATTTTAATTATAATTCATGGCCTTTCATTAGTTGCGATCATAATCCCATGGTTACAAAGGCATATAAATCTTGTGGTAGAAAATTTGCTTTCTTTAGTAGAACTTCATTATATAATATATACTTCAATACACATGATATGCTTGATATTATTAGCCTGAACAATGTAGGGTTTGGTTTTTTTTTTAACAAATTGAGGATTTCTAAAGGTGAGACCCCCACATGGATGCACTGATGAGCTTTAAAGTAAGGATTATCAGAATGCCTGGGTGACTCAGTGTGTTAAGTGTCTGCCTTTGGCTCAGGTCATGATCTGGGATCCTTGGATCAGCCCCACGTCAGGCTCCCTGCTCAGCAGGGAGTGTGCTTGTCCCACTCCCTCTGGCCCTCCCCCTCACTCATGCTCTCTCTCTCATATAAATAAATAAAATCTTTAAAAAATAAATTAAGGACTACCCCAGTTATAATTTTATATGGACCATGACATATGTACAAGTAGAAGAGGAAAAAATAATATGTTAATAGATCAAATAGACAATGGGTGAAACATGAAAAAGAAGGTATGTTCTTGTACCAATTACCCTGTCTCTCTTCTACCAATTGTTCATCAGTCTCCTTATTACTGAAGGGTGTGGCTGGGCAAGTTCATGAGAGTAACAATAATAATAACAGGTAACATTTCTCCAATGCGAACCATGTACCAGGCACTGCCCTGAGAACTCTATAGGTTATGTCATTTAAACCTCCCAACAGCCCTGTGATTACCTCATTTAAGTTAAATTAACTTGGCGAAGGGCATAGAGCTAGTAAGTGACGGTGCTGGAAGCTCAGAGTCCAGAGCCTGTGCTCTTAACCACCCCACCATGATGATTTTCTCAATAAAAGTATATGTTATTTATTTATTTATTTATTTATTTATTTATTTATCAGGCAGGGGGAGGGGCAGCGGAAGAGGGAGTGAGAAAATCTCCAGCAGACTCCAGGCTGAGCACAGAGCCCAGTGCGAGGCTCAGTTTCATGACCCTGAGACCGTGACCTGAGGTGAAATCAAGAGTCACAGGCTTAACCAACTGAGCCAGCCAGATACCCCAAAAGCATATGTTCTTAAGTGCTACTTCTTAACCTTTACTTTCAGAACCTACCATTAGTTCTTAATTTACTCAGTGCTGAGCCCCTTATCAACAGGGATGAAAAATTTTCTGTTCTGCAAAACAACGTATTACTTTTCACTTGATAATTGCCATGTTCCTCCAAGTGCCCCCCAGTGCTTGGCCACAATGAGGATTGCAATTAAAGCCATGACCTAGTTCATCCTCCACGGATCTGGCATAATCTGGCATCATTTGATTTGCCTCTGTTGGAAAAGGAATAAACTGGGTAGGCTTGTGAAGGAGAAAAACTATGTCACCATCTGTGGGGCTCTAGAAACATTTAAAATAATTACACATATTTTATTATTCCCTTTGTTTCATCTCAATAAAGTGTGCAGTGTCCACATGTAATTACATTTTAAAAATTAATACATTACATAGGGCATAGTATTCAGAGCTGTGGAAGAAACTTGAAATTACACATTTTGGAAGCAAATATTTGGAAGCAAATCCAAAAACTTAAGGATGTAAAGGGAAAAAAAATGCACCACTTCTGCTTAGTGACAAAGTTACCTCTTGGTGGCAACATTTTTAAAGATGAAATTCTGTGGCTATAATTCTTTTCTGGATTAACTTTTAACCAGAAGGGAAAAGAACATTATGAGTTGTGATTTACTACTTCACATTACTAAGGGTATTTGCATTCAAAAAAAGAGACATTCTACCTGATCTCAGATGTAATTAATTCTCCTGATCTGAACAAATGGTTACATAGTATTTGAGAAGACACATCAAAATTTTAGTATTATTCAACAAGACAAATTATACAGAAACTATATGATTTTATGATTGAGAAAAATCTTTCTTTCATCCAAGGATCCTAAGGAATGTTTATTTTTCATTTTACCTTGAATTACCTCATTATGCTTATTATTGCTACCAGCAGTTTAGAGAATGAAACACGAATAAAAGAATCCCATATTTTGCAGCTGCTCTGAAGAATCACCAAAATAAATTTGGAATTACAGAATTTGAATCTGCTCCAGAGTCCATTTTGCATTGCATGTGTCTCTCCAGAATGTGATCATATATGTCCAAGCATTTATATTATAAGATTTATACTGTTGAAGTCTTACTGTAAAATTTCAAATACTGGAACTCTTGGCCACGTTAAGCTGGCTTGCAGAGGACCACAATGTTAAAAGCACAAATTTTGAATAAGGTCCAAATCCCTAATACTTATTAACTATTTATCCTTGGGCAACCATTTAATTAACATCCACCCAGCTGGACATGCCTAGGCTTTTTCTTTTTCACTCATCACCTCATTCAATCAATTACTAAGTCTTGCCAATTCTATTTCCTCGACTTCTCTTTACGTCATTTGTCTCTATCCTTTTTGCCATACTTGCTCCAAGGCACTGTTATCTTTCTCCTTCACCCTTGCAAAAGCTCCTAAATGGTATTCTAGTTCATTGCTCTGTGCTGGTTTCTAGTCCATTCCCCAAAGAGCAGCCAGAATAATCTTCTATAGAACAAGTCTGATTATAGCTCACTCCTAATTAAAACAAACAAACAAAGTACAAATA
Organism: Ursus maritimus; assembly: GCF_017311325.1. Lineage (NCBI taxonomy): Eukaryota > Metazoa > Chordata > Mammalia > Carnivora > Ursidae > Ursus > Ursus maritimus. Next base: position 19,625,940 of record NW_024424119.1, read on the forward strand.
AGCAAGTAAACCTTTTGTCTTCACATTCCCTTAGGTCTAAAATCTAAAATTAACAGGTGGCCAGCAGGAAGGCCCTGTAAGATCCAAAGTCTCCTTCCTATGCTTCCTCTCACTCTGCACGACAACCACATTAGCTGCCCTTTATTTTCTGAAAAGCATAGACTATTTCCCCATCTCTGAACCTTTAGATGCTCCTCTCTTTGCCTCAGATAATCTGCCCTTCTCTCCCAACTCCATGCCAACCTCTCCTTAGTTGCCTTACTCTTATGCTTCTGGACTGAGAAACTTTCCCTGACCCCCCCCCCCCCCCCNACTAGATCAGGTTTGTCTGCTACATAATCTCATACCCCTTCTGGATTTCTCTGTAGCGCTTTTCATAATTGAAACCAACTGATTTTTTCTCTAATTACTTGGTTAGTATTTCTCTAGTGAGTTGATGGAAATTCCACCTCCCATCAAAACATAAATCCAATTAAATTGTATAAACAAGAAACTGTGTAAATAGGGCCAACTTAGTGCAAGAAACATAACAGATAGTTCATCAATAACCACTGAATAAATGAATGGAACTGTGAACCTCAGGTTTCCTTCTGTGGAATGGGATAATAATAATAATAATAATAATAATAATAATTTTATGCTTATTTCATAAGATTGTGATGCTGACTGATGTGATATGTCTAATGCACTGAGCACAGTGCCTTTCATATAGAAGGGATTCCAAATTGATAGCATTTTTAAAATTATAATTTTAAATGTCTGCAAATTCCTCTCATGGTACAATTCGTATTAACCTAGTAAATTAATTATTTACTTATTTTTACTTTTTTAACACTTACTGAAAGCATGGACAAAAGAGACCAAAATAATCACTTAGAAGCAAGTTGCTTATTTGGTATAAACCTAGCATATTAGAGTAAAATTATGTTTTCACTATTTAAAAAAAATAAATAGGGTCTTGTGTGTAAGGGTTGATTAAAAAATAGCTAACACTGGATAACACCATGTAATTTGCCCAAAATTGTTAATTGGTTAATACCACAGAGCTTTAAGTTACTTGATTACTGTAGGAATTCACCTCTTTTTATTGTGATGAACCAGGCATATCAGAAAAATAAACAGAATAGAAAAATAAAAAGAATAGATGTTGATTACAGTAAAATACTGAAATCTCTCATTACATCTTTGTGGATAAGATGAAGGATTATGGTCATACTGGAGGATTCAAAATGTGCTGATTTCAACTGATGACAATCAGAATAGAGTTCTCTATTTGTTTCCCTATCCTGTTCATTTTTATCAATGAATTGCTTAAAGACAGAAAATTTAAGCTTCTCTAATGACCATATTAGTCAGAGCTGAGAATGAGGAAGTGGGGGCAGTGAGGGAGAAAGCTAGCCTATTTACTAGCAGAGTTGATCAAGATCAAAAAGTATCTGGAAAGCATAGAATAAAGAACAACATTAAAAATATCATTAAAATGCTACATGGGTTTGAAAGTTGTACAAATACAAAATAGGAAATACTTGTCTGGGTAAACAGAAGGTAATATTTTTAAAAATCCTATAGCTTTTAATGGTCAATGATGTGACTGGTAGTACAAGTTAACAGCAGTCACAAAAATTATTTAAAAACTACTGTAATGCAATTTTAGATTTTATTAATAGACACAGAGACATGTAAAGGATTAGGAAGCATTTAGCCTATAAAATTTCAAGTCTCACATTTTCAAGTCCCCCCTTTTTCTCCCTCCTTTTTGGGGGGGGGATGGCAACCATTATAAAATGTTTTGCATACTTATCATATGTATAAATCTATATGTTAAGGGAAATTTTGAGAGGAACACACACACACACACACACACACACACACACACAAGTTCTTGATTTCAAGGAACTTACAATTTCAAAAAGGAGAGGCTCTAAATGCAGATACCATAATAGAGAAGAGAACATGGAAAGGTTCAGAAAAGAAAGTAAAGCAAAAGTGCTGTGGAAATTGAAAAGAACTCCCTCTGGTCATGAAGAACAAATGACTTCCAGGTAGAGGTGGCATTTAAGCTAGGTCTCGAAAGATTGGTAGAATTAGACATGTGGAAATAGCACGCCAGATAGAAGAAAGAATGTCAGAAAAGTATGGCTACAGTAACAACTAGGATGAGTTTTGGAAAGGTGAATTATCCAGTTTGACTGAAATGTAGGGCAAATCAAGGAAAGTAGCAAAGGAACCAAAAAAAAAAAAAAAAAAAGAAAGAAATACCACTAGTAATGTAGGGCCATAGGTGGCATGTCAAGGAGATAGAACATATTTCGTGGGCTATGGCAATTACACATCTATATCTATCTATCTATCTATCTATCTATCTATCTATCTATCATCTACCCATCTATCTATCTGAAGAGTCAAAGCCTTGCTACATATTTAAGAGCAATATATTTAAAAGGGAGAAATCTCAGTTCTGATACTCAGTGTACAGAAGTAATTTTAGTTACACCATCCAAAGGGACCTGAAATTAACTTTCAAAAGCAGGCTGAAATAGCCAACGTAGTTTCTGCCTCTCCTAGAAAGTTGGCTGTGGCTGAATCTCTTTTTCTTACCCTCTGGTCTTTGGGTTGAAGGAGGGAGGGTGGGACTGTTCTTGGATCCTCAGACACATAGTGACCACCACTCTACATTACTCATGAATTACACTATCATCTTTACCCCCGTCCTGTTATGTCCATCTCATGGACTGAAATTTCCTGTTTGCAGGATGGTCTGAAACACACCTGAACTGTATACTCTTTGGACACTGTTCCTTGGATTGTCAATCATTGTCTCCTGAAGGGTTACTGAAATGGGATCTGTACAGCATCTGCAAAATTTACCTAGATGTTCCTTAGAATCAGATTGCTAAGTTAAAACCAAGACCTATTGATCAGATTTTTGGCATTGTATCCTATGAATGTGCATTCTAACAAGCTTTCTAGGTAAATTTTAGGTTCTTTAAGGTTTGAGTATCACTGCTTTATAAGAAGTTGCCTCTTTAATGAATCGTAACTAATTTAAAGAAAGCTAAAGAAAGTAGGTACTAGTCAGATGGGAAAAAAAAATATTTGGAGTACGTTTGGAGGAAGGCACGATCCTCATTCCTAAACATTTAGAATGGTGTCAATAATTTGGAAGACAGATTGGATTAGAGCCTCTTTGCTCCTTTTTAATTCTGAGATTCAGAAAATGCCCAAATAAAAACAGTATTTAAGCACTGAAGTCTGACCAGTCATATGCAAGTTAAATGTTTTTCCAACCAGTGTACTTTTAAAATAAATCTAACACAAGCATCTTATTTTTCCCAGCTTTATTGAGATATAATTGACATATAACCCTGACATATTACCCTTAAGTGTAAGCTTAAGATGTACAACGTGATAATTTGATAGACGTATATATTGTGAAATGATTACCACAACAAGGTTAGTTAACACATCCATTACCTCACATAATTACTTTTTTTTAAAGTGTGGTGACAGAATTTAAGATCTACTCTTAGCAACTCTCAAGTATACAATACAGTACGGGTAATGATAGTTATCAAGCTGTATATTAGATGCCCAGGAAGTATTCAACTTACAACTGAAAGTTTACCCCCTTGACCAACAACTCCTCATTTCACCCACTACCCAGCCTCTGGCAACCACCAATCTACTCTTTGTTTCTATGAGGTTGATTTTTTTTTAAGATTTAACATATAAATGAGATCATACAGTATTTCTCTCTCTCTCTCTCTCTGACTTATTTCACTTAGCTTATGCTTTGAAGATTCATCCATGTTGTCACAAATGGCTGAAGAATATTTCATTACATATGTAAATATACCACATTTTCTTTATCCATTCATCTGCTGATGGACACTTAGGGTTTTTACACGTCTCAGCTATTATAAATAGTGCTGCAATGAACATGGAGGTATAAATATCTCTTCAAGATAGTGATTCATTTCCTTCAGATATATACCTAGAAGTAGGATTGCTGGATTATATGGCAGTTCTATTTGCAGCTTTTAGAAGGACCTGCACACTGTTTTCCATAGTGGCTGTATCAATTTATACTCCTACCAACAGTACATAAATACTCCCTTTCCTCTATATTCTCTCCAGCACTTGTTATCTCTGGTCTTTTGATAGTAGCCATTCTAACAGGTGAGACGATATCTCATTGTGGTTTTGATTTGTAATGATTAGTGATGTACTTCATGTACTTGTTGGCCATGTCTGTCTTCTTCCAAAACTATTTTTGTTACCATACTCCATATATTATGTTAGACAGAGCATAGTGTTCTTGACTGTCAGTTGAATTTCCACTACGGAAAACATAACTTACATTTTCACGAATGTTTAAATGTGTTATATTAACTCTGTTGGAAGATAGTCGGGATGTTTTTATTTTATACTTTACTTCATTATAAAAAGAGTAGTCAAGTCATATAAAAAATGAATGATTAATACTTGCACTTAAATGGCCCATTATCCTCATTGATTTTATCACTTAATTGAGGTGAATAGTATGAATAAGCCTGAGTCCTCTCCTTTGTTTTGAAAAGAAACAGTCTTATGAAATTTTCATGTGTTGAAAAGGGCATTTGTAGAGCAGTTTAAGAGACAACAACTGCAACTTCAATGTGAAAAAAGATGAAATTTTTGAATGGAAGTGTGGATTTTGTGTCAAATCACTCAGCAAAAATATAAATCCATGTGCCTAACCAATAAGGATTGATCATTAATTCCAAGGCTTTAATGCTCCTCTATGTTTCGTAAGAACCCTATCCAAATAGGGGATGGGGTTTCAGTGATGCACTTAAAATGTTCCTTACTAAGATTTCTCTCAAAACTATTTTCTCTCCAGATTTTAAAATAATAGCCAAGAAAATAATCATATTTCAGAGGGAAAAAAATAGAAGAAAAATGATAATAGAACGCTTTTCTGACCTCTCAGGCTATGGTCTAACACTGGGAAAATGATGTTTAAAAAGTAAGATAGAAAGTGTATGCAAAAAAAAAAAAATCAATATTTTATTTCTTTCATCAAATTGATTAGTGAATTAAATAAAACAACCAGAGAAATTCCTTCAAATCAACTAACATTCACAACACAAAGTCATTTTTTGGGATTTTTTTTTTTTTTACTAAAATCTTTACACTGCTACAAATTGGGTTGGCAATGAGTAGCAATGGTCTTAATATGTTTTCAACCATTTGCTCATTACAATACATGTGAGAACAAATCTTCATCAGCTATGTAGACTCAGAATGGAAGAAAAACAAATACAAATCTATGTACATATGTTTGTACCTTAACACCGTTTTGCTGTTCATCTGTATGCATATTTTATTGTTAAATCTCATAATATAAAGATATTTCTGTAAAGAGTGCAAATTCAGAGAGATTCATGCCTTTTAAAATATAGGTTTAGGGATGCCTGGGTGGCTCAGTAGGTTAGGCGTTTGATTTCAGCTCAGGTCATGATCTCAGGGTCGTGGGATCACGCCCTGCATCAGGCTCCACACTGTGTTTGGAGCCTGTTTAAGATTCTCTCTCTCCCTCTCTCTCTCTCTAATTAAAAAAATTAAAAATAAATAAATAAATAAATATTTAAAATATAGGTTTAAATATGATTTATATAATTTGACCCTTTTTAATAAAATTCCAATGGCTAATGCTCAAAATAATGAAAAATATTAAATAATTACCAACATTAAATACTTCAGATATTTATTACCAAAACATAATTTTAGTGTGTATTACCTTTAAAGTGTTCTATTTTTTTTTAAGATTTTATTTATTTATTCGACAGAGATAGAGACAGCCAGCAAGAGAGGGAACACAAGCAGGGGGAGTGGGAGAGGAAGAAGCAGGCTCATAGCAGAGGACCCTGATGTGGGGCTCGATCCCATAACGCCGGGATCACGCCCTGAGCCGAAGGCAGACGCTTAACCGCTGTGCCACCCAGGTGCCCCCTAACTATTAAAAATATAATGTAACGGTGAAACTTAGCAGATGAAAAACTTTAACTCCTAAAAAGATAAGGTACAGGAAAAAATTAATTTTCATCTTATTTACATGTTTCACTTAATCACTAATTCATCCAATGTTCATACTTACTACTTCAAACACAATCATAACAAATAAGGCAGATGAAGAAATTATATTTATCTTATCTCCATAATGACATGTGATTTAGAGTATTTCATTTGTAAACTAAGTCTACGTTTAAAAAAATCATTCACACTCCACTAAGAGTAAGAAATGATACATAGTAAGAAAAAAAAAGGAAAAAGAAATGATACATAGTACAGAGATCCTGAGTTTAAGGAGCCTACCATCTCTTAGTAAATAATCATAAATAAAATATTAATAGAGTTTTCATAAACTACAATTAGTAGAATACTTGAGTTTCATGGGACATTTAGTATTCTGTGAAAGATGGGTTCCATAGAGAAATATACATGAGAAACACTGTATATTATATAGTCTAGTCTACTCTTAAAAATTCACAGTTAATATAAGAACTATAAAGGCTCTGACTATTCCTGTAATAAAAACACCTGTTTAACTTTACTTAACACCCAACTCTTAAAATTTTTTGGAGCAGAGGATATCCCCTACTTTCTTTTCTCCTGCAATAACACTTGTTAGTATTCTACAGAACTAAATTCCTTGGAACATGATTTGGGGAGTACCTCAATAGAAGTATAAATTAGGCAAAGTGTATGCAAGGAGAAGTGGTTACATCTCGGGGTCAAGGAAGCTTTCATAAACATGGAAATGATTCAGCTGGGTATTGAAGAAAAAGTAGGAATTTGCTACATCTGAGAGAGAAGGAAAGTCTAGGCAAAATTTAAAAAAACGTGTATTAAGATTTGTGAAACAAAATGTAATGCAATGGAGTGGATGGCAGTCACAGGAGTTTAAACTGGAGAACAGGACATGGGAAAATCAAAGGTCTTACATGTCTTTCGTAAGATGTGGACTTTTGAACTTTCTGGTGCAAACTTGGAAAGTCAGATAAAAGCCAAATATATCAAATTGGGAAGAGTTTTGGATTTGCATTTAAGATAAGTGACTCATAAAAATACACATGGCAGATTTGAGGGGGATGATGCTGGAATAAGAACCCAAAGAGCAATATATAATGTATCATAAACTTTTATAGATAATTGTTAATAAACTTTTTTACTTATTCAATATTTTCTCAGCATCTTCTATGTTCTGAGCATTATGCTAGTCATTGGAATATGAGAGTCCTTGATCTCAACAAATTAAATTTATTAAGAGAGATACTCATGTAAAGAGATAAAATATACTGAGATACATACAATCCCATCATTTAATACTCTATATTATATAGCAGGTATTCAATTAATATTTTTTGGACAAGCAGAATGGATGAATGGATATATGTTGAAGGTAATCAGTGTGGTATTAAAATATACATGAGAAATATGATGCAATTTTTTGGTCTGTTTTGTTTCACAGTAAAATTTTAAAAGTCTCTTAAATTGTGAAGTAAATAAAATATTCCAGATACATTTTTAATTTCAAGACAAAGAAATTTTATGTTTGCTCTTCTTTGTTTTTAGAGATATTTACTTTTAGAAAGTTTAAATCACTACATAGATTACGGGGAATCTGAAAAAAAATTTAAGAGGAGTAAAATGGTCCAATTCACATTTCTAGAAAATCATACCAGATTTCTTGCTAACACTGAAATATGTTCATCCAAATGTGTGTTGAGCCCTTTATTTCACTGATGCTCTTGTTGCTCAAGATATTTTTGGAACTCTTCTTTGGCAAGCACCTTCAGAGCCTATGGCACATTATTGAAATAGCTTCCTAATTCTGTACAGAGTGCCAGTGACATTACAGTTGTTTTTCAGATTAGTGTCATTGGAAAAAAAAAATCCTTCAGATGGCTCTTCTGAACCATGTAAATATTGAATATTGACCCATACCTTTGATTTTTGCTGCAGCTGTGCTGCAGTCTATCTGTAGTCATGGTTGGATTGGTGAAATTAGAGAACTATAAAGATTAAGATAGACCAAGGGCTTGGAAATAGGCTCTTACAAAACATGTCAAAATCAGTCTTGAGTAAGTGTCACCAGAAGTAGAGAAAACATTCTTAAAGAGGTTACTTGAAGAGCACACATGGAGAGATGCACAATTTCTGGTTAAGACGTTAGTCTTACTATCTCACGTTATTAACTTTCAGATTCTTAGATTCGCAAATAACAAATCTCAGTATATAAAAACACAAGCCAATTTTCCTTTCCTTATATTGGTTAGTTTCCTTTTGTGATACTTTGTTAAAATTGTTTAACACTTGTACGTAATTTTAAGCTGTGCGTGTTACTCACCCGCCCCCAACCTACACCACGTTCAAACAGTGAACTCAAACAGAATTTTGACAAGGGTTGATATAATCCCTGCTGTATAATGTATTTAAATGATCAATGAGCAAGCAAAAGATGGACATCAGAGGATGGAGTAGAGATGGGGAAGTCTGTCATAAAAGGAGTTGCTCGAAAGTTGCATTTTAAGCAGATTTTTGGTATTTAGGATATACGCATAATATACATATTTTGTATAGATTTTTGATCATGAAACTTCAAGATAAAGATGCTCAAATTGAAATAAAATGAAAGTGTGGGAAGCAATACTACAAAAGGAATCGATTCAAAGCAGTGAATTATCACAGTTAATTCCTTTAAATAGGTTTTTGCACTTGACAGAAATCATAGAAAATGGATTTTCCCCCCAAAATAAAGGATCACAAACAGTTCTGAAACTTATTTTTTCCTTTGGGACAATTTTAATACAGATGAAAGAGCTTTAGATGAGTGAGTTAGAGAAAAAAACACTACTTAACCATCTGCTGGAACACAATGTGAAACATTCTCAACACCTCTCAGCCTCCATAGCTGAATTTCAGAATGCAACCATTAGTATTAAGAACAAGCACTAAGGATTACCAAAATCGTTCTGTTTTTATCTTTGATGTTTCTAGTATACTTTCAAACCCCTTCAGTAACTTTCTCTATTGCTTTTCCATTTCCCGAAGTTTAAAATTAAATTTCCCTTCTGGTTGGCATATAGGAAATCATCATGCTTGCTACACAGAGAGAATATGAGTTATATAGGAGAGTCATGGTGAGAGGCATTGCTGGGAGGACAAAAAAACATTAACGTTTGTCGTGATCCTAAGTTCACAATTTTTCCAGAATACAAGGATTGCATGTCTGCTGTTATATATTGGACTATTAAAGTAGTTCTATCTTTGTCCTAACTGATAAACACTATTTGTACAAGCGGAGAATACACTTTTAAATAGAAATTCAATATAGTTCATAAGAAAATTTTAATTTACAAAGTAATCTGAATATTAGTATGATTTTCTATCTAAATGCTCGCATGATGACAAAGAGGACAAATCTACCCTTCCTTTAATCTGCTTACAGGAAAGTTACACTCATATAAAAAGGAGCAAAACAGGTTTGTTGTTAAATGATAAATAACAAAAGCGTACAATCAAAATCAATGCATGAGTGCAGGATGCATTTAAAAATCAGGAACCTAAGAGGAAAATGGATGGCTAGATAGAAAAGGTAGATAAAAAAAAAAAATACTAACAGCACGATGAAAGAGTTTCAAGAAGAGTCTATACCAAGAGAATTGTATTTATTATTTAAATCTTTGCTCTCATAACAGTCTGGGAGAATAGGTTAGGTTATTCTCTGATTACACCCACTTAATGGCATTCCGCTCTGCATTAGGACAGGCATAAACTACGTACACAAAATAAGTAAAGACAGCCTTTACCTAGTTCTGAAATCGTATCTCCCACTTCCCTCAACTCACACAGGACACACCTGCCATACTAACCATTTTGTAGTGCCCTGCCCACACCGAGGAGCTTTTTACCCATGTGCTGGTCTTCCTGCTCACGCTGATCTTGTATCTGCAAGGGTGTCATGTACCAGCTGGATACATCCATCTTTAAGTACTTAGCTCAGCATTTTCGTACTTCTGCGTTCTATACTCCCCATGTATTTTCTTCCCCTTCAAGTTTATCCTCAGACTTTTTGTTTCTCAAACAATAAATAGAATTTGTTAGTGCACTTCATTCTTGTGGTAATGACTAGTAATTTTTTAGTGTTCATTTTATGCTAGGTACTATGTGACATGTTCTATAAGCATTATGTTATCAATCACCACACCAATTTTATTAAGGTAAGTACTATCGTTGTTACCATTTTACAGACAAGCAAACTAAAATAACTATTGAAGTCATACGCTGGTTGGTGCTAGATTCAACCCAAATACAATTACAGAGGTTGGCTTGACTCCTCAGCCTATTCATTTACTTCTGTTCTACCTCTAACCCAAGTGATTTCTATCGTGAAAGTCTTATGGCCTCAAGGGCTTTTCTAGGAGTGTCCACGCTTCTGCGTTTTCTACCTCAGAGGTATTTATGGGGAGGAAAAGGAAAAAATTTAAAAATTTAGAGAGAACACGAAAAAAAAAATTGGGGCTTTCTGAAGTCTCTTTTCTTATAAGAGGTTTGCTCAATTATGACTGCTCACTTTGCAGAGTACAGAGAAGTGACTGTTTTAGTTCTGTGAGAAACTGCCCAGTAATATACCCACTGGAACCAGGGCCATCTTTCTTTCTTCATTTCAAACTATCATCCGGGGGAGGCATGAAGATTCTTTTCCCTGATATGCATGAAAAAAACTGGATATATAAACATATGGAATATTTGTTAATCTAAACTAATTCAAGGAATACTTATAAAAATAAAAGAAATGATTTGGAACAAGGATTCTTTTGGGGGAAACTATGTCCATTATGAAGGATCATTGGTCTTACAACACACACATGCTATGAGTCATCTTGTTTTTATTCCTCATGCACATGCATTCAAAATAATGTTTGACTCTTTCTTTTCCAAATGCTAACTTTTCCTCACCATCTCCTTAGTTTGGGAGCTTCCAGAACCATGGAAGCAAGAACCATTTTCTACAATCCGTGAGGAGAGAGCACTTCCCTGAAATTGCTGAAGTGATATTAAGTAGCCACTTAAACCATAAGTGAACATGATCTTTCACAGAGCTAATTCCAGAAGGAAACAGTCAAGCATCATGAAAATGTATAAAGCGATGGAGATAAAAGAAACCTTGATCTGTCACAATGGTTACAAAAAGGGCTCATGGTCTCTGTGTATGACATTCCTCTTCCATAAGAACAGAACCTTCTCTCTTGCACAGGACCTGTTACACATCTCATTGTGTAGTAAACACTTTTTAAAAAGCTGTTCAAGGAGGACTGAAATGCTGGCAAAGCAAACAGTGAAGTCTTAGATATATCAACAAGACTAAATCATATGTCATAATCTTGTCATCTCAATATTGTCACCTAGTCACAAAGAAAGTTTTTATGTAAATACTATTTCCAGAAATCTAAAACTACCTTTCCCACCAGGGAAAAAAGGAGCAATATTGTATACAGATTTCACTTTAATGGTTTCCTTTTTTCTCTTGTATCATCACTACTTCTTTGCCCCTCACAGAAAAAGTTGCTTGGAGGTATACACTTTGATTAATAACACAACTCAGCCAAAGCATTCTCACTGAAAAGAATTAGCAATCCAGGCAGGGTACCACAAAGTGAATCTTAATGAGAAGATTTTACAAGGCAAATTACAAAGGAAACTATAATTATAAATTTCTCTCAATGCTGCTCAGGTTTATAGTATGTAAGGAGAAATCTATTGGGAAAATTGACTTGATGTGAATTTATGAACTGGCAGGGTTACTTTTTTTTAATGTTTTTTTTTATTATATTATGTTAGTCACCATACAGTACATCCCTGGTTTCTGATGTAAAGTTCGATGATTCATTAGTTGCGTATAACACCCAGTGCACCATGCAATACGTGCCCTCCTTACTACCCATCACCGGTCTATCCCATTCCCCCACCCCCCTCCCCTCTGAAGCCCTCAGTTTGTTCCTCAGATTACTTTTAAAAGATGAACAACAAATTGTTCTTTTAGCTTTAGTTCACATAATGTACCAGATGTCATATGTCTCAGGAGCAAACAAACAATTTGTCACAAATACTTCTCTGAACTTTTTTTTAAAAATATTTTTTTTCTCTAGAATGAAGAATGATATTTTTGCAACTATATTACAAATTTCTTGAAGGCTAAATCAATGCTCTACTACATTTTTATACTTCCTCATGCCTAATATAATGTGAGACACGTGTTCAGAAATAAAAAAACACCTGCTGATTAACTAAATTTCCTATTGTTTTCATTTCAACCTTGTTATTTGTTCCACGACAAACTATTATTTTACTCACCATGAAGAATGCCTTCATTTCAGTTATATTAACTGAATCACTGTTAACACATGTCTTGTTTCATATCTAGAAATATTGCCAAGAATTCAAGAGACCTTGGATCTAAAACTCTGTCACGCTGATCCTCTTAGGACCTAATATTCCCTCTCCAAAGTAATTTTCCAGTGAGTGCTTCCTTGCGACTTTCTCCCTAGGATCAGTTGCTCCTGATTCCTGTTTAATGAACACTGTCAGGCTTACCTAACTCTTCATAGACACACCCTCACATTCTCCCCCATCCTACTCCTCAAACTTCCTAAATCAACTGCCTGCTCTTGAAAGTCTGCCTTGTCTACACATTCTAACCACACCATCCATCTTGAACACTGTCCCAAAATTAGATACCGTGAATGTTAAAGAAAATAAGAAGTCAAAAGCAGCCATGAAGAGTCTAAAGTGGTATGTGCCTATTTTTAGGGTATTTTTGAAAGAGAGGCAGGCTGTTAAAAAGTTATGGAGCCCAAATGTGAAATATGATTTTGCAATACAGAATTCCAATGCAACAACAGGGATTTATTTGATAATCATCCATAAAGTAAAATCCTGGCACCAGTAAATGTATATTCTATTCCAACACTTCCAACAGTACACTGCAAAAATATTTTGCCTTAACTTGCATAAAAGTAAATTATGCTTAAATTATGAGAATAATGACATAACTAAACTGTAAAAAAAAAAAAAAAAACATATTCTGCCATCATGTTCTGGCTCTTTCACCCGATCCTCTGGAAATTTGTATTTAAAAGAATACAACAGCATTCATGGTAAAAAAAAACCCCAACAAAGTAGATTTAGAAGGAATATACCTCAACATAATAAAAGCCTCATATGAAAAATCCACAGCTAACATCATATTCAATGGGAAAAAACTGAGAGCTTTTCTCCTAAGTTCAGGAAAAAGACAAGGATGTCCACTCTCACCACTTTTATTCAACATAGTACTAGAAGTCCTAGCCACAGCAATCAGACAACAAAAAGAAATAAAAGGCATCCAAATTGGTAAGGAAGAAGTAAAACTTCCACTATTTGTAGATGACATGATACTTTATATAGAAAACCCATCAAAGACTCCATCAAAAAATCACTAGTACTGATAAATTAATTCAGTAAAGTCACAGGATACAAAATCAATGTACAGAAATCCATTTCGTTTCTATACACTAATAATGAAATAGCAGAAAGAGAAATTAAGGAATCAATCCCATCTACGGTTACACCAAAAATAGTAAAATACCTAGGAATAAACTTAACCAAAAATATGAAAGATCTGTACTCTGAAAACTATAAAACACTGATGAAAGAAACTGAAGACAGAAAAAAGAAATGGAAAGACAATCCACGCTCATGGATTGGAAGAAAAAATACTGTTAAAATGTCTATACTACCCAAAACAATCTACACATTTAGTGCAATCCCTATCAAAATACTGACAGCATTTCTCACAGAACTAGAACAAACAATCCCAAAATTTGTATCAACCACAGAAGACCCCAAATAGCCAAAGCAATCTTTAAAAATGAAAGCAAAGCTGGAGGTATTACAATTCCAGACTTCAAGTTATATTATAAAACTGTAGTGATCAGAACAGTATGGTACTGGCACAAAAACAGACACACAGATCAACAGAACAGAATAGAAAACCCAGAAACACACCCAAAATTATGTGGTCAATTAATCTTTGACAAAGGAAGCCAGAATATCCAATGAGGAAAAAAGCAGTCTCTTCAATAAATAGTGTTGAGAAAACTGGACAGCTACATGCGAAAGAATGAAACTGTACCACTTTCTTACAGTACACACATTGCACATCTGACACTGATATTACACCGTACGTTAACTGGAATTTAAATAAATACTTAAAAAATAAATAAAAAAGAAAAGAACATGCCCATCTCAACAAAACAACAACAACAAAAAATGGATTAAGGACCTAAACGTGAGACCTAAAACCATAAAAATTCTAGAACACAGGCAATAATTTTTCTGACATCAGCTGTAGCAACATTTTTCTATATATGTCTCCTGAGGCAAGGGAAACAAAAGCAAAAATAAATTATTGGGACTACATCAAAATAAAAAGCTTCTGCACAGCAAAGGAAACAACCAACATAACTAAAAGACACCTTACTGAATAGGAGAAGATACATGCAAATGGCTTATCTCATAAAGGGTTATTATTCAAAATATATAAAGAACTGATACAACTCAACACCCCAAAAACAAATAACCCAATTAAAAATGGGCAGAAGACATGAACAGACATTTCTCCAAAGAAGACATCCAGATGGCCAACAGACACATGAAGAGATGCTCAACATCCTCATCATCAGGGAAATGCAAATCAAAACTACAATGAGATACCACCTCACACCTGTCAGAATGGCTAAAATAAAAAATTCAAGAAACAACAAATGTTGTCAAGGGTGTGGAGGAAAAGGAACCCTTGTGCACTGTTGGTGGGAATGCAAACTGGTGTAGCCACTGTGGAAAACAGTATGGAGGTTTCTTAAAAAATTAAAAATAGAACCACCCTATGACCCATTAATCTCACCACTAATTTGAAAGTATATATGCACCCCTATGTATATTGCAGCATCATTTATAAGACTCAAAGTGTAGAAGCAGCCCACGTGTCCATCAATAGATAAATGAATAAAGAAAGGTGGCATACACACACACACACACACACACACACACACACACACACACAATGGAATATTATTCATCCATAAAAAGAATGAAATCTTGCCATTTGCAACAATACAGATGAGTATAGAGAGTGTAATGTTAAAAGAAATAAGCCAGTCAGAAAAAGACAAATACCATATAATTTCACTCATATGTAGAATTTAAGAAACAAAACAAATGAATAAAGGAAAAAGAGAGACAACCCAAAAAGCAGATTCTAATATACAGAGAACAGATAACCAGAGGAGAGGTGGGTAGGGGATTGGGTGAAATAGGTGAAGGGAATTAAGAGTACACTTATCTTGATCAACAATGAGTAATATGTGGAACTGTTGAATCACTGTATTGTACACCTGAAACTAATATAACACTCTATGTTAACTACACTGGAATTAAAATAAATAAAATTAAAAATGAAAGACTAGGATGGAGAGCACTCAATGCAAATACTATATATCTCACATATAACTGTTTTTCCTGAATCTTCACAATAATCCCATAAATTAGGTATTTATATACCTAGTTTACAGTCAATGAATCTGAGTTCAAGATATTTAGTAATGTATGGATGGTCTATAGGGATGGTAGTAATCTTTACCTCATTGGGTTGTTGAGAAGAATAAATGGAATTGTGAGTTGAATCAGTTATCAAAGAACACTGATTAAGCCTCTCCCAGGTGCCACAAAATTCCATATATATTACCTCATTTAATGTTTGTGAGCAGGTAAAGGGACATTCAGTATGAATATCAGTGTGGACCCACGGTCAAATATAGACTTTTGCTTCTCCATGTTAGGCTAATGTCTTGTTCACAGTTGCACTCTTAGAATCAATGTTCCTGGTGCATAGAAGATTCTCAGAAAATACTGCATTTACCAAGTGAATACATCATCATCTGGCATTCTTAAAAGAGTAGAAATATTCAGAGGACTTAAAAATTCTATACTATTGTAATATCATCTTATGTCCTTTGTACTTTGAAGTGAAGACAGTATGTATGCATATTAACTCCCAAAGAAAACAGCTGCTGACATTGCACAAGACAACTTAACAAACATGAAGCAACGTGCAGAAAAAACCAGCAGCCGACTCACATCAATTGATTTTTAAAAGGGTATCACATATTCACGTCTTTCTTAAACATAATAAACTAGACATATATTTATATTTTTGGTGTCTAAAGTATTTATTTCAATACCACAGTAATGTCATTTTTGTAAATTTTCCTAATCTGTACACTTGAGTGTCTTTTATGTTATCCCTTGCTGTGCTGTCAGTTGTCCTTTTTTGATATACACTTTAAGCAGACTCTGTCTTTCTAATTCTCTGTAGTCTGGAAAACCAAATGATAGAACCAGTTAGAATTATGCTTAATATAAGAGCAAATATATTGTGTGCAAAACCCCACATAAGGTGTGGTATCTATCTGTCCCTAAATCTCAGAATCCTTTTACAATCTCAGCCATGTTCTTGGTGGTCAAGGATGCAAAATAAATGACCTCTGGATAAATGAAAGATGAGTGTGTTTGCAAACTTTCTGAGAACTATTAGAAAAATCTAGCTTTATGCTAATGTAAACATATTTTCCAATACTGAAAACAGCCTTGCAGTAGAGCAAGGCTTTTTAAAATCTGGATTATAGGCTACTTCCTAAAAATGAAAGATGCAACTAGGAATACACATAAGAATGAAGTGCAGTGGGGAAAAAAATGAGGAAACTGAAATCTTCATGCCATGTAGGTAGAAAAATGTTCTTTCAATGAAAAGACAATGTTAAATACAGTACATTTATGACAGGATATTTTACTTCTTCCTTTGGGAATTAATTCCTTTAGTGTATGAGTATTTGAGAAGGGATTTCAAGATGGATACTATTCCATGGCTAAGATATTTTTCCCAGCCTGCAGAACATGTTGCAGGGGGGAGGGAGTGGTGAGAGTTAAGAAAAGATAAGTTATCTTTCTTAAATTACACAAATAAGTGAAATCATGTGGTATTTGTCTTTCTCTGACTGACCTATTTTGCTTAGCATAATATTCTCTAGGTCTATCCATGTTGCAAATGGAGAGATTTCATTCTTTTTTTATGGCTGAGTAATATTCCATTGTATATATATTTCACATATTCTTTGTCCATTCATCAGTCAATGGACACTTGGGCTGTTTCCAAAATTTGGCTGTTGTAGATAATGGTGCTGTAAACATTACAAAGGGAAAAACAAGAGAGAGAGCTGCAAACCAAGAAACAGACTCCTAATTATAGAGAACAAACTGATGGTTAGCAGACAGAAGGTGAAGGGGGTGAATTAAATAGGTGATGCAGATTAAGGAGTACACTTGGCTGTGACGAGGAGTGGATGATACATGGAAGTGATGAAACACTATATTCTACACCTGAAACTAACATTACACTGCATGTTAACTGGAATTTAAATAAAAACTTAGAAAAAAGAAAAGTTATTAAGAACTCCACCTCATAATGCAAATAGATTAAAAATGTCTAGAATCCCATGTCTTTTTCCTTCTTAACTATGATTTTATTAAAAATTAATATTAAAAGTTGATGAGTTAAAAGAATTAATTGACATGGGTCAGAAGTACCTAGATACCATTGCAACTATAGTATGATCCACTCCTGCTTCTCCTTCCTTGCTGTCATCTTCTTTTTCTTTTTTTCCCCCAACACAAAGAGAAATCTAAACTGTGACAAATATTTGATTCACCTCTATAACCACATAAAATGATAGAAGATAGTACTGGAAATTGAAGTTGATTCTAAAGAAATACAAATCAAAATAATGTTCCAGATGGGCATTTGGAACATATTACACAATGTTGAGATAATAAGACAATTCTTGATCGACCTCAGTGGGAGCCTAAAGTGTTATACAAGCAGTCTTTTCACAACCTCCATGTTCTCCCCCCACCATTCATCCCTCACTGTCAGTTATTTGCGGGATTTCTGGAAAATGGTGTGCTCTAGCCTTGCTGGGCATCTTACGTTTTTATTTATTCTGTCAAAGATCATAACACATTTTGTTTTTGTCGTTGTTGTTGTTTTAAAATAGACTTTATTTCTTTTGGTGGTTTTAGGTTTATAGGGGAAAAAAATGAGCAGGAAATACAGATGGTCCATATCTTCCTACCTCCACATCCAGTTTACCCAATTAATAACATCTTACATTAGTGATACATGTGTTACAATTGATGAGCTGATGTTGATACCTTATTATTAGCTAAGGTGTATAGTTTACATTCAGTTTCACTCTGAGGTGTACACTCAGTTTTGACAAGTGTATAATGACAAGTATCCACCATTAAAGTTACCATATAGGATAGTTTCACTGCCCTAAAAATCCATTCGGATCCTCCTATTCATCCTGCCCCCTTTTTATTTTTTCTTTTCTTTTCTTTCTTTTTTTTCCTGTGCTGAAAGCTCTTTTTTTTTAATTTAAATTCAATTAGCCAAGGTGAAGTACATCATTAGTTTTTGATATAATGTTCAGTGATTCATTAGTTGAACACATTTTGCATCAAATAAAGTACACATGACTTAGGCTGGACACATATTCACTTCTTTTGATTACAGTTGACTTAAAAAACTGAAAAATAATAAAAAAGAATGCTAGGTTCTTTAGGATACAAAGCAATTGCTCTATTATGTATCAAATATTTGGCACTGGTATCCTAAAAAAGAGGAGTCATTCCCACCAAATGATACATCAGCTAGTCTGACATCAGCAGAGCTTGCAAATTAGTGTCATTAATGATTTCATTTGGGGTGGGGGTAGCAACGGCACAGGGATAGTTTATAAGAGTCTAATACGGCCAAAGATTAAGAGAAAACACCAAGATCCAAGACAAGTGGTTGAAGTAGCAGTTCCTGCTTATATTTGTTCAAGATTCTCAAGCAAGAAATGGTATGAGATCCATGACATTACTAGTGACTGCAACGACTCTACTTATTTATCTTATATAATTTTCTCAATTATTCCACAACTGAAAAAATATCAACAGTCTATTTTACATGTGAGAGAACTAAGGCTCAAAGAAGATACGTAATTGGGTCGAAGGTTACAAAGCCAGTATCAGTGGGGCCAAAATTTGAAGTGTGATCTGTCAGCTTCTAAAACCTGTATTGGATCTCTCCCAAAGTTTCTTCAACTTAATGCCAATATTTATATTTATCTTTGCTTAACCTTAGTCCTAACTCATGCTACTTTTTTATCCTGGAACCAGAGAAACTGAGTGAACTTCCCAGAGAACTAGCCTTCCCCATTACTGCATAGGCAAAGAGAGAACAATTATGCAGTCATTATTATTGTCAGAAGCCATCCCAGAGTCCCCAGAATGGTATTCTTCTTTCAGTGTAAATAATACAGAATTATTAGAGACAACATGCTTTAAATCATGTTTTAGGAATCAATAAAACAAAAACTAGTGCCCTTATTTTCATTTCATGATCAATAATCGGGGTCACATGCTGCACTAACATTCATCATACTCTCACCAAACAATCTCATACTGGAGTTTTCAATAGCATCTCATTTTCAACAGACATCAAGCACACTCGGTGCATGAACAAATATAATAAATGGGGGGAAAATGGACTTGAAGGTTTCTGTCACCTTTCTCTTCAATCATTATTAGAGGGATCTAAAAATTCACATCAATTGTATACAAATGACATTTTTTAGTTTGTGGTAGTATTTATTGGAAACAAGAAAGCTTATCATAACTCCTGCTCAGACTCACAGACTATCAGTGCTGGAAATATCATTTAGTATCCTCTATTCTAATTACTTTCCCCCACCACTCTACAAACAAGGAGTAGAGGCTCAATGAAATAACATGGATTCATACAGCAACTTGAAGAGTAGAAACAAGTAGACATAAAGTTCAGTGCATTTTGCAAGGGACCACATACTGTATTAACCATGCACTAAACTAATACTGACCACATTTTCTGTACAAAAATTTGGAAAATTGCCTATCTTAAAATTTCCAAGTCATCTTAGGGACACTTTAATGAGCAATACTCTCCATTTTTTTTGGATCTGAAGTTTTAACAAAATAGCATATGTCTGCAAATTGTGGGAGCCACATGAAGGGCTGGATACTTTGGATGGAGAAGCTTAGGGCTAGAAAGTGACACTGTAGATTGGGGACCATCTGCTCTGGTTTGCCAGGCACAGTCTCAGTTCACACAGCTATTCCCATGCAATTATTAATAGTGCCCTTTTCACTATCAAGGATTTCTGGGTTTGGACAATAAATTTTATGATCATGCAAATTTTAGAGTAAGTAAATATCCCCTCTAGTTTCTGTCATGAGAGCCTATAATTCCTTGCAAAGACATGCAATATTCCTTACTAAAGGAAAATGCTGTTATAAAGTAGAGCTTGACCATTTGTTTCAATTTAATATGCAGTAATTTATCAAATTCTTTTTATCTGATACCTAAAATATAATTGATTTATTAAAGGAGTGAGATGTCAGAGGGAAAGGCATTGGATCACAAGGCAAAAACAAACAAAAAAACCCAAAAAACAAAAAACCAACCAACGAAACAAACAAAAAAACAGATTGAAAAAAGGAATAAAAAGTGAATATGAGGAAAACATTCACCTATCTTCTAATATGGCCTGTGGACAGTCTGGATTATAGGTATATTAGTACTTTCATTTCTGCTGAGAAAGGGATGAAGTTACATGAATTAAATAGAAAAGATTTAGCCTTGGAAGTTAGAAGAGAATGGTCTGTAGAAAAGTCATCTCAGCTGCCATAAATGCAAAATCATGGACCTTTGCTTGAACTTACAGATAAATGTGTGTGTGTGTGTGTGTGTGTGTGTGTGTGCACCCCTAAGTGTGTGTAGTTGTGTGAAAAAATACTCAGTTGATAAGGCTTCCATGAGAGGGAGGAGCCAAATTGAGCTATCAGTTTTATAATTCGATGATAAAAAAAAGAAGTGAAGGAACTACATAGTGATTTAATGAAATTAGTAAGTCTATGTTAGCTGTTTTAACTGAGTACAGTTGACAGGAAAAAAATTTTAATGGAATCTATAAGTTTAAAGTATCTTGTATTCACTTCTTCCTGTCCTAATAAAGATTATTATTTTTTCTTTATTTGAAGTTACAGCAAAGAAGCTTGTTTTCATTTTAATCTACTTCATATTATGCCTCTATAAGACAAGAATCCATCAGTGACACGGTTTCAAAAATGTTTCTATGAATTTTCTGCATTAATATCTTGCTAGGACTTTCTGTAGACGCCATCAAGATGAAACATTTCCCTAACACTTAGGTTTGGAAAGAAACTGGCATTCTCTTCAGGGAGACTTTGAGAACTTCACAATCCTACTAGTCTATGACATGAACCCTGATTTCATAGCACAAAGTTTGATACTTTTCCCTTCTAACAAAATAAGCAAAGGAATTCTATGTATCACAGAATCTAAGCTTTATGGTGATTGACATAAATTCCATTCCAATGTTACAATATAACTACTTCTCTTTGTTTTTTCTACCAGGAAAATAATAATAATGTGTTCAGAAGGACTTTTGTATGTTCATTTTTTTGAAGAATAAACATGCATGAAAACAAAATAAATACAAACTTCATGTTATAGTTGTTTGGATGGATGGGGATTCATATCTTCCCTTTTTAATAACTTCCACTAATGGGTTTTTTCATTTGCTTTACATGACTAATATATCCAGTGATTTTTGTTTCTTTAGCACAGGTTAAACATACAGTTCACTTTATGTAAAACTAATCACAAGTGTTCCTGTTTTGAAAGCCATGTTTCCAGGAGAAATCTATAAATGACATCAGGGTACAACTTGGGGAAAATGGACGTGCTTAAATGAATGGATGATAATCTCCATGTTTCCTTTCAATTCTCTTTACTCTTTTGTTAATAAATGCTTTCAGAAATTCTTATTTAAGGCCATTTGTAAGGTTTCTATTTTAGCGTGAGAACATGGTTATGAGAAATTTATTAATAGCTCACTACATTAGACTTTTAGTAGAGCACTGATTTCATCAAACTGTTACTTGATTTTCCAGTTTTATTTCTTTTATTAAATATAACAAAAGGCATAAGTATAATTACCCAGACACCTTTATATCACATGTATATTGCTTAACCATGGGAATGGCACTAGACATTCATTAAACATTACTAAAATTATTGCTTATAAAGAATTAATTCCAATCTAACTCTGGTGCTGAGACACAGAGACAAAATAGGAGGATTTGATCTACTAATAAAAATAACTTCAACTTAATTGACTCTTAACCTCAACTTTTTCTCCCTTCAATCTTACGTTAGAGTAGCAAACAATGTAGTAGAGACAATGCTGACATGAAGACCTTACCGATTCTCCAGTAAAAGTAAATATACAAATATAAAAAACAGTATTATTGTAATTTTGGTTTATAATTTCACACTTTGTTTTCTATAAGATTTAAAGACAAATTCATAAAAAATAATTATATATCTACATTAATGGATACACACTATATATATAAGGATGGTGAAACTGTATGGGAGTAGAGTGTCTGCATGTGATTGGGGTTGTTGTATGGAAGAGTTACAGAGATGGGTGAAGTGACAATTGCACAACAATGTGAAGGTGTTCACTACTGCACAACTATACACTAAAAATTGGTTAAATGGTATATTTTACATTACCTACATTTTATTACAATAAAAAGTGCATTTGGGTCTAGCTAATTTCTAATTTCTTTTTTTTTCCTAGTTTTATTGGGATATAATCGACAGCATTGTGTAATTTTAAGATGTACAGCATAAGGACTTGACTTTACACATACTGTTAGATGATGGTCACAGTAAGTTAATCTCTATCATTTCATATTGGGACCAAAATAAAGAAAAAAAAAACCCACATTTTTTATCCTTGTGATGAGAATTCTTAACATCTAGTCTCTTAACAAGTTTCAAATATACCATACAGTAGTGTTAACTATACTCATCACGTTGTACATTACATGTCCAGTACTTATTTATCTTGTAACTAGAAGTCTGTGCCTTTTGATCACATTCATTCAACACCCCCTCACCTCCTACACCTGCCTCTGGCAACCACAAATCTGATCTAGCTAATCTTTGATAATATGGTTTCATTAAAAATAAAGGATGCCATTTCACAACATAGTATCAGATTATGCACATCTAAATTGTCTCAATAACATATCAGCCAAGCTCTCACACTGTTTGGAAACTAATAGTACTGGAAGCAAATGAACCATCACATAGCCCACCAGAGAAAATGCCTGGAAAGTGATGGAGCTGTCACACTTACTGCACAGGTGAAAAACCTAGGCCCTCTGTCAAAATCTGACATGAATGCTGCCCTCCTGGATTGTTTTCACGCTTATTGCCCATGTGCCATCCTAGTTTCAAACGACTGGACAAATAATTAGCTTTCCCAACACAGAAATGGAATGTGCAATTGCTCTCCTGTAACAAACTCTAATCATCACCATTCAACTGTGATTCTACTGTCATAAGACTGGTTTGTACCCAATGAAACAAGGCAAAATTGATAGATTGCATTCTATTAATTAATGAAGGGAAAGTAAAAGTTCAGCAATATTGGTAGGTTGAATTTTAAGTTGAGATTGTTCAGCTCGCACACATTTAATAGCATATGTTATTACATACTTTAAAAAAATTTTCCTAGGTAAAGGGGAATTTTAGGACTCTCTAGATCAAATGTTCATTCAGTCAAGGTGAATAGAGTTATCACCTTTCTTAATACCTTCTCTAAATCTCCACTTGCCTTTTAATTTGGGAGTACCAAGGGTATTGTTGATCTAGGGTAGCAACACCACAATTATCAGTCATTATGGAAATAAATTAAATAAATTAAATAAATTAAAACCATGATGGGATACCACAGCACACCCACCAGAATGGCTAAAATAAAAATCCTTGATAATTACCAAGTGTTAGTAAGGATTCATATCCTCTCCTGGTGGGAATATAAATTAGTATACCAGTTCAGAAAATCATCAGTTATCTACTAAAAATGAACATATAAATCACACATAAATAATTGTATATTCAATAGAAATGTGCACATATATGCCCCAAAAGACATGTATAAGACTGAGGCACCACAAACTGGCCACATTGAAATAGTATGTAGCATTGAAAATTAAATTACTGCTGTACATAGAAATCTCACATAAATAATATTGAGATCAAGAAGCCACACAACAAGTACAAACTCTTATCAGTCCATTTGCATAAAACTCAAAAAATGTAAAGTAATATACAGTATTAGAATTCAGGAAAGTGGTTACCTTATAGATGATTGGGATTTATGAATAGAAAGAAAAAACAGCACCTTTAATTTTGTTGGTTATATTTTATTTCCTAATTTGAGTGGTTATTACACATGTTTCTGGCTTTTTTATTTATTGAGCTGTTCACCTATTATTTGTGTACTCTTCTTAAGTATATTTCAATAAAATCTTTAAAGGATCAATGATGTCTGATTATTTTATATGTCACAAAAAGAAGAGATTAAGAGAGAAAAATTAAAATCATTTAATTATTCCACGGTTCATTGACACTGAGTCTTTTTTTTCCCTAAATATATGTTCATGCATGGACAATTGCTCAGCATTAATAGTTTTTCTAGGTTAACATAAATTACCAAAATTGTTTAAGGAAAACAAGGAAGGCTAAGCTTCAATAATCTAGAAGCACAAAGCACTAAACAATAATCAAGCAACCCCCCCCCAAACTATTAGATTCAAACTAATCTTTGTTTACCATTAGATTTTCCTAAGTTTTAAAGAATGGGAAATTCTGATACAATATGAAAAAAATCTTACATCTTAGCAAATGAAATCTAGAGTTGTAAAAACCCTTCCTATTTCTTTCTTGGGCAAAATTTTTTTTCCCTAGTGATTCTTTGATAACTGATTTTCTTTGATTTATTCTTTTTCTCTTTGTTCATGAATAATTATCTGCATGTTTTATTTTTTTTTTCCATGTTGGTCATTTTTTTCTTTTATCATTTTCTCATTTGTCCTGGTCCTCTGCATTTTAGTACTGCTTCTTCAATTTGCTTTCCACAAATCTGAAATCATTATTTGTTGCCTCCAAAGGCAAATTTATTTCTTCTGTTACATTTTCTGTTTCTTTTCAGTCCTTTGCATTTCAACTTTTTCAATTTCTATGGCTGCTATTTCTAAGTCAATCAGTGCATTTGTAAGGATGACAAAAGTTTTCCTAAAGTATTTTTCTTGTTTTTGTATTAATTCATTGTTCTACATTTGCTTTACCTCTGAGGCTTTCATTTCCTATGTCAAGTAATCATTATCCAAACCATGTTTGGCTTTGTTATTGCTGTTTTTGATTGGAAAATGTGATAAAAATCTATTGAAGGGTAGTGTATCTCAACAAATAAGTCATAAGACTGACTCTTAGCACTTGATCCTACTGACACCCTGGTTTTTAGCAGAAAGAAACTGTGCTTCATGTTGAAAAGCAGATTGTGAACAACCTCAGGCCCAAATTCTAATGAGTAGCAGGCATTCACATAAAGTACTTCTGTTACAATGTTCATGGACCCTCTACTCTCCCAACTGTAGTTCTTCTGATGCTGATCTAATAAGTATTACAGACATACACATACACACTACTACTACTACTACTACTACTACTACTGTCTCTAGTCACATTATTACCACACCTACAAAGTCTATTAGGACTACCTAACTTTCTGATTGGATGCAATGCATTTCTCTAAGTCCTTCTTTCTCTCTGCCTTTTTCAGAGGGAGCAAGAGAGATAATCCTTGAATGGATATAAAGGCACTGACTAAAGAGGAATGTGCAGGTATGACTACCTAATATTCTCAGTGATACAATTCTTGGATCTCTGAGTCAGGGGGCAAAAAGTAAGTGAAGGGCACAGAACCTGTCTATATTATTTAAGGCCATGGGTTTGCTCTACTTCAGATTGTGAATTTCTTTTTTTTTTTTTTTTAAGATTTTTTATTTATTTATTTGACAGACAGACAGCGAGAGAGGGAACACAAGCAGGGGGAGTGGGAGAGGAAGAAGCAGGCTTATAGCGGAGGAGCCTGATGTGGGGCTCGATCCCATAACGCCAGGATCACGCCCTGAGCTGAAGGCAGACGCTTAACAACGCTGCCACCCAGGCGCCCCCAGATTGTGAATTTCTATTTAGTGTTGTGGAATCTTCCCAAAAGATAATAATGTATTGGCTGAAAGTCCCAGATTTGAATGCTGTCATAAATTTCCACCCTTCTCCATGCCCTTATAGCCATTTTAAGCTTCATCAAGCACTGTTAAGTTGGTGGAACTTTAAAACAACAACTATTTCTGACATCTTAAACTATGATAAAAAAAAAAATTCCCTCAGCATCATTTGGAGAAAAATTCAATCTTTCTCTAATATTTACTCACAACCAAAGTTATTCCTGAACATCTGTGCAATACCACTTTGACACAGATGGCAAAAATACTTATTAATAAAATAGCACATGTAAATATTTGGATCCATTTCAGTAAAACACAGAAAACCACAAAACCATCTTACAAAGTAAATTTTCATTGCTGACGCAATATGCATCTTACTGTGTACCAAAAGTGCTGCAATTTTCTTTAGTAGTTTTTGAAATGAACAAGTAACATTTATTTTCAGGCCCCTTCAATATAGTGGTGAGATGAGTTCATTTTCATTTCATAGCTGGCCAAGTTCCACTTTTATCTCTTAGAATTATACAAGTTCTATATGTTCCTTGGGAACTGATAAGGCCCAGTCTTCTAAATACAACCTAACTTCTCTTTTCCAAAAATAAACAGAATGAAAAGAAAAGAGAAAAAAAAAAACCCTCATATTTTGAGGAAGTCTTTTAACAATATACCCACATCAAAAATTTTAAGTCTTGATTTCTGATAAGTAAATTTAAATTCTTTTAAATTGCTTTTCATTGTTATAAACTTTCAATTGTTTTCCACTCTTTTCATGTTGTTTCCTATAAGTCTTTAAAGATATTTTGTCATTGTCAGTTTTCTTGCATCTGTTTCATTTGAACAATTAGGAATTTGATCTTTTCACACCTTAGACTATGACACAGGTTTCTTGCTGTATGTTGAGGCCTCATGGAGTAACATGGAAAGACCTGGATTTGAAGAACAAAGGTCTGGGATTGAACATGACGTTTGCCTCCTATTAGCTCTACTGGTGCTGTAAGGCTTACTGTCTGGTCTACAGGCTAGTGTAATCTGCAAATGCTAACTGGTCTACACCATGAATGGACTACAGAGAGAAAGCATTAAAACCTTTTATAGCCATTTTATAATTTTAATTCTGCAGAATAATGACAGCTAATAAATATGTGGACTTATGTATTTTGTGTCTGCTTTTTAATCATTTTATTTCTCTGGTAATTAATGTTTGCAAAAACATTCAGTCTGCAATGCATTCAAATGGATTAAAAGATACATGCATCCTAATGTTTATAGCAACATTATCTACAATAATCAAATCATAGAAACATCCCAAGCATCCATCAAATGAAGAATGGATAAAGAATATGATATATGTGATATGCCATGGAATATTACTCAGCCATAAAAAAGAATGAAATCTTGCCATTTGCCATGACATGGATGGAGCTAGAAAGTATTATGTTAAGCAAAAGAAGTCAGTCAGAGAAGAACAAATACCATATGATTTTACTCACATGTAAAATTTAAGAAACAAAACAAGCAAAGGGAAAAAAAAGAGAGAAAGGCAAACCAAGAAACATACTCTTCATTATAGAGAACAAACTGATGGTTACCAGAAGAGAGGTGTGGGGGGCAGGGGTGGGTCAGTTAAATTGGTGATGAGGATTAAGGAGTACACCTGCTGTGATGAACACTGGGTGTTGTATGCAAGTGTTGAATCACTATATTGTACCCCTGAAATGAATATACATTCTATGTTAACTAACGGGAATTTAAATAAAAACTTTAAAAAAACACACAAAAATTGACCCTTAACCCATAGAGTCTGAAAAGCACTGAGCCTGTAAAACACCCAGGGAGCCAGTTAACCTCTTGGGACCTCAATTTTTCCATCTGTAAAAGACACATAATGATCCCTATTTTGTCTTCCATACAGGGTATATCAATAATAAAATTACTCATAAATTACTTGTAAACTATAATACATCTTATAAATATACAGTTATTATATTCTAAGCAATAATCATTCGGGAAATAGCATGGCATCTCAGCTAAGAGAAGCTTGGCATTTGTTAGCTACCCAATAAATGTTTGTTGACTTTATGAATGAATGCAAATACAGAAGCTTTGGCATCAGAGAGTACTGCACTCAAACAACTGTCAGAGCAGTTTGTGATTTAAAGACAAGTCACATAAGTTTTCAATAGTACAGTTTCTTCATCTGTAAAAGGAGAACAATAATAGCTTCTACCCTCAAGCATTGTGAGTATTCAATAAAACAATGCAGTAAAGTAGTTGGCATTTAGTACTTGGCACATGGAAAGTATTCAGTAAATATTAGTCTTATATCTGTAACCTCTTTCCCTATGCTAAAGAAATTAATTGATGTTTATACACAGTTTCTTACTTAAGGTCTTAGGAAAACATAACAAGATAACTACCATAACCTCCATTTTCTTTCTTTCTTTCTTTCTTTCTTTCTTTCTTTCTTTCTTTCTTTCTTTGGATAGAGCTAGAGCTCGCAAGTGCGCAGGCAAGCATGTGCGAGTGGGGGCGGGGGAGGGAGAGGCAGAGGGGCAAGTGGGGGTGGGGGAGGGAGAAGCAGAGAGAGAGCGAGAACCTTAAGCAGGCTCCAAGCCCAGAGCAGAGTCCTCCCACGAAGGGCTTGATCTCAAGACCAATGCGGAAACCAAGAGTCTGATGTTCAACCAACTGAGCCACCCACGCACCCCCATCATCTCCATTTTCAAACAAGGAAGCTAAGACTCAAAGAAGCAACTTTCACAAGGTCATATAGGTATTGTAACACCATGTCTGTCTATAACAAAATGCTGTGACTATTCCTGCCAAATATCACCTTCCTCAGGTCTTTGAAATAATGAGAATAAATGTCAAGGACATTCTCCTTTTAGATGCACTCTCATTTTTATTTGTAAACTATGAGGATTTCTTGCATAAAAAACAATATCAGCAGATTTAATGACACACAGAAAAAAGATACCCATGAGTCACTTTTTCCACTTACCAAGCCGACTTGTTGGGCTCCTCATGCTGATGGTGGCCACTTTCCGTGTTCTTCTCTGAGCCTCTTTGTATGACTCTGTTTCGAGGCTACCAAAAAATAAAGAAAGAAAACATATTAAAAAAAGGATACTTGCTTCTAGAAGGATCTCCATATATTAATGACCACAACAATAATAATTCAAATTTACATAGCACCTGTCTTATAAAGCTTTTAAAGAAACACAATAGGAACTAAGACACCTCACAAATTTGGGGTTTTGGATCTTGAAACAAGTACACTGTCATGTTTATGGGAATTCTCAGAACATGACAAAATATCCACCACCTAGGCATTCATTAAATTACTTTATTTTTTTATTAAATAAATGGATGAAACTCATGTTCAAATACATTTATATAGCTGAAGAAATCAACATCAACCTACTCCAGAAGTAAAAATGATATTTTGTTATAATTTGTTATAATATAGACCTGAAGGAGAAAGTATTTTTGCTGTGTCAATCAACCTGCCATTTCAAAGGTTAATTTGACAATGAAGTCAACATGCAAAGCCCAGGTTAGTCCTTGTGGTTTCAGTAGTAAATCATTGGATGAATCTGATAATCTGTTATCAAAAATAGTTATGGTCTATTTATGCAGGAAATTTCAATACAATCAATTAAAAGCTAGAATCTACTTTTGGAATACTTATAAAACTGAAAAAGGGAAATGAAATGAATGTTCTTTTTAGAATTGGAATCTGACTTTTCCATTGTCTTGATGAATCTTCTGCTACTTCCCAGCTCTGTGTCAACTTTCCTGAACAACCCACGGAAAGAGAAAGGTAAGGAGAAAAGTAAGTTGACTAAATAAATAAATAAATAAATAAAAATAGAAAAAGCTATCATAGGACAGTTTTTATTAACTCAAAGTAAGTACAATGAGGTGAACAGCTTTCTTTTTTTCCCACCTTCTTAATTGAAATATACTTGACATATAACATTGTATAAATTCAAGGTGTACAACATGTTAATTTGATAGTAATGCTTTCTTAAAAGAATTGGAACGTCAGTCATGTTCCTTCAAACCTCAAACTTGTATGTCAGCTTTTCTACTTGACGTTACTACTTGTGTGAGCACTCATAATAGTGATAATTATTATTTTGTTGCTTATAACTATTCTTACTCATTTTATAGGAATTATCTAATATTTATAACAACACTATGAGGTAGGTATTATTAGCCTCCTTTTTTTTAAAGATGAGAAAACAGAGGCATAGCTTAAGTAAATTATTCAAAATCCACTGCTATTAACCACTTATGAACCTTTCCCAGAGCCCATTGCCTTAATCTCCAAAGTATCTACTACCTTTTAAACTTACTCCAAACTTGAACTCTTAAATTTCCTCTTGTGCCTTCCTAGATAGTCCCTACTTCCTAGGAAATTAACACATATGCTTTGTACTCTAGTCAGAAACGTGAAGGTCTTTTTAAATTAATTTCTTTTTCCATGGTAATTATGTAGACTAAATATAGCTAGTATCCATACAGCTCTTTCCTCTCATCAGTTGAAGCCACCATAATTGGTCATCTCGAATAGCGCAAAGCCTTCTACCTATTCTCACTGATCCTGCTCATGACCTCTTCTACAATCCACTGCTCACTTCTAGCCAGGGTAGACTTTATAGCATAAATCATAATTTTACTACCCTGCTTAAAATTCTTCAGTGGCTTTGTATTGTACTTGGAATAAAATCCAATTATCTTATCATGGCCTACAAACTCTGATATGAACAGGCTATAGTTTACCTCTCAAATACTATACAGTTTTTCTCTCATTTTTACTGGGCTTCTGCATGTTCTTCTCATAATAAATCCTGGTCTCAGGCACCTAAGGACTTTGCTTTTCAGGAAATCAAGCCTGGAATGTTCTGCACTTGGATCCTTTTTATACCTTAGGGTCTCAGCTCAAGTCACTTTATCAAAGAGATTTTTCCTGAAATCCCAACATGTCCCCCTCTTATCACAACCTATAATCATATTTTTAATTTGTTTGTCTATAATCTCTTTTCCTCACTGGAATAAGGAATCCATATGAACAGGATTATAGGCTCTGCTTAAAAATTCCTGCTTAATGAATGTATGGATGAATGGATACATGTTAAAATGCATTCTAACTATTCTTATTTTTATTCATTCCTGAAAGGAAGACGAAAGAATCTTGCTTTTAAAGAATTAGTAAATAGAAAATCATAAAAGAATCATTTTTTTTCATATTCCCACATTTATACCTGCTCTTTTGAGATATTAAAACAACTCCCATTACAAAAATAAAACAACTTTATTTATTTGTTTTTTCCTTAACAAGAAGTAAAGGCTATAATTGTATGCATCAGTTTACATTATTTTCTAAAAGTGTCCTCGCTGTAATACTCTCAGTGTGGATTCAGTACACAATAGCTGATACATATGTACTATTAATTTTGGATTAGAGCAGGAATTTTTGTGAGTATACACAGGCCAGAGTGAAATATTTACAGTTCTTTAAATCACTTGTGTCCTATCTGTAGCTCTGACCAACAACACACCAAAGGGAAAGCACTAATTGTCAAAAATACCAGTATTATTATGATGGGACATATACTTTGGTTTTACTCATACAAAACAATGACGTATAAAAATTTGATTAGTATAATTAGCAACACTTTTTATTTTTTACCTATCTGAATCATTTTACTAGAATATGTGCAACTCCACTAAATTTTATTTCTGTTTTCTCCCTCTTTGGTTTCGTTTGTTTAAAACATCGCTTCTCAAATTTAAAGGTATAAGAGTGATATTTATATGCACATTAATCAAACTGCAGATTTTTGATTCAATGAGTTTAGGGCAAGACTCAAGTATCTGTATTTATCACAGCTTGTTATGCAGATGGTGCTGATCCACTGACCATACTCTGAGTAACAAGAATTCAGATAATCTGTAGCAATTCCAGATGATTTCAAAAGAGTACTTGACTGGTGCACATGTGTATATGTGCTTTCCATTTGCAAAAATGTTATTATAACTATAACTAATAAATTTTTTCAACTTACAATCTCCTTTTTCAAAAAGTACCATTATTATGAGGTCAACAATACTAAATAAGCAGTTAGCAAATTGTAAATACTTCTGTTCTTATGTAATTTTTATCATAATTCCAAATAAAGATTTTCCTTGCTTTGAAATTAAACGTGTATCTTGATGTCACCTAGTGCAGACTCCCTTGAATTAAGTTAAACATTGGCTTTTTGATACTAGCTAATAAGATTTTAGGTAACTTTCCTTTCTTTTGCACATTTTTCTTTATTTCCCATATCTTTTACCTTACAAATTTTAGTTACCATTTATTGTCTTACAATATGCCGTGTTAAGTATATGTGTTTGCATAATTTCAGATATATGTGACATTATCTCAATTTATAAATGTATAAAATGTTAATAAAAAGTTATAATTTTTAGGCATTTATTAATGGCACACTATTAATGCTTTGTGTCAATGCATTTAATCTTCACTAAAATTAAAGAAGCCATTAAAATGCTGAGTTTTTAGGTGGGAGAATTAGTTTGAGGTCATATGGTTTAAAAGTGACAAAACTGAGGTTCAAATTCAGGTATGCTAGACTTTATTTTTATAACGAAGGGAAAATCAATATTTTTTAAAGAATCAAGTATATATCTTCCCTGATAGAAGATATTTGAGGTAGCCAAAAATATTATAAAAGAAAACAGAAGACTCAACTTCTATTCTATATAGTTTATTAAAGGAAAATATTCATGTCAAAATAAGAATTATTTGCAATGGAAAATCACTATAAATTCTACAGAATGCCAGTCCTAGTTTCCAAAATTTAGCAAACGATTATTTCATTGTTAAATGTTACCTGAATTTATTACTGATGAAGATTTTTCTGAAATCATCGTTTTTACCACTATTGAAAAAACAGGAGAAGCATAACTAAATATTGAAGAAATAAGTTTTAAGAATGGTGGACCCAGGGGTGCTTGGGTGGTTTAGTCAGTTAAGCATCTGCCTTTGGCTCAGGTCATGATCTCAGGGTCTTGCGACTGAGTCCCAAAGAAGCCTCCCTGCTCAGCAGGGAGTCTGCTTCTCCCGCTCTGTCTGCCCCTCCCCTGGGCTCCTGCTAGCACACCCTCTGTCTCTTTCAAATAAATAAATTAAATCTTTTAAAAAATTTATAAGAATGGTGGACCCATGAAACAAAGATATGCTTATCACTGACATTTTCAGCCAAATTTCCGAATAGCAATATATTCCATAAGCATTTCTCCAAATCCCATTAACAAAATAGTCACCATTGGTCATACCTACAGTCACCATTTCTCCCATTATGAGTACCATTACTGAAGTATGTCTTAACTATTGGAATCATTTTATATATATAAATACACACACACATGCATATGCATATAAGGTTTTTTTTTTTTGGAATTAAGATTCGTAATACATTTTGAGGAAAACTTAATAGGGGCATGTTCAAAACAGCATCTCAAAGCCCATACTAAATTACTCTTATCTAATTGGTACATTATGTTCTGATATGATTTCATATGGGGTTCACTTAAATTTCCAAAGAGTTAATATTATTGTTGTTGTTTAATAAGAGTTTCACTTAGACTCAGTAAGAAATCAAAAATTTCTTCACAACACAAGAAAGATATGGTCTCTTCCCATTAGGTTAATATGACTCCATTCTAAGAGGAGTTTAACAAGAACTGGCCAGTTTTTATTTTCTTCATACTCCTGAAAGCCAACTTAGCATTTCCTTTGCTTGCATTTTCAAATGCTATTTTCAACCATTTCTTTGTCAATAAACACTTAAGTGGCTCCACAATATAAAGAAACTTAAGGAATGATGTATCCAAAATAATTATTTAGCAAAATTTACTCTCTTCAGAAAGATGGGTCAGTTCCTGGTGGAAGACCCAAGTGTGGGGGTAAAAATGACAACAGTTTAGATAAATTTTAGACGGGAGTAGAGAGAAAAATAAATTGTATACAGAAGTGTGGGGCGGGCGGGGAAGGAGGATGGTTCAATACTGAGGGGGAAAGGATTGTCAGGCTAAAGAATCCAAGAAATTTAATACCCCTGTGTTATCATCTTACTGATCACTTCCTAACTGGCTTCTTAGATTTCAGCCTCTTTCTTTGCTTCCATGCTTTCTAATCAATTTTCTTATATTATCATAATTTTAATCTTTTTTAGTATCCACTTATTTCAGACCTTGATTCTTCTATACTCAACAATATAAAGAGGGTAGATGGACTTTCCTGAAAAACAAAGGATGTTGTTACCTCCCCATACCTACGATTCCTCCCTCTTCTTAGCTCTTCTACTGCAACAGACTCTAGACTGAGTCATCTGCTTCAACAGTAATGGTCTTGCCTCCTTTTCCTGTGAGCCCCTCACTGATTTCACCAGACTAAATTCTCCAAATCAAAGCTAGAATCCTGTCAATCCTTTTTCATCATGTTTCTAAGGCTGCCCATTCCCTTTAAAATATGGGGGTGGCAGGGGGCGAAGGGAGCCCTATTTCTAACTCCTTCCTCTAGGCTCAAAGACTTCCACTGTCTTTAATCTACCTACTCACGTTCTAACTATTTCTCTCATTCATTTATAAGCGCTTACTGGGCCAGAGCCACACTTTGGTTCATCTTCACAGCTGCTTTCTCCAGCTCAGTGCATGGTGCATGCTAAGTGTGAAGTAAAGGAGGAAAGGGGATTCCTTCCCTGCCCCCTGATTTCTTTTCTGAAAAGGTAGTGAAGTGGTGGACCGAGAACACAGGCCCCTTATAGGTTATGCAAGTCCTGCAGACATAGTAGTTGAAGATTCTGACCTAGCCGGTGCTGCTGTACCCTAAGACGACTCTATCATCTGGTGGTAGCCTCATAACTGCAGATACATTAGGTAGGAGGAATTAACCAGCTTCAGATATTGGCTTTGTATTTTATTTATTTATTTTTTCATTTGTTATTATTTTTTTTAATGCTTTTTTAATTACATTATGTTAGTCACCATACAGTACATCCCTGGTTTCTGATGCAAGGTTCGATGATTCATTAGTTGCGTATAACACCCAGTGCACCATGCAATATGTGCCCTCCTTACTACCCATCACCAGTCTATCCCATTCCCCCACCACCCTCCCCTCTGAATCCCTCAGTTTGTTTCTCAGAGTCCATAGTATTTTAAAACCTAAGGGTTGCAAAGCATCCCCATCTCCTTTTAGCTGCACAAGTGTAGAACAGGTAGATTCATTTAGTATAACTTTTCTTAGAATTAAGACTGTTTCTCGCTAAATCTATTACCATCATTTGTCTCGATCTCTACTACCACAGAGAATCTTGCTGATACTCCTGTCTCCAAAGCAATGGACTATCTGTTGATAAGGTGTTTTTTTGTGTACTGCAGGCATTTCGGAAATAGCTCTTGGATCAAACTAAATGAGTTCCAGTATAAATAAAAAACCTGAGAGACACTGCAGCACTCAGCAAGATATTGGTGTGACAGCTAGAATGATGCAGGATGACCCTCTGCAATTGATGTTTTGTGTTGAGTGCGGGATCTAATGAAATGAGTTCCATCATGGAACTTGCATGTTCAATGAAATCTGTATTAAACCTAAATATAAATATATATATATAAGCCTTGCCTGCTGTTTTAGTGGTATTTCAAAAAAAAAAAAAGATAAAAGACAAACTATAACTAGATTGGTAGTTTGAGTCACATTTAAGACTCAAAATAATTGTTAAATATGTACTTGCTATTCTAATCAAGGTGAGAAGTGAAAGGATATTCATTTTATGTCTGTTGCCTTGCTGTGAACATTATTTCAAATACACAGGAACATGACTGACTTTATTTATTTTAAAACCTCCAGCACATTTTATGGTTTGATTCATCTTCTAACACTTTCAAAGCTGTAGTTCATTAAATTACACTTGTTTCATATGAGCCATCCTGAATACCTACTGTTAACCTAAAAAGATTGGGGGTACAAGGATTTATTTTAAATATGTTCTACTTCCCTCATACAGATCAACTCAGACAGCCTCCTAAAGCGTATAATGTTTCATGGCTGTAGGAAAGCTTCAGATTCTAGTAAGTGAGGTAGAGAGGAAGGGAATGACCTCACGCTGTGCTCTACCAAAGCATGAGCAATTAACCAGGGGTGCCAGCATCAACACTAGCTCCGAATAGCACGACCTTTTCTAAAATGCTCTTCACCTGAGTGAGGTGAGTGAGAATTGCCGAGTGAAGTTTGGCTGTCATCAGTTTGGGTGTAGCTCAGTGACAAATAATTACACCATCTTCAAGTCTTACGTGACACAGACCACCAAAGCTGTCTCCCGATCTGCATGGAGATATAGGCTTTTGCTCACAAGGGACCCACAATGCAGCTCCATTGGCATCAACAAAGGAGCTAGAACAAAAACTCTAACTATTTTATATGTATATATACAGAAGTCAGCCTTCCTGTACCTGTCACACACGGGCCCAAGTGTTACCCTCTCGAACTATTCAGAAAATACAGACTCCTAGTTTCACATGGCAGATCTTCAAATAACTGAAGGAAGTTATCATTGCCCTGCAGGGATGGGGAGCATCTTTCAGACTCAACATCACCACACTTGAACACAAAATGACAGACATATCCCTCACATGACACATTCCCAGACATCTCACTATTCTGGTCACCTTCTTTTGGATGCACTTCAATTCGTCAATGTCTCCTTTTAAGATATATTGAACATCCTATGACATTTCTGAGGCTTCTAGCAGAATGGAACACCCTGAGAACAACAGTAGATTTCTCTGGTTTATGAAGAATAATGAGGCCTAAACTTAAATAAAATTTCCACTTCTCAAAATTGGACAGAGAAAGAACTAACCACGAGGATATTAGTGGATCAAAAATTCAACGCTAAGCTTAGTGTTGTTACAGAGTGGTATCTGAGAGAGCATGGTCTATAGTCTGCAACCCACAGGCAGCCCTTGAATCAGTTGTCTGCATTATTTGTTCGATCTCCAAATTATTGACCTCTCTGTGAGGGATGGAAAAAACATCAATCAGAGAAGGGACCTGGGTCATGACTTTCGCCTGCACCAGCTGAGTAACCGTGGACAAGTCACCAACATCTGTGCTTTTCAGTTGTTTCATTATTGTGATGGTGATTGTATGTGTCGATTTGACTAGGTCAGGAGGTGCCCAAATACTGGGCAAAATATTATTTCTGGGTGTGTCTGTGAGGGTGTTTCTTCTGAAATTAGCTTTTGAACTGGTGGAACTAGTAAAGCAGTTTGCCCTCCCCAATAAGGGTGGATATCATCCAATCTGTTGAGGTCCTGATCAGAAAAAAAGTTGGAGAAAGGAAGAGCTCAACCTTTCCTGCCTAATTGTTTGAGATAAAACATCATTGATCTTTTCCTGCTCTAGATGTTCTGGCCTTCAGGCCTTTAAGACCTGACCAAATTATACCACTGACTTTCCTTGGGGTTCAGATTGCACAAAGCAGATCCTGGTCCTTCTAGTCTCCATAACTGTATGAACCTATTTCTTATAATAAATCTCTTCATGTATATATCATATATGTATATATAATATAATACATATAATATGTAATATTATTATAGACAATGTCTACAATAACATATATATAACAACATATATATATATATATCTCCTATTGTTTCTGTTTCTCTACAGAATCAGTAAATGAAAGTTTTGCCCAGATGATCTCTAAGATCACATGTAAACTATATTTAACCCGGTAAGATATTTCAACATTTCAGAACTTCTTATTAGTCCGGAGTCCTGTCTTTTATTTTAATGTAGCCCAGATTTAAATAGTTTTATATCTTCAATAAAATCTGAGACATTTCACTAGTTCCCACAGTCTTCCTATCCATTTCTCTATTTGTTAGCTTACCCAGCAACTTACTTCTGTGCACTCTATGAGCACAGCACAGTGCTTGGCAATATGGATGATACAAAGGAATATAATCGCAGCTCTTTCCCTTGAAGAACTTAGTCTATTTAGGCAGACAACATTCTATATTTCAATGTAAAATACGAGTGTAAACATACACGTCTAAGATTATGTGTGTCAGATGTTGATAACAATAGATGATAATGGAATTCACAGGAAGAAAAGACCACAGTGGCCTAATAAGATGGAAACTTATTCTCATGAAACTCATGAAAGAAATGGAAGAAGACAGGGCAGCTGATGAGGTAGGATTTTGATAGCTGGGGGAAGGGAGTATTTGCATACTTGTCAGAGTGATCAAGTATTTAAAGAGCCCTTTGTTGTTTTGGAAACTACACAGTGGCTGCATGCAACAACCCTGAAACACGTAATCCCTGGATGAGAATCCAAACATAAACAGGATTTCAGCAGCCCCTTGTAAACACAACATCCCACCCTGCTTCGCTAAAAACTGTATGA
The DNA here is from genome assembly GCF_017311325.1 of Ursus maritimus. NCBI lineage: Eukaryota > Metazoa > Chordata > Mammalia > Carnivora > Ursidae > Ursus > Ursus maritimus. The sequence goes on from NW_024424119.1 coordinate 19,664,828, forward strand.
CAAGCAGCCAGGAGGTTGTGCTACCCCTATGGGGCCTGTGTGGTATTTTAAGTATCAATGTTGAGAGACTTGAGAACAGGAGGGGACCAGGTATCTAGTTTTGAGGTCTGACATATCTATTCAGAGATGTATATGTTTGAAAAAATAAACAAACTTCCTCTCAACTAGCTTTGGAGAGCGATTCTGAAAGTTCTGCTACCACCTAATTACTGTTCTTGGCACCCCGAGCAACTGGTATAGCACGGGCTGGCTTCATGGCTTTCATTATGGGGCCAAGTGACACAGCTCCTAATGACTATAACTTTTGCGTCAGGAATAAAGGCATGATCCTTCAGAACCCTTCCAGTTTGTCTGGAAAGATACCAATTTAATAGGGATGTGGAGGGCTAAGGATATCTTTCTAATGTTTGAGTAGGAATCCCACAGAACTGAAATGTTGGGTCCTACTGCTAGCCTCTTCCAACAACCTGCTTGAGAGAAGCGCTGGTTGCTGTTGAGCCCAATCATTTTCTTGAAGAAAACAGGCACAGTGGTGACAAGTAAGATTCTGTGCACCAATTTCTTTGCAAAAGTAACCAGTGTTCAGTAAATATTTACTGAGTAATTGAGTCTGATAAAAACTAGAGTTGTTTTGAGTCACTTAGAGAAAAGATACATTTATTACAATCGAGAAATTATCCCCAGAAATTTCCTGACTCCTTTCCTGTCCCCCCGCCCCTGCCAAAGGAAAATACAAATACATACATAGGCATGTATGTGTCTGCTCATGTGTGCACGTGTGCATGTGCGTGCGTGTGTGTGTGTGTGTGTGTGTGTGTGTACTGCTTCCTGTTGCTTACATTTCTATTTTCAAAGTGTATTCCCCCATGCATATGAAAGATTTTCTCCTTTTACATTTAGCAGTATACTGGTAATAACAGGCCTCCAACCAAATACTCTTTTAATGTCATAAAAACATCTTGAACTGACTCTCCTTTGACTCATGAAATACAATCCCAATTTCCAAAGAACAAAACACTGAATATAATTTTTAAAAAATAAAAAGAATAATATAAAATAATAACCTCTGGGCAGGAGACAGAATCTACGGTCATTCCCTGAGGAGTTGGAACACAGAGCTAGAATCCCTTTTGTAAGGCTTTAGTATTCTCCTATTAAGAAACTGACTTAGTTGAGACAAATGGAGAAACCATTCAATGTGCTCAGTGCCAAGTGGAGAAGGCAATGGCAGTTCCAGAGGAAGGTGGCATCAAGTCAGGGTAAAAAAACGTTAACAATATATATAGTAAACTACAGAAATAACAAGCGGAGTTCTGCTTTGGCTGGAAGAAAGCCCAACGTTAAAATTGCTCACTAATCCAACAGATAATATTTTGGAGACAGACACTGGTTCCTTTGGTGCAAGCAACTAGCTTCGTTTCATCTTCTATACTTTTCATCTTGCAGGCTATCTCCTAAGAGTCCAGACAACATTGGAATCCATCATAAATACTCTTTGGAAATGCATCTCCCTCAGAGCAATTAAGGGAATGCATTACAGAATAAATAATGTTTCCCATGTTTACCCATCAGGTATTTCTAGAATGCAAGTAACATAATTCAGCATTCGTCAATCTGATATTTTTTTTTAGAAACCACTAAATTGGGTTTGGGTCATATGCATGATAATTCTTATACTGCAACTTTTAAGGAAATTTGTCTAAAAATATTTGAAAGCCAATTGTGTGAGAGCTAATTCAATATAATCGATCCTCCCATGAACCATCCTCTGCTCCTTCTCAACTCACATAAAATATGTGGGAAATATCAAACTGCCCAGTGGAAGACTGAGTAAAGTGTACACAAATATCCATAATAAGCCCATAAGAAAGACTAATATAAACAGTGGCATAAATCTTAATCTTTTTGTACTGTGACAATGCAGGTCTGGGAATGCAGTTAGCTGCATTCAGACTTGACCCTAATTTATTGCCAATTTGGCATAAATGTTAAATACTGCTGCTGCAGCCATTAACCCAAACTCCTTAATTAAGGAGGAAAATTATGGAATATTTTTTCAGCTTAATTTACCAAGATGCTTTCAGTCAATACAGGTTAGCTATTTGATGAGGTTTCTCAGATGTTTATATGACCCACAACATATAGATTACAAAACAAAACAACAGAGAGAAAAAAAATAACTGTTACTCCTACTTAAAAGGCTCCGAAGTATACTCAAATGCATGCTCTGAAGCTTATGTTCTTAAGTATGGCCCTTCAGACATCTTTTTTCCACATATGTACATTTTCCCTCTTACCAATCCAGAAGATAGCCATTTCACTAGGATATAACTTTCTTCCACCATTCCCAAGGGGATGGTTTTGAGTAGTGAAAAGCTTCATGAGACAGAAAGATAGGAATTACAGGTACTGAAGTATCAGTATGGATTCTTAGCATTGTTGTGCTTTTTAAAATTTGACAAGTATTTGGGAGTGCTTCTAGAACCTTGAAAAGACATCAAGAAGAGAATGATATCTAGGATTCCTGGGGAAAGGCTTTGGTAAAAGAACTCTCCCTTTCAAAGTCTTGGTGATCAAGTTCCATGCGAAGACAGAGAATCCCTGAGTTAAATTTGCTGTAACTAGCCCATTTTCAAAGACTAAAGCATAAGTAAATTGAAGAATATTTTAAAATCTTAGTTTGAGGAATGGACTATGAGCACCATGAACACAAAATTGTTAGAACAATTTTAAGCACATATTTTGTTCCCCATTTGGCCTTAAGTCATTTTTTGATGGTACTTCTCACAAATACTGAGCTAGGTGGGCAAATAATGTGACCCATGATGGCAACTCCTGTTTCTATATTCTCCTAATCATACTCTTTGGTTTCCAAGAAACTTGGTTTTCAAGTACTCTAAGTCAATGTGCATAAACGGGCAAACTTACTAAATACTTTAGCAAAGAGATACTCTCCTGATGAACTAAAACTGCTTACCTACTAATTAAGTCATATTGTAAACATATTCAACTCCTTACCAGGATCATCCAAAGTGATACATCCTGATAGTTAAGGCAGCCCAATGTAGTTTAGTGGTTAACATACTAGCTCCAGAGCGAAACCTTAAATTAAGATCTTGGCACCACTAAAAGAGGACTTCGACTGCCCCATTTTGATCTCAAACTTTATAGCCGGGTTCTTCTTTCCAGCTTATCTCTTGACTCAGAGAGAAGATGCTGAGGGCAAAGCATTCCCTGATGGGAACTCAAACTATCTCCTTAAGGAATAAGGACTGCCCTGAGCCAGCAAGACCCCACCCATGACTGACTCCAAGACAATTATCCAGAGGACCTTCACTGCATACCTGCACATTCTCTACCATTTTTGCCCCACATTTTCCTTATATAAACCTGGAAGTATTTTCTGCACTTTGGGGACAGTCTTTGAGATGTTAGTCCTCTTCCTGGTGTTGGCCTCACAGAAATAAATCGCTTTCTGTGTCATCACCCCTCCTCTCTCTGCCTTTGGATTTTATCTGTGGCAAGTGGCCTAATCTGGTTTGTTTGGGACCCCCAGAGCCAAGTGCTCATGGACCCCTATGTGCTGGCTATACCACCATTAAATAGTTATTTATGGAGCAAGTTATCTGGCTTATCTAAGCCAACACTTCCTTACTTGCAAAATAAGTGTTGCAAAACAACAGTAACTACTTCAGACAGTTGTTAGAAGTAAATGAGGTGTTACACGGTTATGAGTTAAACATAATGAGTAACCTATAAAGTTAGCTATTTTTACTTTTATAAATATCTTTTTTTATTAGTAGTATCCCAGGTATAAAAGCTAGGCATCTCCCAGTGCCTAAATCTAAAGATTTCTCTAAAAAGAATTAATCAGAGGTATCTTACCACATGATGATCCTAGTTACACCAAATTATAGTGGCACATTAAATTACAATAGTATGTGAGTTAGTAATATTATTTTATGTCATTAAATTGTCTCCTATGAATCAGGGCTGATAAGAATTGTTTTATATATGTTTGACGAACAAACAAATGCCTTATCTTTTACTTAGTTTTCTGCAATTTATAAAATGTTTTAAAATATTTTGTTTTTGAAAGGGAGCAAAATATATCACTCCAAAATATGCCTCTCTAGCATATTGATTATTTTTGAGAGATAGCAGACACAGGAGAAGCTCTGAAACCTAAGTAGAAGTTACCATTTTGTAGGACACATTTACATTTATAAGGGAAACCTCCATTTCTAAGAGTGTCTCCTTCTCTGAACCAGGAAGAGAAGGGCGACTCCAGATCTCTAGAAACTATTATCAGTGTTGTTTACTGGGTTTTGCCTGATAACCTGCAGAAACTGGCTACCCTTCCCCCTACAAACACACACACACACACACACACACACACACACACACACACACACACACAGTCTTCTGTCTTTAGCTGGAGATGGTATTTAAGGTGATGGCATAGGCCATTTCAAGGAGTTGCTCAGTTTTCCTGTGTATCTCTCATATATACAGAAGGTATACATGTTCTTAAACTTCTGGGTTTTTTCCTGTCACTCTTTTATTACAAGCGGCAGGGCAGGAGGTGGGGGATGTCTTAGCCAAGAGTGTAGAAGTGTAGAGGGGAAACTATGTTTCCTCCCCTACGTTTTCATTTGTGTAGCCAATGCTTATTGAGACCTAGGCTTCAAGAAAGCAGGGAATACAAAGATAGAGGGAATCACCCCTGTTCTCAACAAAGCTTATATTCTAAAGAAGTGCGTGTGGTAAAAGAGAGTTCTCACTCTACTTGCCCACCATCCACCACCAACTGGAGCCAGTTTTTAGAATACTGATTGTGCAATATTTATTTATGACTGTGACCATAATGCTTTAAGATTTCATATTTGGAGAGGGGGTATCTTTCTTCTATAATTCCTTTTTCCTTTTAATATTGTGGGTAAGTTGATGAGGGGCCTGCTGTTTGAAGAAAGGCCTGACTTTTGATCTATCTCTTGTATTTTGCTCTGAGTTTCTCTTTTTAAGTACATTAGTTAGCTAGTAAGGCTGAGATTTAGGGAGGTAAGAAAAGGTGTATAGGTCTCGTTTATGTAAGAAAGAAAGCTTGGTATTCCAACTGGCAAATTAATATTTATAGAAATGGATGTAGCTCTTCCCCCAAGGGTTGAGAAATGAAAATGCATTTCAAGAAATAAAAATCATCAGCAATTAAAAAATAATTTGCATTTATATAGTTTTTCAAACATTCAACTCACTTTTAATAGCCAGAGATTTTTAAAATTTTCCCATACACATTTCAATAACTTCTGGAAAGTTTAAGTAAATTATATATCAGTAATATGAACTACTAATATGTAAAGGGTTTTTGAATAAACAGAATGGACACTTGTGGAAACAGAAATGCTTGTATGTGTTAGAGAGTGAGCTCTGTCTGAGAATAATGTGTCTTTGGGCATCAGCAAGCGTATTTTATACAAGAAATGAACAATTTGACTATTCTGGTAAGTATGTTAAAGGGTTATCAGGTCATTTGTTGAGAGAGTTTCTCTTGTGTCTGGATCCAAATTTGATATTAAAGCGAAATGCACTTCTCTATTTAATTTTGTTCTTTGTTCTGCTCTTTCAAAAATCTCAAGAAGAAAAAGGTAATTGTCCCATTATGTTTGGCCACTTCTGGATTGACCAAATCCCTCCCACACCCATCATATTTACAAATAAGGCGAGATAATGATGAAAGTAAAGGCACCAAGCAAGAAAGTACTGAACTCAGTCTTGTCATCAAAGCCATCGGCAAATTTCCAGGGTGGCACACAGGTGTGTGGTGTGTGCTGCTTTCGAATTCCATCCTAGTAAGATAAAGATTCCATATAGCGAGCAGACTCAAGGGAACAAGTAACACTTATGACCCACTAAACCTAACGGAAGACAAGCTTATATTGCAGGAATTTAACAAAAGAAAACAATACTCAGGCTTAGAAATATTGAGTCAGTCGTTCCAAAATGCAATCAATCAGCTGCTTCTTATGGGTGGTACAAAAATCAGTCCAACAGCTTGTTAAAAAGCAAATTCTCCAGTCTCTACTGCAAGAGATTCCAAGGTGCACAAAATAGTAATGTGAATTCTTAAAGCTCCCCAGGTAAATCTGATTAGAATTAGGTTTCTGAGCAACTGGGTTAAGCAATTTGCCCAAAGCATATCCAGTGAGTGAAAAGGCCAGAATCACAAGCCACTTCTCCCAGTGTTCCTTCCATCATAACAGATTCCCTAAGGGTAACCTGGAATTAATTCAGTCTATTTATATATAAGACAATAAACACACAATAGTATTCTTGGAGTAAGTAAAGAATCTATGGCCAATCTATGGCCAATAAAAAACCTCTATCTTAAAGATCGACACCTTGATGGTATTGGCAAAGGTAGGGAGAAATGACATTCTCACACAATACTGGGGTTGTATAAATCAGTTTCACTTTTCTGAAGGACAAATTTTCAAGATCCACCAAAGCTACTAGGTTATTGCTCATAACCTATAATTTGATAATTCTACTTCAAGAAAATCATTCTACAGATGTGCCTCTCATATATAAAGATGTATGTTAAAAAAAGGAGATCATAAACTTTTTGTAACTGTAAAAATCTGAGAAAAAAATACAAATCCATCTAAACAGCAAACAATGAATTTGTGTATCAGTTGTAGCCATTTTTGGTGGAGTCTTTTAGGTTTTCTATATAGAATATCATGTCATCTGCGAAGAGTTAAAATTCGAATTCTTCCTTGCTGATTTGGATGCCTTTTATTTCTTTTTGCTGTCTGATTACTGATGCTAGGATTTCCAGTACTATGTTAAATAACAGTGATGAGAGTTGACATCCCTGCCTTATTCCTGACCATAGAGGAAAAACTCTCAGTTTTTCCCCATGAAGATGATATTAGCTGTGGGTCTTTTGTATATGGCCTTTATGATGTTGAGATATGTTAAAATAAACATACAGAAATCTGTTACATTTCTATATACCGATAATGAAGCAGCAGAAAGAGAAATCAAGGAATTGATCCCTTTTACAACTGTGCCAGAAAATCATAAGATACCTAAGAATAAATCTAACCAAAGACGTAAAAGATCTATACTCTGAAAACTTCAGAACACTTATGAAATAAATTGAAGAGGACACAAAGAAATGGAAAAACATTCCATGCTCATGGATTGGAAGAACAAATATTGTTAGATATCTATACTACCCAAATCAATCTATACACTTAATGCAATCCCTATCAAAATACCACCATCATTTTTCACAGAGCTAGAACAAATAATCCTAAAATTTGTATGGAACCATCAAAGACCCTGAATAGCCAAAGCAATATTTAAAAAGAAAACCAAAGCTGGAGGCATCACAATTCCAGACTTTAAGCTATATTACAAAGCTGTAGTCACTGAGACAGTACGTACTGGCACAAAAACAGACACATAGATCAGTGGAACAGAAGAGAAAACCCAGAAATGGAACCATAACTATATGGTCAACTAATCTTTGACAAAGCTGGACAGAATATCCAATGGAAAAAAGACAGTCTCTCCAATAAATGATGTTGGGAAAACTGGACAGCAACACACAGAAGAATGAAACTGGACCACTTTCTTATACCATACACAAAAATAAATTCAAAGTGGATAAAAGACCTAAATGTGAGACAGGAAACCATCAAAATCCTAGAGGAGAACACTGGCAGTAGCCTCTCTGACATTGGCCATAGCAACTTCTTACTAGACACATCTCCGGAGGCAAGAGAAACAAGTGCAAAAATGAACTATTGGGACCTCATAAAAATAAAACACTTCAGCACAGCAAAGGAAACAATCAACAAAACTAAAAAGCAAACCTATAGAACAGGAGAAGATATTTGCAAATAACATATCTGATAAAGGGTTAGTATCTATAATCTATAAAGAACTTAGCAAACTCAACACCCAAAAAGCAAATAATCCAGCTAAGAAATGGGCAGAAGACATGAAAAGACACTTTTTTGAGGACATCCAGATGGCCAACACACGAAAAGATGCTCAACATCACTCATCACCAGGGAAAATACAAATCAATACCACAATGAGATAACACATCACACCTGTCAGGACAGTGAAAACTAACAACACAAGAAACAACAGGTATTGGCAAGGATAGAGAGAAAGGGGAACTCTCTTGCACTGTTGGTGGGAATGCAAACTGGTGCAGTCACTCTGGAAGACAGTATGGATTTCCCTCAAAAAATTAAAAATAGAACTATTCTATGACCCCACAATTGCATTACTAGGTATTTATCCGAAGGATACAAAAATACTGCTTCAAAGGGGCATATGCACCCCGACGTTTACAGCAGAATTATCAACAATAGCCAATTATGGAAAGAGCCTAAGTGTCCATCAACTGATGAATGGATAAACAGGTGGTATACATATTCAACGGACTATTACTCAGCCATGAAAAAAATTGAAGTCTTGCCACTTGCAACAATGTGGATGGAGCTAGAGTGTCTTATGCTAAGTAAATTAACTCAACCAGAAAAAGACAAATACCATACGATTTCACTCATTTGTGGAATTTAAGGAACAAAACAGATGAACATGGGGAAGGGAAAAAAAAGAGAGAGGCAAGCAAACCTTAAAAGATTTGATTATATTTCTCATAGTCCATAGTCTCTCATGTTTCATTCCCCCTGAGAAACAAACTGAGGGATACAGAGGGGAGGGGGGTGGGGGAATGGGATAGGCCGGTGATGGGTAGTAAGGAGGGCACATATTGCATGGTGCACTGGGTGTTATACACAACTAATGAATCATCGAGCCTTACATCGAAAACCGGGGATGTACTGTATGGTGACTAACATAATATAATAAAAAATCATTATAAAAAAAAAAAGATTTGATTATAGAGAAGAAATTGAGAGTTGCTGGAGGGGAGGTGGGTGGGGGATGGGCTAAATGGGTGATGGGTATTAAGGAGTGCACCTGTTGCATTGAGCTCGGGGTGTTATATGTAAGTGATGAATCACTAAATTCCACTCCTGAAACCAATATTACACTATATGCTAATTAACTAGAATTTAAATAAAATTTTGAAAAAAAAACCCAGAACACACTGTACATAGTGCGATTTCATTTATAATATGGTTGTGTGTGCATAGAAAATTCCTTGAAGATACATGAAAAGTACTTAGTAGTGGTGAATTTTAGGGGTGTAAGATGGGGTACTGGGGTATGTATTAATTTCTTGATGCTGGTTTAACAAATTACCAAAGACTTGGTGGCTTAAAACAATGCACATTTATTCTCTATAGTTCTGGAGGTAGGAAGTCTGAAATTAGTCTCACAGAGCTAAGACTAAGGTGTAGACAAAGCTGATTCCTCCAGGAGCCTCCAGGAGAAAATCCATTTTTTTTCTCCTTGAGCTTTTAGAGGCTGCCAGCATTCTTTGCCTTGTAGCCACATTGCTCTAATCTCTGCTTCCATGGTCGCACTGCATTCTCATCTGTCTGATCTTCCTTTGTTCCTCTTATAAAGATTGTTGTCATTACTCTGGGTCCACCCATATAATAGAGGATAATCTCCCCATCACAAATTCTTCACTTATTCACATCTACACAGCCTTTTTTTTTTTTTTTTTTTTACCAAATAAGGTAACATTTACAGGTTCTGATGATTAGGAGGTAAATGTGTTTAAGGGACCAATATTCTATCTGCCACAGGATGGAAGTGAGAGTACTTTTTTTTATTATGCATGCTTTTAAATTATTTGACTTATTTATTTTAACCATGTTTATGTATTAACTTTAAAATAAAATCAAAGCTGGTCAAACATTTAAAATCAAATTAAAAACTTGTGGAATTCTCAGACAACTGTGATACATCTAAACCACCTAGAAGAAAAATAATACGTTTTTAAAAGATTTTATTTATTTATTTACTTATTTATTTATTCATTTATTTAAGAAAGAAAGCAGGTGGAAGGGCAGAGAGAGAGGGAGAGAGAATCTCAAGCAGACTCCACACTTAGCATGGAACCTGATGCAGGACTTGATCTCATGACCCTGATACCATGACCTGAGCTGAAATCAAGAGTCAGACACTTAACCAACTGAGCCACCCAGACATTCCAATAATTCATTTTTAAAGTATGATTTAGTTGTACTCTATTTTATTTCAAAGGGCATTTAGGCCGTTTATAAAACAGGCACCTGCAATGCAGTAAAATAAATAAAATAAAAATCTTAAGAGGGATTAGAAGTATAATAATAAGAGAAAAGGAATACTGCCATATCATGAGTTAAAATTATTTACTTTGATTAGGCATAAATCTTGGCTCTGGGGTTCCTGAAAACTAAAGCAAAGAGGGAAACTAGAGAAAAATGTTCATGTTATTCTTATTGTTGGCAAATGAGGAAATATATCAATCACTGGGAGGAAACAGATTTTTCTGGCCCTAAGTCCTATGGAAAATTTCTCATGTACATCATGGTACAGGGGCCAATTAGTGTTGTAAACGATATCTTTGAAAACAAGTTTACATCAGATTTCAAAATCTCAGTTTCAGCCCTCTCTGTTATAACCTTAGTGGAACCAATGTGCACAAGAATTTCCTACACAGAGCTGAATTCCATCAGGTGCTATGTATGTGTCTTGCATGTGCCAATAAGTGGGATAAGGGAACAATATCTGACCAATCTGCCTGAACTATCCAATCTCCCAGTTCTAGTGTCTTGGGGGGAAAACTATGCCAAACAAATAAAGTATTAACAGCCACATACTGCACTAACTCATATGCTGAGATCTTGAAAGCTTTCTCCTAGCCTGAAGCACATTTTTAAAAAGAATCCAAAATTACTACAAAGTAGGGGTATAATATAAATGCTGTCACAGTTGTAATGAAGGATATGCTATTGGCAATCTGGAGCTGCATAACGTAGCTTCAGGTTACAATAAAACACCATACACTCCTGTCAAGCCTAATTTTGTTGTTTTCTTTAAAAGTAAAGCTTTAAAAATAATTTTGGGGCTCTTCCAAAGTTCTATTAATTCCTGAAATACTGACAGCTGTTAATTATTCCCTCCATTGGAGAAAAATGCATGGAATGGTTTGAACTAATCATCAATGAGCAATGAGTCTCTGAATTTCAAGCGGCACCTAGAAGGACTGGTAAATATTGCTACTGACAGAATGCTTGGGAAGTTCCTCTACCAGACCTGGAGAAAAGAACAAAATGAATGCTAAACTTCAAAGGACCCCTAAAAGAAACAAGTGGTGAATTACTTCAATATTGAGTAATTATCCTAAAAATTATTTTAGCTTGTCTGGTTTTATAAATTTACATAAGTATTAACCTGCTGTACTAGTCTACCTACCAATAACAGAAAACTCAACTCCACCAGAGAGGGATTTATTGTTCTCAAACACCTGGGCTGGTTGTGATGTCAGAGATGCATGTCTTTAAGAACACAACAAATCCCCTGTCCCCCTGATTCACAGTCTTTATTTTGTGGTCTTTGTTCTATTACATTTCCAGGCAATGGTTTGCATTTCTAAATAGCCAGAAAGGTAATTATCAAAGGGAAAAGGAGTCCTATTTATGAGGCTTTTTTTCTTATTCTTTTTTATTCTGAAAGTTATTTTTTTATTCTTAAAGTTAGTATTTCCACATACATTTCTTTCACCAGAATGTAACATATGGCCATCTTTCATTGACAAGGGATCCAGAGAAGTATTTATAGCTGATGCATTGCTTCCAAAATGAATATTGGGGTTCTGTTAGTAAAGATGACAAGTGAGGATGGATATTGAGTAGGCACCCAGCTAAGCATACCATAGCTTTCTAATGAAGATATAATAATAGGGGCCCCTGGGTGGCTCAGTTGGTTAAGCATCTGCCTTTGGCTCAGGTCCTGATCCTGGGGACCTGGGATCAAGCCCTATGTCCGGCTCCCTGCTCAGCAGGGAGTCTGCTTCTCCCTCTGCCCCTCCTCCTGCCCCTCCCCCAGTCCCAGCCCCTGCCCCTCCCCCAGCCCCTCCCCCAGCCCCTGCCCCTCCCCCAGCCTCTCCCCTGGCCCCTCCCCCAGCCTCTCCCCTGGCCCCTCCCTCTGCCTCTGCTCCCTTTGCCTCTGCTCGTGCTCTCTTTCTCCCAAATAAATAATAAAATCTTTTTTAAAAAAAGATACAGTAATAAATTTTTGGCAGTATATTGGTAAATGTGGTATCTATTCTCTACCCCCTCTCCAAGACTTCCCTAGCTGTTTCAGAGTAAGAAAGTTAGTAATATAAATAGTTTATATATGACTTATTTGGAAAAAAAAATCACTCATCCAACAAATATATGACAAAAATCTATTAAATCCTAGAATTGTGGATTCATGGGGTATTTGATTTAGAATGAATATTAACAGATATTTAGGCTAACCTAATCAGTGGATGTCTAATACATGGGAGATGTAAGAGCATACAGATATATGACAATGACTGGATAAAAAGAATACTGATCTAGGGGTTGAGATTAAGGTAAACACTGAGGAATACCCAAAGAAAACAGGACTAATATTTTTTTTACTTAAAGACTTTTGGAGTATTTCTGTCTTTAAATCTCAGAAAGAAGACTAACCTACATAGAATTAACCTATATCAATAATGTTTGTGTGTACCTTTCATAAGAAAGAAGGCTTTGGTAACCATATCCTGAAGAGAAGCTGATCTCCTCCAATATTTTACAACTGCTATAATTGTCACCTTCCTTTCTAAGCAAGAGATAAGGAATAGGAGGAAGTTGGGAATGCAGAGGAGGAACTTGGAATGCCATTTTGTAGCCTTAGTGTGAAAGACAGTTTGCTTGCTTTCTAAAGCACAGAAGTAGAACACGGAGAATCAGTAAGTAGAAAGATCTCAGTCAGCTCTACCTTAAGATTCTGAATATCATTTCCATCTTATTATTCAATATGTATATAAGAGGTACCTGACAAAGTTCTTTCTTGGGAAAGCCTGCCAGTCAATGATCAATAGGATTCCCTTGGCTCTTGCTCATACACAAATGAGGCAAATTTCTTGTTCTATTCCAATGAATTCAATTCAAATGGCAGGTAACAATTATCTATATTTTATTTTGACATAATAGGTTCAAACCCAGACTTATCATTTACCAGTTGAAGAACTTTGGATAAATTCCTTAACTTACTAATCCTGGTTTTCTTCAAGTATAAAATGATGAGGATACATTTCTGAAAAGTAAATGATATACCATCATAAAGCACCAGGCATACACATAGTACATGTGTTAGATGTTAAACAAATGGCATTCTTTTTCTTTTTTTTTTTAAGCTTTTATTTATTTATTTGACAGAGAGAGAGACAGCCAGCAAGAGAGGGAACACAAGCAGGGGGAGTGGGAGAGGAAGAAGCAGGCTCCTAGCGGAGGAGCCTGATGTGGGGCTCGATCCCAGAACGCCGGGATCACGCCCTGAGCTGAAGGCAGATGCTTAACAACTGAGCCATCCAGGCACCCCAAACAAATGGCATTCTTTCAGCTCATTCTCACTGAAGAGCCACCGTGTTAGAGATGGGACATTTCTACAGATGCTTGTAAAATGTCTCTCTCCTATAATCCTCTTTCATGAAGGTTTTCTAGATTGACCAGAGAATAGTAGATAACTCTTTATGTCCCCCACTGGATGCTGTAGCTTCACAGCCACAGATGTGGCACGAAGTATGTCATCTTCTAGAAATTTCTTTTTGTTGACAGTAAATGAAAATGATCCCAGATTAGAAGACTAAACTGTGATAGCAGAGACTTTTCTTAGTTTTGCTTTTTCCCTTAAGTGGCATTCTCTGTCTTCTATTCTAACCCCTCAGAAGCCATCTGCTCCTCTTCCTCATTTCTTCTTTACACCATCCTTTCTCTTATAGTCCCAAGATGAAACCCTGAATGGAGCCATTGTATGGGTGTTTTGACTGGAAGACTATCAGAGCTAGACCTAAACTGGACAAGGAGAATTGTGCCTCAGGTAAGTCATGGATTCAAGTGAAGATGGGGGCCTCCACACCAAGAAAACCCACTACCAACACATATCACCTTATTATACATCATGTCCTCCTTTCTATTACCGAATGCATGCCCCTATAATCACAACCTGTATTTCTCTGCAGAAACCAATGAATCCCCAGACATTTGAGGAAAATCAAAAGCATTTGTTTTATTAGGATCCTCAAGATTAAAGATACCATCATAGCCATAAAAACAAAATTTAAAACAATTTCTGAAGAAAATAAAAATAAATGGCTAAATTTTTTAAGTGAGATAAATAGATTATTGGATATAAACTGAAGTCCAACTGGTTGAAAGATTGAGGCAAGACATTTTTTCAGAATGCACTACAATAGAATAAAGAAATGAAAAGTAAAACAGAAGGGTTAAGGAGCAGAACATTCCAACATTCTTTTAATAGAATTTCCAGAGATGTATTACAGAGATTATGAGGAGAACATCTTTCATATAAAATAGAAGACATGCAAGATCCCCCAAATGAAAATAAATAAATAAATAAATAAATAAATAAATAAATAAGATGACTGAAAATAGAAAGGAAGTCACTGAATGTTGTGCAGAAGGAATAAGAAAAAGAGAAACGTGGCCATATTTCAGAAACCAAATTGTAAAAAGCTACAAGAAAAGAAAAACAGGTTATCTCCAAAGAAATGAGGATCAGATCTCTCTATGTCATTTTACAAGTCACAGTAAAAGAACGAAGATAATAGTGCAATGTTTTAAAAAAAACCTGATCTCATACCCAGCAAAACGGCATGTAAGTAGTACAGCAAAATTAAAATAGGTTATAATATTCTATTTACCAACTGAAAAATTTTCTAAAGGATATATTCCAGAAAAATGAAAAAATACTCCAAAATACACAAATGTGTAAGATTCAAGCAACAGTGGTGGGCAAATTTGTCATCACTATACTTGCAGGAAAATATACTTGAAGCATCATACACAAATTGTTAGCAATCAGGAAGTACTTATTTCAACTAAGAATAAAGCAGGGGCAGGTGAAAGAGAGAGCATGCTGAGTTCCCTGATTTGTCTGAATGCGGGTATAGATGCTAAATAATTCCAGATGTTGGTGAAAAATAAAACTTTTCAAAGTTTAGCAAAATTTTAAGAATACTACCACTAAAGAGTGGAAATAGGGTGAATAAAATGTGAGCCCATAAAAATAAATAGAGCAAAGAACACCCCATTAATCCAACAAAGCCAAGTGGAAAAAGAGAAATTAAAAGGAAGCACAGCAAAAAAAAAAAAACAAAACAAAAAAAACAAAACAAAAACACAAAAAAACCCTAAGCTAACATGACAAAAGCAGTCCAGAAATAGTGATCACTGCAATGCGAATGTGGATTTGTTAAGTTTCCCTATTAAAAGCCAAAGACTCAATTTGGGGGAGGAAAAGCAAAGAAAAGCAAATCCAGCTCTCTATCTATGTTGTGTTTATAGGAGGCATAGTCTAAGAGATACACAAACCCACACCCTACATACAGTTGATATTCTTAGTAGCTGATTCTTGATAAAGTTATTTATTAGAAATTTATAGCTTTTCCCCTACAGATTTAGAATATAATGGATTTAGAATGCAGGCAAATTTACAGAAGAAAAGCAAATTGCCAATAAACATACAAACTTGTGAGTAAGCATAGCGATGCAAATAAAAGTGAGATATAAATTTTCTGGTCAATTGGTAGAAACAGAAAGAGAGGAAGGAGGAAAGGAAGGAAGGAAGGAAGGAAGGAAGGAAGGAAGGAAGGAAGGAAGGAAGGAAGGAAGGAAGGAGGGAGGGAGGAAGGGAGAAAGGGAGGCAGGGAGGAAGAGAAGAAGGAAGAGAGAGAAGGAGGGAGAAAAAAGGAAGGAAAGAAGGAAGGAAGGAAGGAAGGAAGGAAGGAAGGAAGGAAGGAAGGAAGATAGATGAGAGAAGCACCCCCCCCCCAAAATTATTCTTGTGGCATCTTACATTCCTTTTCCATGTTTTTTTCCTCCTTAGATTTCCATGTGATCTCACAGGTACTTGTTTATTCTCAACTCCTTAAATATCAATATTTTCAGGATTCTACTCATTACTTCTCTCTTGCCACACCATCTTCCCAAATGATCTCATTCATTCCTTTGGTTTCAACAATTAAAGACTCACACGCTATTCTTTCCAGTCCAGATCTTCCTAATGAAATTCCAAGTTTTCCATCCAAATGCTCATTCATTAGTCTCTGAGAGGGACCCTAACTAAATTTACTATGTCCAAAAATAAAAATATCTTTTATAAACAGTTATCACTTGAAACCCACAACCAACCGTTCTTAAAGGTATATGCAATGACAAGTATAAAATTTCTATTTTCTGAGGGCTTAGAAGAGTTCTCACAATTATGTGAATATTCTAGTGATATCTGTTATGCAGCATGTTTGGATTGACAAAATAAACTTTAAAATCAGAAATTAATTAAGAGAACTTATAATACCACCCAGCTCTAGAATATTTTATAATTTTATACAGTGCAAGAAGCCAATAAATGTAGCAGTAAAAACAGTCCTTGATACACAAGTATTGCTTTTTAGTGCCATAAAAATGTACTTTCGGGAGAGTAGCACATTATAGTTTAAGTGAAGCTCTTCATTAGATAGTATGAGAAAATGAGGCATGAAAGGAAGATGGAAAAGCCTCCTTAATAGTTTCTGTGCAGATAATGTAGGCCAAAGACAATCAATAGCTATGCCTCATTTATTTTATGTCTGTGAGCACTTAAAGGCAAAATGTTAGTGTTTGCTATCCTGTTGGCTTTCTTTGCTCTACATCAGTAATGAAAAAATGGATTTGCATATTAAGGTGTAATTTTTACAAATTTGACTCAAACAACAGGCTGTTATTGTTAACCAATATGGAAAGAAACACCTTCTGTATTACTGTGGGTCCATTAAAATCACTTCTAAGCTGCTCTGATTATAAATTTTGTAAGTTTCCAAAATGAGCCAATCAACACAGTAGTTCATAAATACATTATGAAAATACATTAAATGTACATTAAAAAATTATGAGTTCCATAAAATACATAATTTAAAAGATGACACCGTAATTGATGAGGGCAATCCCGAAATGAACATTTTGCAGTGCATGTAGATTTTAAAAAATCTATTGGTGTTTCCATCTGGAACACAGCTTTATGTATCATGTATAATGGTCCACCTAGCATCACCTCTAGGGTGATGGAATATGGGAATACAGTATATGTCTATTTAGAGTCAAAAGGCTTCTTTTATTATTACTGTCATATTTGTGGGAACAGAGCTTATGAGAGAAAATGTTCAGTAAATAAATCTGATTTTCTTAAAAGTCGGTTTTTCATAAAGAAAGTAAAACTTAAGTGCCATATAAAAAATGGGTTAATATTTGCCTTTATATAAGACAATTGAATGTTAGACCTTATGCTGTGAACCCAGAGATCATTTAGATTAAGAAAGAGTTAATAAAGCTCTTCCATTAGAACACTCCCATGGGCCACCTGCCACATCTTCCCTGGGTGTGGGGCAAAATGGTAATCAAAGCAGGATGAAGATTTGGGAACACTGTGATGCAGTAGAATGGGAAAGATAAAAGAAAGGAAGAAACACCACAAAAAAATAAAAATCACAAATACTAACCAATATATAAGACATTAGGAAAGCCAGAACAAACAAAGGTGGCCCGGGTATGAATTTAAATTTGGGGTTCTCTTGAAATTTACTGCAGATTTCTTTTACTTCCTCTCTGGATTTCAAGCTCCAAAAGTAAAGAATAGAATAAGACTCCCAACAACAGAAAAAAATTATCATCAAAGGACAGGTCAACAATGTATACAGTCCAGCAATTTATTCTAGTTTTAAAAATTGTATTTCGAGGTATATTTTTAGGAAAATCTTATTTTCTTAATGACAACCTAAAAACGATAAGAAAATGTTCAGAATAGTGCCAAAAAAAAAAAATCCTCCATCACTTATCTATATTTTCCCATATACTCATATATTTAGTCTGTGTAGTATTTTTTACCATTTAAAATATTGTGTTGGATTTCTATTTAGCGTTCCCCTTTCCACTAGAATTTTTAATTTAGATATATTGCTCTGTCCAAAAATATAGCAACATAAGTAGAAAAATGCAACTTGTCATGGTAGATAAGACATAGTGTGGCATAATGCTTCACAAGAGGCCTACTCCAAAAAAAGTGTAGAAGTAACCAGTGCACACAGAAGGCTTCTAAACTGGGAAGATAAAAAATAAGCCCCTACTGGGCCATGTTTACATTGGCACAGTTCTAATGTGGTTGTTTGAAAAGTGTTCTTTCATCTGTTTCTAGTCCCACTGTTCTTTTGCTGCTATATTTTTCTACTACATTTTCCCTAAAAAAAGAAAAAAAAGCTTTTAGTTCCATCACAAAAATGGATAAAATAGATTTTTTTCACTTATTTATTATGCACCTGATATGTGCCAGATAGTAAAAACCATCACTGTAAAAAAAAAAAAAAAAAAATTACATCATTGTCAGTACCCTAAGTCAGCTTATACCTTAGCTGGGAAACGAGGTTGAGAACTGACAGAAGAATGATGTGGTATAAACTCAAGTGAAGTGAGAAGGTCTTCATAGGGAGGTTGAATGATGGCTTGGAGGAGGATGCAGGGTGCCGTTACACACAGAGGAAATGTCATGAACATTAAAGGACACCTAGAAGACCAAAACAAGTGGAAGGAAGGATTCAAGTTAGTGGAGATGAGAAACCAAATTATTTAACTAGATGTGGGACAATGTAAGAGGGACTTAGAATACTGTAATGGACAAATAAAAACTAGCCTAGTGGTGGAAGCAAGAGAAACAACCGTATTAGTTAAATAATTAAGCAGTTATAATAATTTGGCCACACTTATTGAGCAAATGATCTGATGTTTAAAAACATTACCAAAAACAATCCAGAAAGCATAAGCTAAGGGGGAAAATAGCAAACATTTTTCACAGAACAAAGAAGACTTTCAAGACACAGAAGTTGACCTTCAGGAGGGCAAAAGGGACTAAAGTAAACAAAATGTTCCTCAGCACCCATGGTTTCATCTTTATTGACACTGTTTAAGGACAAGCAGGAGTTAAGAAAGCTATGAGCAAAGTTGCTAGATATTGCTGATAACACTGTAAGATTTTTCTAGGTTTTGATAAGTTGAATGTCTGCTTCATTAAGATCTTAATTCATGACCAATAACACACTGAATTGGAAGCCACTTCAATGTTTTTTTAGAAACAGGTCAAGTTATAATTAGAAATTATAAATGACTATTCAGTAGAAATGGAAGGCTTTTTGTCCCCTACTGAACATTTATGTTTCTGACCTTAGGCTAACAATTGCTACATTGAGCAACTAAAATATAACGGGCATTAGTACACTCTAATTCTGAGCCTTATTATTAGGGAAAATTAGCCTAACTTAATTTTCAGATTCTTTATATATTGACCCAGTGCAGTTTCTATTTAACTTACTCCTGTATTATGTATCACATATTTTTTAGTGATCTATATATTTTCCAATCTTATTTTTTCGGGTTAGTAACAGAGAAGAGGCAGATTTTCTTGGGGTAAAAAACAGCCATTTGTTGCAACTAACTATCATCCAAAATCAGTGATAACACCAACTGAATGGTATTCCTTCTATCTTCTACCTGAAAAGGAATTATTCTTATGCAAGGATATTTCCCTTATTTTCTGTTATATCTCTAGGCATAACAACCCCACTTCAGTAGTTGCCTGGCCAGTGGATAAATTCCTCTCATCATTAATAATAACAATACGAGTAATAATATCCAGATTTCAGGGTGTTTTATCTATATGGCATAGTCATATGTGATTATCCCAGCAATGCTCCATCTCAAGTTATTATAATTTTTCATTTTCCATTCAAGAAAATTGAGGCCCAGTTTGAACTGCTCCACACTTTACTAACAAACCTACTTTAGGCAAATCCTAACTTGGAAGCTCAGTTTCTTTATTTATTAGATGTATTATCTTATACCCAACATGTTCAATTGTAAGAATAAGTTCTAATGAATGATTAATGGAGTGACACCCTAAAATTGTGAAGATGACCTTCCAGTTTTAATTGAGGACTTTTAGAACCTCCTCCCGCCCCCACCAAAATCCCACATATTCTGGATGACTTCTTCATTCATTTTAAACAATGATTTACTCATTTACACCATACATAAAAACATCTTTGCTTACACTACTGTCTGTAAAAAGGTTCATTTCCAGGCACAATTACTCTCTGGGTGTTTATGTTATATGGATAGTTCAGAGTATAAGAAAAATTGTCATGTTGACCAGTTGCAAAGGTATTCCTCCCTGTGATAACCAATTCTAGCTGATTCATTAAATCACCTTCTCTAGAGCCTTCTCTAGAGCCATTAGGCAATTGATTTTGATTGATTCAATTTTATTTATTTTTCTATAGCATTATAAAATTCAAAAGAGCTACAAAGAAGAGAGAAAGCTCTGTGTAATGGAAAGTCCACAGTATATGGAATTAAAAAAAACACACTTAGTTTGGATCTTGTTTCCACATTTAGCAGTTTAAGAAACTTGAGCATCAAGGCCTGGATAGGCAGCAAAGACATGTAGCTTAAGAGGTATTCCAAAGGAGATGCCCCATGGATGATACCTCTGGCTGATTGAGGCCTTTTATCCTGGAGAGCTCAGTAGGAATCAGGAATAAATCTTACTTCATTTTGGAAAACAATGAGCAGTTATTAAAAAAACAAACAAACAAAAAACAATCCTCAATTCTCTTTGCAATAAGGAATTATCCCTTCCTACCAAATAGTCTTCCTTATCTATGCCAAAGTCTTCAAGAGGGCAGGACATATTCCCCAGTCTGCTGTATGAAACACCCATAGCAATGGGAACTGGAGTGGTGCAGAAGAACTCAACCTTTCCATCCCTAAAGCATATTCAATGGTTCTTTCTCCTGAACTCCAGGATTATACATCCTACCCAGCATCCCACTTGGACATCTAATAGACATCTCAAATTTGAATGTGAAAACTGAATTCCTTATCTTCCCCCACTGCAATAAAGACACGTAACAATATATATTGACAGCAAAAGATGGCCAAGATATCTTAGTAAAGAAAAGGTCAAGTTTCAGGACCATGTATAAGTGTGATTCAAGCTTTGTTTAAACAATACATATATGTCTTCATTTATACGTATGTATGTTGACATTTGTTCGGAAAACATCTGAAAGAATATACATTTAAGTGATAACAGTTGCTATATTCAAGATGAAGGACTCCAAAAGGCTTTGATGTACTACACAGACTGAATTATTAAAAATGTTTATAATAAGATTCTAATACAGGAAAAAAAAGAATTAAAAATACTGTAGCATGGGCAAGTTTCTATTTTTTCTAAGTAATTTTAAGTATTTTATTTCGTGACTTACAGCAAAACTAGCACAACAGTGAAGGCTTCATTGTAAAGCCAGCTTTTCCAATATTTTGTCATATTTGAAAAGAAAAATAACAGGTATTCAAAATAAGTTTCTTCTTTAGTGGGCAGGTTACATGTGTGTGAGGTACCCTGGGCTCACTGCAAATCTCTATAAATGATTTAGAATTTACAAAAGTACACGTGGCTTTCTTAAAGCATTAATTTATGAATCTAAGTAGTACTGACAAGAAATTATCAATATAGAGATCTTCCTTTCTGCTATTTTAGTCTCTTGCTTTGTCCATTTATTAAAATTCCAAGAATTTCATTATATCCATTTGAAAGACAGCAGATTATAGCTTCAATATATCATTATCAACATTAGAAAAGAGAATTTAAGTGCTTGTTTGCAGATGCTATCCTATGGGGCTCAATGGTTGAGTGACCTTTTACTCAGATGACTTCTAGCAGCACTTCAAGATATCACTTTTGGGCACGTGCTAAGTGTTAAAGAAAACTGTAGAAATGAAACTCTTCAACCTTCCTATCTTCTTTATTTATTTTGCCGACTCCACTTTTGTCTCTGTCTTACACAGCTGACATTTGAACAATATGGGTTTGAACTGCATGGGCCCACTTACATGTGGATTTTTTTCCCAATGAATATACATACATTTTTTCTCTTCTCTATGATTTTCTTAATGACATTTTCTTTTCTTTAACTTACTTTATTGTAAGAATACAGTATATCATACATATAACATATAAAGTATGTACAAATTGATTGTTATCAGTAGGCTGACAGTAGTTACCATACCGGTTACTACCAGTAGTTAAGTTGTGAGGGAGTCAAGGTTATATGTGAGGGGCTCCAGTGTAGCTTAGTCGGTTAAGCATCCAACTCTTGATTTCTGCTCAGGTCATGATCTCAGGGTCCATGAGATCAACCCCCAAGTTGGGCTCTGTGTGGAGCCTAGAGTCTGCTTAAGATTCTCTCCCTCTGCCCCTCTCCCCCCTCCCCACTTGCACACTCATACTCTTTCTCTAAATAAATTAAGTTAAAGTCACATGTGAATTTTTGACTGCATGGTGGGGGGGTTGGTGCTCCTAATCTCCACTTTGTTCAAGGGTAAACTGCACTCTCTTTCTTTATTAGTGGGTTTTCTTTTTAAGTCTAGCCTTTATGTGTAATGACTTTCCTGCCTTTTAGCATATATATTTATCTAACGACTGGAGTTGGGTCATTTATTAATCCCCAAAATCTATTCCAGACTATATCTTCTTCATTTGACTAGTACACAAATGGTTATTTGACTACTTTTCTTCAGCAGAGGGGCATAGTTGTAAGACATTCCATGTCGTTCCCATTGTATTTAATATAGAAAACCCTATTTGTAGTGTGGAAAGATCATGAGATTTAACAGAAAGAAAACAAGGTTTGCTTCTTACCTTTGTTGACTTATTACATGTACATCCTTTGGCTTAGTTTCCTACCCTACCTGAGTGCAGATGTTATCCATAGTATGCAAGTGGTAACTTTATGCAGTTGTGTGAATTATATGAAGTTCTGTGCCAAGAATCTAGCACGGAGTTTGTGATATTGTACTTGTACTTCTTCCAACATAAAACTCACCTAATTTGGTCTAAATTAGCCTCACTCTGGCCCTATTATTACCTTAGGTTCTTGCTTGCTCCCCTGAGTGAGACTCCATCTCAATCCTAAAAATGGAGTCGGCCTTAATTTCCCCTGGTTACACTTCCATTAGGTTAACTCCCTCTGGAACTGAGATTTTATATTCCCTCCCTTATACAGAGCACTTTAGATAATGGAATTCAGCCATTCTACCATCTTGATGGTTTAAAACCTCTTCCTACTACTCTATCTCCTATTGGCTTGCTGCTTTTTGATTAAAGATCTGACTATTGATCACCTTTTGAATTGTTGACTGAAATATTTTCCTAGTTGAATATTCTTCAAGTCAGTGATTTACAATCATCATCACCACTGAGGATGCTTAAAAGCAAATATGGCTTCATATGTATTCTTATGGACTGAATTGTGTTCTATCGAAATTCATATATTGAAGTCTTAACCCCTAATGTGACTGTATTTGCAGACAGGGCGTATAAGGAAGTAATTAAGTTTACATGAGGTCATAAAGGAAGGCCTTAATCTGATAGGACTGGTACCCTTATAAGAAGAAGAAGAGACACCAGAGATATGTGTCCTCAGGAACAGAGAGGAGAGGCCATGTAAGATTACAATGAGAAAACTGTCGTCTAAAATCCAGGAATAGACCTCACCTGAAACCAACCCTGATAGCACCTTGATCTTAGACCTTTAGCATCCAGAACTGAAAGAAAGATGTTTGTTTGAACCACCCAGTTTGTAGTAGTTTGTTATAACAGTCCTAGCATACTAATAGATGTATAGTCTAGATTGTGGTTACTCTGATATTTTAACAAAGCCTAAATATTTTTACAAAGAGATAAACAGCATTAGAGTCAGTTCACAATTGTAATATTTCATAATTATAACTGTTATTAATGCAGTGACATTTGCTCAGCCTGCAGTGTGAAAGAGAGCCAACTCTTGTCCTCAGGCAAGTTACAGCCCTAAACTTCAAAGTGCTCACCTGTTTATTATGGCTTAGAACTATGAGAAAACTAAACATATTTGTGGAAATTGAGATATTCTTATTGACAGAATTCACTAGAAGACTTTCTTAAACATAGTTATTAATATATTTAACTCTTATGAAATATTCTAGCTTTAATCCCCATACACAAACTTTATTTGTTGCAATAGACAAATAAAACTTGGCAGATATAGGTAGTCCCATCTTCTCTGCCAATCAATCAATCAATCAATCAATCAATTTGTGTTTATGCAATAACTACAATGGGTTAACTGCAGCTTAAATTGTACAATGTCTCAAAATGAATGTATATTTTAAACATTTATTTATTTTGAGAGAAAGAGAGAGAAAGCTTGTGCCTGCAAAATGGGGGGGGGCAGAGGGAGAGAATTTTTAAGCAGTCTCCTCTTCGGGCATGGAGTCCCACAGGGGGCTTGATCTCATGACCCTGAGATCATGACCTGAACTGAAATCAAGAGTCAGGCACTCAACTGACTGAGTGCCCCTCAAAATGAATATTTTAAAAATTAAAATATACTAGTACAGTGCTTAAAATCCACAGCATTTCCTATAAGAATGGGACAGCATGTAATTTTTTCAGGGTGCACCCATACATCCTTAGATTCTGGATATGTCTGTAATCTCCCTTCTATTTAAGTGCATGCAAAAACACAATTATAGAAAATGCACTGTCACTACAAATAATTTGTATTTTTTAGTCAATGTCAAGAAGCATTTGAGTAAATATTTCTATTTCTGTTTGTCACTTGAGTTCTACAATGAGCTGTTTTGTTAGAATTTTTTTCTTATAATAGACATTGTTAAACAAAAATGCTACATTATCCTACTTTTGCCAATATTGTTTTGTGAACAATTCAGAAAATTTTCCTATAAAATTTATATGCAAAGAATGTATTTTTCTTCTTTATGTGTATCTTATTCATATGGTACTAATATTTTGGAAGGAATAACCAATAAAGTATTTTTGAGAAAAAACAGAGGTTGATAAAATATATGATGTTTAGGGGAGCCTGGGTGGCTCATTCGTTAATTGTCTGCCTTTGGCTCAGGGCATGATCCCAGAGTCCTGGGATTGAGCCCCGTGTGGGGCTCCCTGCTCCGCTCCAAGCCTGCTTCTTCCTCTCCCACTCCCCCTGCTTGTGTTCCCTCTCTTGCTGACTCTCTCTCTCTCTGTATCAAATAAATAAATAAAATCTTTTAAAAAAATATGATGTTTATAAAAGGACAGAACAACTTTGTGGGGTGCCTGGGTGGCTCAGTCAGTTAAGTGCTTGACTTCAAGTCAGGTCATGATCTTGGGGTCCTGGAATCAGACCCCGTGTAGGGCTCCATGCCCAGTGGGGAGTTCCCTTCTCCCTCTGCCCCTCCCCCTGCTCCTGCTCTCTCTCTCTCTCTCTCTCTCATAAATAAATAAGATCTTAAAAAGAAAAAAACAACTTTGTAAACTCAGGTATAGTAAAATTCATACTTCATCTCCTCCAAAGTGGGAAAGACTTCCTAAATTAGGATCATTCAAAATGACTCTGTGATACTTTACTGTCTTCACAGAGAAGAGAATAGAAACTAGATTTAAGTTTCAGTTGATGGTTTTGAAGATAACACAGAAGGAATACAATGTCCTGTTGACCTAGCCATTCTTGGGTAATAATGGAGCCACAGCTGGTTCCAGAGGCACTGGCGCTGGGTGTGCATTCCTCAGGGCTCCAATTCCTCCCAACCAGGGGACCCTGGGGAAGAGACTTAAATTCTGCAAGCTACTTCTCAGCCTAACGTGGTATAATAATAGTATCTACTTCATAGAAATGAGTAAGAATTAAAGAAAAACAATGAGTCAAAGCCACTGAGGAATATATGACCCCCTCATCATTAACTTGTTGTTATCGACACCACTGGTGTTACCGTTACTAAAAAAAAAAAAAAAAAAAAAAATATTTCAGGGGCACCTGGCTGGCTGAGTTGGAAGAGCATGTGACTCTTGACCTCAGGGTCATGAGTTCAAGCCCCATTTTGGGCAGACTGATTACTTTAAAAAAAAAACAAAATAAAGGGGCACCTGGATAGCTCAGTTGGGTAAGTGTCTGACTCTTGCTTTCAGCTCAGGTCATGATCTCAGGGTTATGAGACTGAGCCCCATGTTGGGCTCCATGCTGGGCATGGAGCCTACTTAACACTCTCTCCTTCCCTCCCCCCCCACCCCTCCCCCTTCTCTCTAATAAGACAAAACAAAACAAATAAAACAAACTAAACATTTCATCCCAAGCAGTAAGATCTCAGGTTTAAATTCTCAGTTAGATCTCAGGACTGGATAACATGACACATAGATACCCTCTTTCTCTGTCATATTCTGGAAGATACCTGAAAACATTAAAAACAGTAAGACCTGTTCCCAGGTCATCTTTTTTCTTTCTGAAGCTTCAGTAACGATGCCAATTCAGAGTAATTTCAAACTAAAGTAAGTAGGTTAGGGGCATATGTTGTCAGCCTGAATCTATGGTAAAAGGTACAACTTGATTATCAAGGCGTTAACACAACTTGGCAAATATCACTTAGGCCCTTCATGCCCGGTAGGCAGAATAACTACCTCAATTTTTCAAGGTGATTAAGCTGATTAAATAAGAACACTGGGATTCTTCATTCATTCATCTTCACTTAATCAGATGGAAGGTCTTTTCTACAGACAAAGGATTCTAAGTGGTGTGACTTAATCCTTCTGTTCTTTCTTTCCCCTCAACCTTAATCATAACCGCTACCCCTTCTAAGGGAGCCATTTCTTTAATATAACACTAATTCAAAGACCTTCATTTCAGATTGTGAGCTTCCCCTCCTTTCTTTTTAATTGAAACATTTAATAGACTTTCTAGGAAATAAATGCTAGAGCACTAACCTCTGAATGCCATTTAATCACTTCTTTCAATCAATTCACATGTTTATTTATAAGAATTGCTATACCTGTTAAGTGTTGAATTAAAAGGATTGGAGGGGAGGAAGACACTATTAGGAAAAACCCGGAAAGTAGTGCTACCTGAAACATTTATGAACATCTATTGCAAACACTCTTAAAACCTGGTAAATTGCATTTTAATTATTTTGTAAATGTACTGAAATTAAAGAGCATTTGGGAAGCAGTCATCTAGAGTTGAGGAGGTATAAATTAATCACATGGTTATATTGAATATTCAGAAATTCAGGGATCCTTAATGGAGCAATAATAATTTTCAAGCAATATTAGAATTTCTTGGCACATGCTCAGGGCTGCTTGGAGCAATTTTCACACTGTGGAAATGTTTACTCTACCCAGAAGCCTATTTCCCCCAATAGAAACACAATGAAAATTCAAACACAATAAATCATTCCCAAGGTACAGAGATTCAAATGCCACAAGTACTTTGATTCACTTTGCTTCAGGGGTGGAATTTATAAATTGAAGAACTTTTGAATTTGTTAGAACATAGCACTCTGGAAATGAGAAAAGCAAAGCCAATTGGATTCCGGGATCTCATTTGGGTGTCACTCGATATTACTCTTGGCAGTGTCGCTGGCAAAACCAACAGGGTCCCAAAGTGTGGTAACAGGAGGCAGAGAGTCATTTCACCTCTATGGCCAGCAGGTGGATCTCAGAGAGAAATTCACCCTTGGACAGGATCTCAGCAGTACCCCAAGGACCGCCACCTCATTTGAAAAACAAGAAAAGGAATTTGAGAGATGAAGTGAATTAATCCGGCCTCCAACAGTTAAGTCAAGAAGAAAACTCAGGTTTCTTCATTCCCTGCTCAGTTTCCATTCCTTTCCAACATTCAAAAACCGTTTGGCTTGTGTGCACTTATTTGTACCCCTAACTAATGAATCGCTTACATGCATCTGCTTGATTTGTGTTGCACTTTCTACTTTTCCTAGACCCTGAATCCTATAAACACTTTGCCCTTTTAAAGAATATTTTCCCAAGATCTCCTATTTTTCTCTTTTAGTTCCCTCATCTTGTCAATAAATGGTTAAGGTAAATAAAGAGCTAGTGTCACTGATATGTCATTATTCAGTTAGGACTCTCCTTTTTGGAAATGCTAACCTATGTATAGCTTCTGAGACGTTAAAGCATGTATGGAACACTTTGTGTTCTACTTAAGAAATTACTCCTTTCTCAGGTACTGTGGTTGTTACCATCAAACATATCGAATCATGTTTATGAAAACTCAGGATGCTACAAAAAGTTATAGCCCCATAAATGAAGTTGTAGAATGATAGAACTGCCAGATAAGAAGTGTTACTTGCACTGTAGACCCTCACTGCACCTAAGATGTTGTGAAGAAAAAACTGTTTATAAGCCAAGTCCGTAGCTTATCTTTTCATCCTCTTCAAGGGGACTTTTTGCAGAGCAATACTTTTTCATTTTGATGGGGTCAAATTTACAAAGTTTGATAGAATATGCTTTGGGTGCCAAGTCTAAGAACTTTTTGCCTTGCCCTAGACCCCAAGAATTTTCTTTTGTGTGTGTGTGTAATATCTTATGGTTTTATGTCTTATAAATTTATTTTTGTATAAAGCGTGAGGTTTAGGTGAAGTTCCATTTTCCAGTTGTTATTTAAATTACAAACAAGAATGTTATTGATCTTTATATTTTGATTTTGTATCCCACGATATTTTTATGTTTTATCCCCCCTCTATTTTTAGGTTTAAGAGTTTGTAAAGTCTTTCGGATTTTCAGCATATACACTGTATCATATAGGAAAAAAAAGTTTTACCTAAGCCTCTTAATTCTTACTACCGCTTCTTTTCTGATTTCTTGTTCCATTTGCTAGAATCTTAAGCAGAGTATTGGCCAGAAGTAGAAATGGCAGGCATCTGTCTGGGTTCTGATTTTAAAAGTATTTCTCAAATGTTATTAATAATCATAATAAGGTAAGGTTTTTATAGATAAGGTAAAGAAATTCTCTTTACTAGTCTATTAAGAACTTGTTTTGAGTATTTACTACATTTTTGCTGAATGATTTTTTTTTCTGTACATATTGAAAAGATATGGGTCTATCCCTTTAAACTGTTATGAGATCTATGTTGACTCATCTTTGCTAAGTAAGTGAGGACAAATCTCACTTGCTATTCTTTATGTCCTACCTATTGCTGAATTATATATTTCTAGGATACTTTAAAAGTGTGTTTAATGAAGGTCTGAGTGGCAAACTCTTAAAATATCATTTTTTTGCCTAATCTCAAGAAAGTGTTTAGCTGGGTATATAAATCTATCTGCTCTTTTCTTTCCCTGGGCGCATTGAGGACACTGCTCCTTCATTTCCTGTCATCTAATGCTACTGGTGAGAGACATGCAATCACAGAAGTCTACTGCCATTGATCCGAAGGTAATTTGTCCTTTCTTTCTGGCAGCTATTAGGACTCTATTTTCAAAATTTCTAATTGGTCTTTTTATATATTCTCCTGTTCACTTTACTTTTATAGTTGTGTGTTTAGTATTTTTTTATTCTTACATTTTAAGCAAAAAATGCATTTTCATTTTGAGCACACAGGGTTACTTATTTTGAAGTCTTTGTCAGATTGTTCCATATAATTAAGTTCATTAGAAGTAAGTCCATATTCTAAATATTGATTTTGTTGCCTACCTTCCTTAGATTTATTCATTTCTTATGAAATATTGATTTGCAAGTTTGATTTTTAGGTGAGGAATTTTGTCTATTTTTCTCTCTCGATGCATCTCTTCTCAATCCTTCCTCTCTAACAGGTTTATCACTACCTTCATCCACCCCCCCCCCAAGCTAATTAGTCTGGTGACCAAGCTGTCACACTCTTCCCAAATTCCCTAACTTCATGTTTTCCTAAAAGGCATCACCACTGGCATGTTTTTTTATCTCTTTTACTTGATAGGAGGTAAGCCACGGTCTGCCTACTACCAGCTTCCAGGACACATTTCCAGGCTTGGTTCCTCAATCACCATACTTTTCCTTTCTAGTCCATGGGGGGTTTTTGTTTTGCTTTCTATTTATAGTCCAGCTATGCCTTTGCTTTCTCTTTTCAGGTTTTATCTAACTTTCCTATTGTATAAGAACCAAGAGAGTACATCAAAATGTACTTTGTCACCTTACCCAGAATATTCCCATTCTGCCTTTAACCCACTCTGATCAGACTTTTGTCCTCCTAGGAAACTGTTCTTCACAGAGTCACCAGTAAAACATCCATCCTGCCAAATCTAATGGTCAAGTCTCAGTTTTCATCTCAGCAATGGTTGACTCAAATGATCATTTTCTCCTTGCTGATGCATTTTCTTCTCTTGTGCTTTAGGACTGTCTAACCTCCTTATTTCCCTTGAACTGAATGACCTGGATTTTCAATTTCTTTGCCTGGCTCTCTGTGTTGCTCTTGAACTTTAACTGTTGGAGAGTCACAGTGCTCCTCAGATATTTTTCCTACTCTATTTACATTTACCTCCTACATGAGCTCATTAAATGCCATGCATATGGTTATATACACACATAATACACAAATGTGATATACATTATAATGTATTATATATACATATATTACAATTATAATATATAATTCATAATGCATATATATGTATATATATGTGTATAAAATATAGTTTATTATAATTATTCCTATTTTTTCTCTTCTTACCTCTAGAGACATCCATACACTTCTTCCACATACCCACTATTTTTTTTAAAGATTTTATTTATTTATTTATTTAGAGCATAAGCAGGGGGAAGGGTACAGGGAGAGAGAGAGAGAATCTCAAACTGACTCTTGGCTGAGCACAGAGCCTGATGCAGGATTCAATCTCACGACCCTGAGATCATGACCTGAGCTGAAATCAAGAGTCAGATGCTCAACCAACTGAGCCACCAAGGCACCGCTCCTCTATCTCTTTATCTGCAGCCTAACATTCTAGTCCACACCAGTAGTTTCTGTTGTCTAGGTGCCTATGTTAGCCTCCTAACTGGTCTCCTTGATTCTACTATTGCCACCTCTTCATCCTTTACCTAGCAGCTGAAGGAATCAGATTATACCATACTCCCGTTTAAAACCATTTTAGGAGATTTCCATCACACTTAAAATAAATCCAAACTTATCATGGCCTTAGAAG
Organism: Ursus maritimus; assembly: GCF_017311325.1. Classification (NCBI taxonomy): domain Eukaryota; kingdom Metazoa; phylum Chordata; class Mammalia; order Carnivora; family Ursidae; genus Ursus; species Ursus maritimus. Next base: position 19,696,091 of record NW_024424119.1, read on the forward strand.
TCCTATCATCTGACCCTGTTGTCTCCTTTAACCAATTAATTTCAGCAGCCTTTGCATTTTTACTATCCTTTGAAAATGGATATTTTCTTATATTTAAATGGATATATATATATATCTCCATATAATTATACATATATATTCAAATGGATATTACTCTGGACCTGGAATTTTTTTTTCCCTCAATTCTTTGCATAGTTTACTTCTTCACATTATTTAGTCCGTTTAATTAGTATCCCTTCAGAGAAGCCTTCTACAACTGCCCTAGCTAAAATAATCTTCTGCTGTTCTCCATGTCCTTAATTTTTTTTTCTTCACACTTTCTTTGAAATTCTTTTTTTCAGCTCTATTGAGGCATAATTGACAAAATTATAAGATATATAAAATGTATATCATAATGATCTGATAATGTATATATTGTAAAATGTATCCTCCCACACAGTTAATCTAGTTAATTAACACATCTTTCACTACATTTATGCTATATAAATATATAAATTTAAGTATATATATGTGTGTGTATGAGTATGTTACCACCTAAGTTCTATTCTCAAGAAATTTCAATGATACAATACAGTGTTATCAACTATAGTCATCATGTGGTACATTAGATCTTCAGACATTATTCATCTTGCTTTTCTTTTTAAAGTATCAATCATTACCTCACATTTTAATATTTATTGTTGACCTGCATCTCACCTACTAGAATGCAAGTTCCCTGAGGGCAGGCATTTGTTTTCTCTTATTCACCACTGTTTCCCCAGCATCTAGATGAGTGCCTAGAACCCAAGAGAACCCCATTCAATAAATATTTGTGAAATTAATAAATTATGGCATTCCACTAATGATCAGGAATGTAATTAGATCAACTAACACAACTCATATACTAAGGAAGTGTTATATAGTATTTTTTTACAACTGGTAACCAAAAGCACGGAGAGAAAAACATTTTTCAACTTTTTCCATTAAATCTCCTTCACTTGTGCTCTAGGGTATAATCACAACAAACAATAATATAGAAAATGTTAGCATTAAAGGCATTCCACACAATAGCACCTGTATCACCCTTTGTTTCCTTTTTACCTGTATATTTTGGATTTCCAGCTCCTCTAGTCTCAATGGCTATATGTGTGGAAAATGTTTAATCCCTTACATTTAAATTCCTTTTGAATATGATCTTGTCCTTTCCTTGGAAAGTTAAGTGGAGCCTAAAATTTGGGAGAATACTAATCCTATGAATTATTTGTTCTGATAATAATATCATTCCATTATAGGCTCTTTTGACATATCTTAATATAGTCTAAATTTAAAACTACTTGGAATGTTCAAAGCAAAAGACAAGTGCTCTAATTCTTGATAACTAAGGAGGCATTAGAAACATCAGCTCTAAAATTCAGCAGACAATATTTAAGAAAACTAGCTTTCCTTCCTTATTGTTCCCAGAGTATGAAAGATTATCTTTTAGCAGAATGCTCCAGGGGGCCAACTGTGTACAGAAAGGGTTCCTAATTAGGATATCAAGCCTATAGATATATAAGCCCCTATGGATGAAGTCTGAGAGCCACTCAACTTGTGTGTCAAAATCGGAGGAAAGAATATGGTAAGTTTGTGGCAGCTAGTTAGGTTATGCATCTTAGCATTTATCCTTGCGAAAACCGTAGCATGACTAATAAAAAAGAGGGGGTCTCCATAAATTATAAACATCGAGCTTGTAGAAAGAGAGTAAGACCCTCAAATTTCATACAAGCAGGGACATATGTAACTATATTAGGTATATGTAACTATATTAGGTTTAATCGTGTCTCCAAAAAATCATATCCCCCCAGAACCTGTAATTATAAACTTATTTGGAAATAGGGTCTTTGTAGATGTAATCAAGTTAAAATAAAGGCATACTGGATTAGGGTGGGTCCCATTCGGATGTCTACTAAGAAGAGGGAAGTTTGGACACAGATACGTATAGAGGGAAGACATCCATATGAAGACAGAGGCAGAGATTGAAATCATGTAACCACAAGCCAAGGCATGCCAAAGATTGCTGGCAACCACCAGAACCTAGAGGTGGCAAGCAAGGATCTTTCCCTAGATTCGTTGGAAGGAGTGTGTCTTTGTTTGCAGCTTAGTTTTGGACCTCTAGCCTCCAAAATGGTTAGATAATAAATTTTTGTTTTCTAAGCAATCCGTTTTGTGGTAATCTGTTATAGTAGCCCAAGGAAACTAACAAAGCAACTAAGACAAAACCTCTATGACTATAGACAAGGACACATGGAGAGTGTGGAAGGGATCTAGAGCTGATAATTCTCAGAAATAAACAGCAAATATTCAGTTTCAGAAAGAGATAATTGTACACTAAGTGGGAACCCTTTGTAAAGACTGAAGTCAGACGGAAAGCTATCATAGCAGGGCATCAAAGAAAGAAATGATAGGAAATGGCCAGGGGAAACCAGAGAAGACAGATCTCAGAAATTTCTTCTTGCCACACAGTCACAAAAGGTCACATATTGCATAATCCTACGTATATGAAATGTCCAGAATAGCAAATCTATAAAGACAAAGAATAGATTAGTTACACATGTGAGGGGGGAATGGGAGTGACTGCTAATGAGTATAGGTTTCATTTTGGGATAATGAAATTTTCCAAAATCAGACTATGATAATAGCTACAGAACTCTGTAATATATATATTTTTAAGGCCATTGGATTGTCCACTGTAAACTGGTGAACTTCATGGTTTATAAATTGCATCTCAGTAAACTTATTAAAATAACAAAATAAGTGATACAATGATAAAATTTTAAATATTGATATTGGAAAGACACACCACCTTATGAAGAAAAAAAAAGTTACTCAGAACATCAAGACATATACTAGTAAAATTATAACACTTTAAAGATAACGAATAATCCTTTGAGCACCTAGCCTGAAAGGTCCACTTTTCACAATGGGTCAAGTAACAGACTAGCATCTATCTGGCTGCTGTGTTTCTCAATAGTAGCATCCAGAGCCATAGAAGAGCACCTACAAGGTACTCAGGGTAGTTTTCATTTTGTCATTGCCAAACCTTAGGATATTTATTAGCTTTTCTGCATTCACTTCCATCAAAACTAACATTCTAGAAAAAACTCAATGAATTTCAGGGCTTTCCTTTAGTATTAATAACCAGATATACCTGTGTTTCTAAGAGCAGACCCTCTGGCCAAATGGCATCCTACCACTGTGGACAGATATCGCTGGATTGTTAGGCTGCTTCATTTGCTGAATGTCTCATCTGACAGGATCCACAGTGTCCTGCCCAACCTTTCCAATTAGGCTTATTTTTGTTTTACAATGTAATAAATACCTCTGAGCTTGTTATTCTATCTTACAAATGAATTGCTATGAATTGCTTATTATTCAAAAAGATTCCAGCAGCTTTCTTAAAAATTAAAATTAATGTTTGTCTCTTGGGAATAATCAAAATATGTGTCCATTATAATGCAGTTTGAAGAACAAATCAACTTCTTTTTTATTCTATTAAATTTTAAATCATTATATTAAAATACTGCATTGTTGAAAAAATAACTCTAAATCATTCCGTAAAGTCACTTAGAAATAATCTTCTAGAAGCATAATAATAGCCATGATTTTTTTCACGGAAGTAGAATCAACTTATACACTTCACACACCAAGGGATCTTAGAGACTATGTCATCTAACCTCCTCATTGTACAGGTAAACACATTTGGCCCCTAGAGACTCTATGACAGCTAAACAATTATAGGGCTGGGACCAGATCCGGATTTTGATTGCTTGTCTAATACTCTTTACACTTCCCCATAACCTCCTCTCTTTCTCTGTTTAGATCTGTACTCACAAGCATTATTTAATTAATTGAGCAAATATTTATTCATTGTCCACTGTGTGCTAGTTATTCTTTGAAATTCAGAAGATGCAGAGGTAGAGAAGACAGATAAGGTCCATGTCCTCAGCAAGCCCCTATTTCCTGACCTCACATGGCTTCTGTAAATTTTCATTTAAATACTCAGCCTCCCATTCCTCTTTCCTTCACCATTTCTTTCCAAGATCCACTTTCTTCAGGTATTCTTGACATTCCCATTCTAAATATCACTGGGCCATAAGCCTGAGGCAGGTCCTCTAGGAAGCCTTCTCTGTTCCCCTCATTGTCCTGTCTGGGCTATGTGCCCTTGCTCTATGGTTGCTTAACACTGTGGGCTTACCTCTGTCAGGGCACCATTACTTGGAAAGGTATTCATCTCCTTACTTGTCATTCCTTCCTCTTAAACTGTAACCTTCTAGAGGATAGGGACTTGTGTCACGTCTGTTCCAGTATCTTTAGTATCTGCATAGTACCTGGAACAGAATGAGTGCTCACTAAATATTTGTTGTTGATTAAACTGAAAATTGTCTTAATAAACATAAGGTCTTATATGGACCATCTACATCTCACTGTAAATGAATTTAAACAAATGAATTGTTTCTCCTAGGGTTGTTTGTATCTTATTAGCTCCAAACTAATCATTAGAAAATAATATCAAAAATATCCAATTCACTTCTAGGACTACTTTCTTCTCCATCCTGATGTCATGTTGCTCCACATAATCTCTCAGCTGTGGACAGCTCATCTCGATGGGAAAACACAACCCTCTTCTCTGCTCAACCCAGGATAAGATCCTGACGTTAGATTTTAACACACGAGAGACAGGCTTCATTGGACTTCTAAGGAAATTTCTTTGATTTTCTGTTAAATGCCAAAAATGTTTTAAAAATTGCTGCATGACGACTTTCAGTGTAAAAAAATCCACAGATTAGAATGTGGGTGCTTATTAGATGCTACTTTCAGAGTTGAGCTTCTATGTGTGATGGACTGAAGGTCTACGGTCTAGTCCCAGAAACAGAAACAATAACAAAATCCGCAGCACCAATATAAAAATCCACACATCCCAGTTTAGTTATTACCCAGGCTAATTTATAACTCTTTCTCAGCTGGAATCTGATATGTTAGAGTCAATAGATTCATTCAGATCTAAACTTTTATCTTTTCACTGGGGCATGCTCTCTAATTGAACACTGCTTACACTTTGTATTGGGAAAGGAAAAACACTCCAGGATGTCTTTGCATTAAAGGGAGCTATGGGGGGTGTACTACATAATTATCCTTGAATTGTATTACATGTAACTCTATAGGACACACTAAAATTTGGCCCACTATCTACTAAATACAAAGAAAAATGTCAATGCTCCATCTATTATTTTAGGCAGATGTGTATATATATAAATATATATATTTCATATGATATTATTTAGTCATGCCGTGAAAAAAAATTATCATTATTTTCTCAAACAAATCAATGCCTGCTTTAAAATACAAACATAATTTCTTCATTTTTCTCAATTGTTAAGTTTTAGGTATTATTCCAATTATTAGCAGGAATAATCCCTTGGTATTCTTTCTGTGTTTAGCCTCAGTACCACTCAGAGTAATTCTAAATCAGGGGAATAGTTTTTGAAGGTCCCTCTTGTTTCTTCCCTTCCTTCAGGAATTCCAAGTTGAGTTCATCAGGCTTCTGTCTGGCAGTGAAGGAGATCTTACGCATTTTAATGACATATTCTCCTAATAATACAAGTAGAGTTATAAGGAAGAGGGTAATATAAGATATAATTAATGCAATTATTAATAAACATTTATAGAGAATGGAATTTAGCACTGGAGAGACCAGAATTAAATCCATCATCTTCCACATATTGTATTATTAATTTAAGGCTCAGTTTACACACAATTAAACCATTTGGCATTTAATTTTTTTAATTTTTACTTTTTTAAAGATTTTATTTATTTATTTGACAGAGACACAGAGAGAGGGAACACAAGCAAGGGAAGTGTGAGGGGGAGAAGAAGGCTTCCCACTGAGCAGGAAGCCCGATGTAGGGCTCGATCCCAGGACCCTGGGATCATGACCTGAGCTAAAGGCAGACGCTTATCAGCTGAGCCACCCAGGCACCCCCAATTTGGCATTTTAAATGTGAAACATGTCAAGGCTCTAAAACACTGTCTTTCACACATGGCTCAATGAATTATGTACCTTAGCCCTTAATTCATGCTTCATGACCAACAATGTACAATGTCATAGGGTACAGTGAAGTTAGACATCTCTAATTCAAAATGGCAGGCATTCCAAAGTCTTTAAAGTCCTACCTAAACTATCCCTTCAGGCAACAATTAAGACTGACTGCAAATAAATTTACTCACCATTCTATTCTAGCAACTCAGTATACTGATCTGGGAGATACAAAAGAGTTTGAAACTCAGCGTCTGTTGTAAAAAAAATCTGAATCTGGTCAGACAAATAACATAAATACAAAATGTAGTGAATAGTGCAAGGTTGAATACCAGTTGCTTTTCAGGTTTACAAGTCTATAAATATAAATGCAAGTGACTGGAGAGGGTTCTAAACTTACTATATATATATATATTTTATATATTATATTATATTATATATATAATATATATATATATATTTTTTAATTTAAATCCTCTTTTTCCTTTCTTCTCCTAATGTTCAATCTTAACCCCATTAATTAATCTCTCTGGGCATCAGTTTCTTCCTCTTTAAAATGAGAGGATTAAAATTGACATGGCATTTTTCAGCTCTAAAGTTCTGTGATTATGCCTAGAGGAAATAATTCCAGAGGTCTGGGGAGTAAAAAAGGGTCCATGGAGCACTTGAAATGAGCATTGAAAAGTGAGTTGAAATCTGGCTGGGAAAAGCAGGTGAAGATAGCATCCCACATGAGAAAGTACTGTGAGCAATGGCTCTTGATCAGACAATTCCAGACAAGTTTAAAAGAACAATGATGGTGATGAAGATGATGATGAAGATAATGCAAAATATTTTAGATTAGAGCGATATATCACAATGTACCATCTGCCATTCCATTTTGAGCAATTCACCCCTCAGGCAATTACTGCACTCGCCAGATTTTACACAAAATGTACAATACAGTTTTGCTCAAATAAAAATCATCTAAAATTGAATGCTTTTGCCCCAACAACAACAACAAAGTGTGATGTCTTCATTAATATGTTAATTTGCCCATTTCCTATCAGAATAAACATAAAGGCCTCATACACAGGTTGACCCAATTAACACTCTACACTTAACTTTAAAGAGTACCATCTCAAAAACTGCTGTGTGAAAAGAATGATACCTGGGGTGATTTAAGATTTCGTGGAAAATGGGATTAAAGGAATAGACCTGTGAAAAGGCTTAATACTGTTTTCAATTACCAAAATAAAAATCAGTAACACATTACATAAAGACAACATCAATGACTTATATCAGTAATACTGAAGCTTTCACTATTACTCTCTCTGCCATATTCTGATCGTGAGAAACATCTCATGATTTTCCTTCATCCAAAATTTCAATTCATCTGTATATGTATACTTTATTATATGTTAAGCACATATTAAAAAGCATTCTTTTCTGCACCTGGTCCTTTTCCCAGAATGCCTCATACCATTCTGCACAATTCCCATTGTTAAGTCCTGCCATGTTCTCAGTGATGCACAGTGACTAGGTTTTCCAACATTAGCAAATAAAAATACAGAATGCTAAGTTAAATTTCAAAGAAACAATAAAAGCAAGTACTTGAGCAAATATTTCTGAAGCCTTCTCCACAAAATTCAAAATAGAGATTATTAGCTTCCTCACAGTAAAGCCTTATCAAAGCACAAACCCAGAGCCTCTCTCTTTAGAGCAACCTTTACTGCTTCCAGCCCACGCAATCCTAGAAGTTCTAAGGCATTGGCTATCTTTCTTATATTGTCCTTTCCCTACCCTGCCCCACTCTCTGCAAAGTTTCAAGCCTATTACCCACCATTCTGCTTTATCTACATTTTCCCTTTTCCAAAATCCAGTATTCTCTTTTTCTAATTATGTTTAACAATTTGCATCATCTGCTCTCACATTCTTGTTGAAATGTAGACAGAAGAAAATTTGCTTGTATTCTCCAAAATTTTTGCATAAAGAGAACTTGCATTTTGAAAGAGTTATCTTATTTAAGTATCTGTAGTTTTCTTTGACTTGGTCAAAATACAAAGAGAAAAGATCATATATATTTATATAAAAATTATTATCAGCAAATTACTGCTACAATATATATTGAGTTTCCAAATGTCATTCACTTTATTTACATTAACATTTCTGAACAAACAACTCTGATTTTGCCATACACTAAGGGCCAGCTCTTGAAACTTGCAGGGTGATATAAAGGAAATTTAGTTCAAGTCCTCAAGGGTGAAAAAAGATAGCTTTAGTGTATGAAAATCCTGGACCATTTCCAATACAAAACTTTAAGAAGTACTGAATTATTCATTTTTATTTGGAAAATATTATGGCCTAACAGCTGAACAAATAAAACAGCATGTTAAAATTGCAGTTATTGGTATCTAAAAGCATAAAAATGGTTTTTTAACTGTTATGAGAGCTTTTTACCTCATTTTACAAACTGGTAATGTTCCAATAAGAGTCCTTCAGATCTACAAAAATGAGGCAAGTACAAGTGGCAAGATACGGAACTGAGAGCAGAGACTTTGGTAGAAGCCACAAGCTTTTTAACAGAGACCCTGTACCTCTGTTTTCTCTTCTGAAAATTGGAGACAGTCACTTCTCCAAGAGTTTGGGCTGAAGAAGAGAGTGGAATAGGTCTTCCTGCCTCAATCTCCTTCTTTCTTTCTCGGTCCACATTTCAGCCATGGCACAGGATTTAAAACTGTCAATTTTTCAGAAATGAGGTCTTGAAGGAATGAAGCAGGATGAGTGGAGAGAGAAGGGGAATCAGTGAAAGGAGAGAGGGGAAAGGAGAGGTTGGATTTCAGCAAGCCAGAGTAAGGCCCTGCTTTAGTCCTTCTCCATATGCAGCTGAAGGAGGTCATGAGAGTTGAAAGTCCCCAATCTTTTGTTGTTGATGACATTTTCAGAGTCACAAGATTTCTCCTCAGATTTTTCTCTCTAAATCCACTCCCCCCCGCCCCCCGCCTCCAGGAATAAGGAGGCCTTGGCCACTTTCATTTGTTACATTAGGAAAGAAAATAAAACAAAACAAAGGCTTTGAACCTGTACTGGGATTGAGGGTACTTCTTCAAGCTGGTGTCCCTTAAACATTTATTGTATATGTATTCAATGCACAGTGGAGAAGGGAAGGTCTCTAAGGAGAAAGAAAAAGCAGGAGGACCACTAGTGACAATTGGTATTTGATCCTTCTGTTGGACCTCCAAGCAGTTGAGCTCTGAACTCAGCCAGAGAAGGGAAGGTTACCCAGATCAGCCCCCACTGGAAGCCTAAATACTATACTCTGATGCTGGGAGATGGGGGACCAGGCATCAAAGGACCCCTTCCAACTACTTACACTCTCTGAGAGTTCTTGTAAATATACTTTTCCATACATTCTTAGTGATGTTTAGTGCCCCTAGTAGACTGTCATTTGGCCTGCCCCTTGAGGATCTTGGCAAGGCAATGCCTTGGACCCCATTCATGACACTTATCTTACAAGGGGTGGAGGGGCTCAGGACATAACTATGGCACTGAAGTCTGTATTAAGACTCTCTAACATGGGTTGCTGAATTACAACAGGTGTTTCCTGTATTATCTAGCAGTGCTGAGGTTTAAAAATGACTGCAAACTGTATGTATCCTTATTGACTAGATTATGTCTTTGAAGAAGGCTGTGAGGAGACTAAGAGGTTTTTTGTTTGTTTTTTGTTTTTGTTTTTAATAAAAGAAGTCTGTAATATAATGGGAGTTTAGTAAATGGCAGCTTATATTTATTTCAGTATTTCCAGTACCTAGAACAATACCTGAATTGAGACATTCATGAAATATTTGATAAATGGGTGAAAGTAAATCAGCTTAAATGTGATAGTAACTTCTTTTCCTATTTGGGTTGTTGCATTATTTCTTTCAAGTTTAAATATCTATGTTGAAATGCCATGCTAAAGATAAAGTTACAAAGTATGTTCTTCTTTGACCCATAATCTGCTAAACAAATCTGAAATATTATTGTTGTTAGCCCCTTTTAACTTAGTGGAGGGTTCTGAACCAATTGATATAAGCAGAAATATGATTAGCAATTTCTTTCTTTCTTACCAAATTGGTTAAGAAATCACCTTAGGTCGGGGCGCCTGGGTGGCACAGCAGTTAAGCGTCTGCCTTAGGCTCAGGGCGTGATCCTGGCGTTACGGGATCGAGCCCCACATCAGGCTCCTCTGCTATGAGCCTGCTTCTTCCTCTCCCACTCCCCCTGCTTGTGTTCCCTCTCTCGCTGGCTGACTCTCTCTCTGTCAAATAAATAAAATATTAAAAAAAAAAAAAAAAGAAATCACCTTAGGTGAGTACACAATTCAATCTTGCCTTGTTTTCATGAAATCTCATTCTGTTCTTTTTGACTCTTGAATGAATGATTACAAGTCTGAGATTCAGAGACAGTTTAAAGGATGCATTTTAATTGACTGAAACTTTATGTCATAAGAAATATACATAAATTGATATTAAGTGATTAACCATTTATTGAATACCTAAAGAATAAAAGATATTATTAATGACCACCTGCTTTACTCTAGGCATTTTTGATAGTATTCTATTTTTATAAAACTGTGTAAAGTAGACATTATTAAATTCATTCACCTAAAACAGAAACAAAGTGAGGAAAATGTGCTAAGTAACTGCTGGGGTAAATTGGAGAACTCAGGCCACCTTGAGAAGGTGACTTCTAGGGTGCTGGGTGGCTCAGTCAGTTAAGCCTCTGACTCTTAATTTCAGCTCAGGTCATGATCTCAGGGTCCTGGAGCCCTGCACTGGGCTCTGCACTTAGCTGGGAGTCCGCTTGAGGATTCTCTCTCTCCCTCTCCCACTGCCTCTCCTCCTGCTCAAACAGTCTCTCTTTTTCTCTCTCAAATAAATAAGTCTTTAAAAAGAGAGAGAGAGAAAGAGAAAGAGAGAGAGAGAAAAGGTGACTTCTACTCAATCCCAACCAGTTGGGGCAATGAAGGAAGATCCTAGTTTGCTATCACTTTTGACCTTTCAAGAAAAGCCAGAAATTGGGTTTTTTATGTGATACCGTCCAAATTTTCTAATGTTGTCAATTAGTTCTTTTGAAGAACAACAAAAAAATCAACAACACTGAATAGTTGAGGCCAACACAACTGAAGGTCCCTATCCCATCCACAGCATTGCAGCTTTTTAAGGCTGTATGAATTCATTTTCCATAATACTGTGCTGAGTCAATTGCTCCCTTTGCTTAATGATTTGTTTCATGTGCTATCTGCCTATGCTCTGACTTAGGCAAAACCAAATGAAGTTGGTACTCGAAACATTATCTCAGTAAAAACAAAACAAAATGATAAAAACAAAACATCTGTGTCTCAATATTAGATATTGCCACAATAATGCTACCCATCAAACAACTATAAAATATCCATGCCACACAACAAAGAAGCATGTATCTTTTGCCCAGAAGTTTGTGGATCAGTGGTTTCTTAAAGGCTATACTTGAGACTGGTAAACTAGTTTCTACTTACATATCATTGGTCAAACAAATCACATGGTTAAGCCCAAAGTCAAGGGATGGAAAATTCACTCTTCAAATGATAGGCAAGCATATGGATGCAGGGAGGGAAGGAGGTTTGGATCCAAGCATCCAGTCTACTATAGTTCCTTGCCTTGATACTAGATGTAGTCCACTGATTGGATCAAAAACATGTTAGGGTCATTCCCAAAAGTATTTTCTGGATCATCTGGGATTTTTCTTTCTCTTATTTGACAACTAACACTTTTTGTATTATATCGATTCTCTCTTGATGTTCCCATTTCTCACTAATACTCCATAATCTTGTCATTTTTATTTTATGGTCTTTTTAAGAAAACTGATTTAATTGTCTGTCTTATTTTTTATACACTACTACCTCTGATTATAATGTTTGCCTTCCTTAAAAGCCCTAATGTACTAAAAAATTAGCAAACAACAACAAAAAAAGCCATTAAATAATTTTACTGAATTAAGTATCGAAACTTAGAACAAAGGAGTAGGAATTAATGTTGTACCATCACAGAAAAATATCTGTATATATTTAAATCTCAGCTCTGCAACCGATTAAAATTTTACTTACTTATTTTTCTGGTGTTTTATCAAAAAAATTTTAAGGTATTTCCTTATTTTGTATGGATTGAGTAAAATTAATAGTACACACATTTTTAAAGAAGCATAAATGTAACAAAAGCAGCATTATGTATCTAAAACTTGAACAATGATTTTACTATTGATAAAAAAATATCCACTCTAAAGAAATTGCCACCTGGAAATGGTTGGGTATGGGCTTATGTATTTATTTTCAAGAATGTTCATTGCTTTTTTCACCACAGTAAACACAGAAAAAAATCTAAAATCCAACAATTCAGAAATTTTAATGTGAATTTCATCATATTCATACAATGGAATGCTAGGTCCCTTTTGAAAGCATACCATTTGAGAATACTAAATTAATGGGTAATGGGCATAACCTAGTTTTAAGGGAGAAAGCACATTTTCAAAATTATATTCAATATCTCTTAGACTTTTGCAAGATTCATGGATTATACTGATATCTAATAAAAGCTACAAACTCTCTACCTAGAAAAATGCACTCACATGCACAAATAACAAAGTGGTTCACAACTTAGAAGAGAGGTTTGAAATTCCAGAAGCCATTTTTGTGATGCTGAGTAAATGAAGCCTGATATACCTTGTGACAAATTTTTTTAAAAAATCTGTATCTATCTCTATTTATTAAAAAAGTTACACACATATAGAAGATGTTCAGGGACTTCAGCAGCAATATGGGCAAAGGTTTTTCAAACAGACTTCCTTTCTCCTACAAACAGAGAAATACTGAGTGACACCAGGTCCATATGCACATATGCATACAAACACACACTGAGCTAGAGAGCTGCACGTGATAGAAGAAAGAGGACATCTACAGGTGTAGAAAGAAAGTGGGAAGCCAAATCCAGAAGAGGAACAATCACTGATATAATGATAGTCTGTTGAAGTTTCAGAGGAAGAACTAAACTCTTGTCCTCGGTTTTTAATGCTTTTGCAGAAAGAAGATGTGACCTCTAGCCTCAGCTAAGCAAGAGATCCCTGCACAAAGGAGGTCTTCCTTGGCCAAGGAATTTGATGGAGTTTATTTCATTTTATTATTTTTATTTTAAATGATAAGGCAATTTTTATTTATTTATTTTTTTATCCGGTCACATCGGACTCAGAGGTTTAGGATGTTCTTGACGATGCACAAAATGCAAGGCAGTAAACTCTGTTCTAAAAGAATAGTCACCACAGTCTAAAAATAAACATTGCCAATAACAGATTTGCAACTGGCTATGCCTAAGTATGGTGAGAAGACTTTAGAGGTGAGATAATGCAATTTTATATAATTCTTATTTTTTGTTAGTATTCTTTTTATTTCTGCCTTCCTCCAAATAAATCAAAAGTTCACAGATATTCATTGGTTAGGGATTCTTACTGCTTTTACAGATAAACACTGTGTTTCCTCAAGGAAATATTTTAAGTGTAGTCACAATTTTATCCAAGCAATTTTCAATATTTTCCAGTTAAGTTAAAAGCAAAAGTGAGGTCACTGCAAAAATACACCTGCCACTGTACATCTAGCATAGCTGAGCAATAATGCATGAGTGAATACTTCCCTTTGCCCAAAGCCAGTCGTTTGAGAGAACCTTGAATAAGCATTTCATGCACAAGCAACAGAGGCAGACAGAGGGTAGTTGCATGGGTCACTGCAGAACGCACTGAGATTGGCTTACCTGCTGAATATTTTTAGCATGTTCTAATTCAGTGAAAAACTGTTTTAAATACAGCCTCTAAACCAAGATCTAGTCAAGATCCCACCAACAAGCAATTATCAACAGAATTTCATTATAAACCATGGTATCAAGGCTGAGTTATAAAACAAGGCACCTTACTGTGTACCTTTTAGGGCAAAATGGTGAATACTTGGTAAAAATGTGCTAATTAGTATAATGTAGAAATCTTAGGTAGTTTTAAAAATATAAGCAGTAACAGAAATACCTGGCTGATTCTCACATGTGGTTTAAAATCAGTCTCCTCATGTTATAACCAATATAATATCACGGGTTCTGGAGTCAAACTGACTGCAGTTTAAATCCATTCTCCACTCTAAGTGCCAGTATAACTTTGAACAAGTTACTTAACTTACTTCAGTCTCAGTTTCCTCATCTTAGAAAGGAAGGAGCCATCCTCTCTTAGGGTAGTTTTGATGATTGAAAAAGACAATGCACATAAAGGGCTTAGTGCTGTGTTGGATACAGTAATCAATAATGTGAGTTATCTTCAAATAGCTCTCTCAACTTCCTTTATATGTACCACATCATTCTGCTTCCAGTCACTGCTAAAATGTTCCATGTTCCTTTTATATGTAACCACATACATTTCCAGGATGTCTGATGTGAGTAGGCAAAACTTCAGGAGACACTAGGACACTATGACACATGTCTCTCAGTAAGAAATGGAAATGATATCTACCATTCATTGAGGAAGTAATTCATGGAACACAATATTAGGCCTCATATACATTAGATTAATCAGTTCTTATAATCATTATTTTCTTCTTTTTATAGATGATGAAAAAGAGGAATCCATTGAAGCTAATCACTGGCAGAGCCAGACTTCACATTGAGAGGTCTCAGAACCTAAATTCAGGCTGCCCACTTCCAACAGTGTCTCTGTTATGGGTTAAATTGTGTCCTCCTCCTACCTCCCCAAATTCATATGTTAAAATCCTAACCCCAGGTACTTAAGAATGTGAGCTTATTTGGAAATAGGCTCATTGCAGATACAATTAGTTAAGACAAGATCATACTGGATGAAATAAGAAGGGCCCCTTTTCCAACATGAACGATATCCTCATAAAAAGGGAAAATTTGGATACAGACACACACACAGGGAAAATGCCATGAAAAGTTAAAGAGACCGAGAGATCAGGGTGATGCAGCAGAAGCGCCAAAGATTCTAGGAAACCACCAGAAGCTACAGGACACTCTCCATCACAGCCCTCAGAAGGAAATCAACCATACTAACATTTTGATTTTTAACTTCTAGTCTCCAGGACTGTGAGATAATACATGTCTATTGTTAACGCCACCCAGTTTGTGGTACTGTTATATCAGCACTAGCAAACTAATATAGTCTCCTTCAGTATAATAGGTCTCCTCTCTTCTCTTTCCCTTTCATGATTATTCCTGCTAACATTTAGAATACCAGATCATTTTATTTTTGAGGGCTTCCAAAAACTAATTTAACTTATTAGAAAAAATGATCATGAAATTCCATAACTATGGTAAACTAGGCTGCTCAGAACACCTCCCTTCTACAGACAGAGAAATACTGGATAAAGTAAACAAACAAAAAATGTTTTAGACAGTTAAATTTAGAAGAGACAAATTAGGTAGAGACAAGGAAAAATTAAGTGAGCTGAAAACAGAACTGAGGGAATTACCCAGAATTCAGCTGAAAGAAACATTTAAAGATAAGAGAAGTTAATACATGAAGGGTATGAAAAGAAGTTACAATATATGTGCAATAGCAATTCTGTAAGAACAGAAAAGAGAGATGAGGGGAGGGAGAGCAACACTCAAAATGCAAAAGAATGAAAATTATCCATAATTGAAGACATGAGTCCTGAAAGAGCGCAATGAGTGTTAGATAAAGAACAAACCCATACTTAACATTTCATTTTTGAAAACTTCCTGAATGTGCAGTGCCTGAGTGGCATAGTCGGGTAAGCATCCAACTCAGTTTTGGCTCAGGTTGTGATCTCAGGGTCCTGAGATCGAGCTCCACATTGGGTTCCATGTTCAGCCTGGAATCTGCTTCTGCTCAAGTTTCTCTCTCTGTCTCTCTCTGCCCCTCCCCCCTTCACATGCATACTCTCTCTCTCTCTGAAATAAAAAAGTATTAAAAAAACCACTTCCTAAATGTAAAAGACAAATCCCCTAAAATTCCTAAAGTTCAAAGCCTACTATATTGATGACAGCCTTACAATCAACCACAATGAAGAGAAGACAGAGGAAGAGTACATTTAAGGTGTTGAGAGCAAGTATCAGTCACGCTAGAATTGCATATCCAATTGGGCTTTCGATCAAGAGTGAGAGCAAAATAGACATTTTCAGTCAAAGGCAGAAAGGATTTACTACTCACAGATCCCACTGAAAGGGTATTAATAGAAATACTTCAAGAAAACAAAATTTAACTCGGAAGGAAATGGAGAGTATGAAATAAAATAGTGAGCAAAGAAATTAATGAATGTGTTGGCTATGCAAAGCATGGATAATAATGATTAAGTCTGAGGTCTTAAATTCAAATACAGACATGAAAGATGGGAGCAGGGATTGCATTTAAAAGGTTTAAGGTCTTTGTGTTTGGGGGAGTACAACAGAAATATTTATTAAGATTAGACAAGGTGAAGACGGGTATTTAAGACAAGTAATTAATCATTAAATTTAAGACTAATACTAAAAGAATAAAAAAATGCATAACTTCAAATTAATAGAGGAAGCAAAGAATACAAAGAAAACGACTAATAAAAAAGAATGGGAAAATAATTAAAAGGAAACAAAGCATAGTATAAAAAAAAGCATACTACAGAAAACATAGCATAAGGAATATATCGAAATATATTCACAAAAATACAGGTGGATAAAACTTCCCTATTTAAAGTCAGACATTTTCCAATTGTATTTCTTAAAGGTATAACATGCTTACAAGAAGACATGGCTAAATATAAAGTTTTTCTCAGTAACGTTGAAATTAAAGATATAAAAAAGAAGATACTCCAGATCATACCAACCTAAAAAAGGTTTTGTAGCAATATTAAAATGAGACACAATTGAGTTTCAGTAAAATATATTGATGAGGGTTATTGCGAGTACGTAAGCTACACAGTGGTGGGCATTTTATTTTCTGCTGTATTGATCAATATATCCTAAGTGTCTAGAATATTACCTGGCACATAAGTACTAAGAAATGTTTGTTGAGTGAATGTTGAATGAATACTAACAGAAAAAAAGATTATCAGGGAGTTAGTACAGTTCTGAATCTATATGTAATTAAAGATTTAGCCTCAAAATATAAAAGAGCACATATTATATGAATATGATTGAGTACACACACACACATGCAGGTTTTTAGAAAAAGAAAAAAGAAGGGAAGAATTTGTAAGAAACTGTGAACCTTGTAAAGAAATCCTCACTACCACCTGCCACACTTTGCCACCTGTTGGAGCTAGACAATGTGACTGCTAAATTACACGTACAGTGACTCAATCCGATAACACTGTTGTGCAGTGTCATGCTTTCATTCTCATCTTTGCTTATTTAATAACAGCATGAGGTGCACAGATAAATCAGTCATCTTGTTTAGCTGAGTCCCTTATGCTAAAAGGACAAGGTGATCTTCAAGTTCTGTTTTCAGTGTGATTATGTTGCCATCTCCTCCACATTCTTCAATAGCATCTGGTGAGCATGCAATGTGAATTGTTAATTCAGCTCTAGCTGTAAAATTAGTCCAGGTTCAGCAGAGAGCGTAGGAGCAGCTGGTAAACAATAAGAGATCCCACAGGCTCCACTAGCTTATTTACTTCAACAGGATGCTTAACTCATTTCTTTCCTCATTGTTTTCTCTTAGTAATGCTGCAAAATTTGGCCAGGGTTTCTAGACAGAAACCTAGGGTGATAGTGTATGTAGGGGGGGAAGAGATTCCAATTCAAAAGAAGTAGCACAAGCAAAGGGAACAACCAACAAAACTACAAAGCAGCCTATGGAATGGGAGAAGATATTTGCAAATGACATATCTGTAAGAAATAGGCAGAAGACATGAATAGACATTTTTCCAAAGAAGACATACAGATGACTAACAGATGCATGAAAAGATGCTCAACATCACTCCTCACCAGGAAAATACAAATCAAAACCATGATAAGATAACCACCTCACACCAGTCAGAATGGCTAAAATTAACACAAGAAACAATAGGTGTTGGCAAGGATGTGGAGAAAGGGGAACCCTCCTGCAGTGCTGGTGGGAATGCAAACTGGTGCAGCCACTCTGGAAAACAGTATGAAGGTTTCTCAAAAAGTTAAAAATAGAACTATCCTACAACCCAGCAATTGCACTATTAGGTATCTACCCAAAGGATACAAAAATACAGATTTGAGGGGGAACATGCACCTTGATGTTTAAACCAGCATTAACAATAGCCAAACTATGGAGAGAGCCCAGATGCCTGTCAACTGATGAATGGGTAAAGGAGATGAGGTATATATATATATATACAATGGTATATTACTCAGCCATCAAAAAAAAAACAAAAAAAAAAAACAAACGAAATCTTGCCATTTGCAACAAGGTGGATGGAGCTAGAGTATTATGCTAAGCAAGTCCATCAGAGAAAGACAAATACCATGATTTAAACCATATTTAGAATTTAAGAAACAAAACAGATGAACATAGGGGAAGGGGGAAAAAAGGAGTGAGGGAAATAAACCATAAGAGACTCTTAAAGATTGAGATCAAACTGAGGGTTGATGGAGGTGGGTGGAGGATGGGTTAGGTAGGTGATGGATATTAAAGAGGGCACTTGTGATGAGCACTGGGTGTTGTATGTAAGTGATGAATCACTGAATTCTACTCCAGAAACCAATATTGTACTATGTGTTAACTAAAATTTAAATTAAAAAAGAAAAGAAAGAAAAAAAAAGAAATAGCAACTCTGAAAAAAAGTTTGGTAAGACTGGAAACACAGACTCTTACTTTCTCTCTTTTCCTGGTTATAGTTATAACTATATGGCTATAGTCATGATGAACTCACTTTTTAAACCATTTTTCAGTCCTCTGCCTATTTCTTCCACATACTACAGAGAAACCATTTCAATGCCATTATCAGTCCCATAACAATTTTTTATCTGTTTGCTTAATGAAGGAATGATCTCAGCCACTAGGACTTAGGTAACAAAGATGTAGAGGTACCATCATTATGCACTAAGTGTATAGTTTAAAAATCAGGTTAAATCTATATTTGGGAAGATGAGGTCTGTTTTGCTATCACAAATTGTTCCAGTTTGTGTGTATCTTGTCATTGTAATGTCATAGACAGGAGTCGTGCCCAGGAGGACACCTACTTAACCTATTGAACTGAGCTCTGAATTCTCATTAAGTTTTGTGGGTTTTTTTCATGTTTCAGTTTAAAACAGTCTTTTATTCCTCTAATAGCTTTATTTCCCTAACCTAAGGGCCAAGTCCATACCAACAGCCTTGTTAGAATAAATTATTTGAACAGATTTCTGATAGCATTCAAACAGGTTAAGTAGGAAGTACTACCAGATAATGCCAAAATGAGAAAAAAGGAATAATAAAACCGTAGTTGCTAACATGGATGTAATGCAGTAGCAAGAAAATAAAACAACTCAAACTGTGCAGTATTTCCCAAAAGAAAGTCATTTCATTCCATTATCTAAGATAATATCCAGAATGTCTGCAAAGGAGGTTAGTGGTTAACTTACCTGAGAACCCTGGAAAGAACTCTGTAATCTTTTGAGACAGAGAACACCACGGCTGAGCAGTGAGACAAAAAACAAGCAATTCTCTCCAGAAGGAGGGACATATTTTCTATCACAGATTTTTGTGCTTTGGTGAAATTAGCAGGTCCTTATGAGGATGGTTTAATTAATTAGAAACTCAATTTTCAGAACAACATCCACTGGCAGAACAGTCTCAGGAAAACATCATGGACAGAAAAACAAAGGCAATTTTTATATCGAATTGACTTTCAGGATAGAGAAGAAAATTTCAGATGTTTTGTTATCCAGTTTTCAAAATTATTAAGAGGTCCTGGAGGCCATGTCCATTAATTATGCAAAAAACTAAAGTAACAGCATTGATGAAGCAACAGAAACGGTCTCACCTTTTTGAAACAAAATGCCCACATATGCTCATTAAAATGAAAACTAACTGCATCTCCTTGGGGTATAGCATAAATCATTGCAGGGAGTAGACGACCAAGTTGAGATTAGAGAGAACATACCTAATGGGTTCTTATGGAAAACCAGTCCCAGAGCTGAATCTTGATTCCACTTAAAAGTTAAAATTTCATGTATTCTAAAGTAAGAGTAATATAGGATATATGTTTGTGGTTTGAGAGAGGCCTGGGGACCTGAGGTAGGTGCTTTTCAGAGAAGAGAGAAAAGCTGACAATTGATGTTTAAGCCAGCATTATCGTGGCTGAAGACTGTTACAGTTTGGCTTCATCTGGAAGCAGATGCCAAGACTGAGTTTGGGGTGCAAAATGTTGATTAGGATTCAACCTCTGGGAAAAGAAGGGTAGAAAGAATTAGGCGAGGGAAGAAGTCAAACTGTAATGCTGGCAACAAGCCTCAGGCAAGGAACCCCAGAGCAGATAGTGCCTGTGAGTTGTTTTTCAACAGGCTGAAAAGACTATTCTTGTCTCACTTAGTCGCCAGGTGCTGAAAGGGTAAGAAGGAGAGCAACGTGCCCTTTCCAGCTGACGTGGATCCTGAAGGACGTGGCAGCTGCAAGCCATCTGCTGATAGTTCTCCTAGCAGCTAGACAGCAAGGGCTTCCTTGAAGCAGGATTTGGCTGAGCATGTCCCTGTGTCTACCAGAGGCCTAAAGAGAAGTCCTCTGAGTGATTTTTTGCCATGGACATCCAGAAAACATCAGGACAATGAAGCCTAAGAATCAAATTTAAGTTTTTTAAATTTTATTTTAATTTATATAGCTGATCCTCTCCCCTATCGTGACTAATTAGCCCCAAAGAGTTCTCTTTAGTGTAGGAATCATTTAAAGCACTTGTTGAGAATATAGATAGTAAGCTATGATCCTTCTGGATTCTGAGTCATGGGAGCAGTGATGAGTTCAGGGATTAGCGTCTTTGCTGCTCATCCGTGCTGATGGGAGTGATATGGCGCTGATACCACACACTTGGAGAAAACATTCCTAAAGCTTCAGGAAGCTCTGCCACAGATGAGGGGTCCTGTGCATCAGGGTCTGAAGGAGGAGAGCATTGTCCAGGAAAGGAGGGCAGAAGGGAGAGGATGAGAATGCCCAGTGCAGAGCACGCATGTGCATGTGCACACACACACACGCACACACATAGAGCTGTTAGGGGCAAGCATCATGGGAGAAGCAGGCTTCAGGGCAATTTTGAGAAAATGCGTCCTTCGCCAACCGTTCTGGGGTAGATGATCTTTGGGAGAAGAGAAGAGACCCTTCCAAAACACAAATAATAGGTCAAATGATATATTTAATACATTGGGAAACGACAACTGGACATGAAGATGGAAGGCAAATACAAGACTTCAAAGTATCCAAGTTACCCAAGGGTCTTTAGCAGATTTAATAAGCCTCTAAATTTCCCACTTACAACTTGATCAGCTCAATAAGTGTCTATTTAAACCTATGTTTTACTTAGCTTGTCACCAAATTCTTATAAATCTCCTTTATATCTAAATGTAGAATGGTACAGCTCTGAAGCTGAGAGAAAGTTTTAAGGACCACTTGTTATCCTTCTTCCCGTGTCTTTAAAAGATTTTATTCATTATTAAAAAGACAGTTCTGGATTATCAAGCGCTGGATCTCTTCATTTATGCCTTGTGAATAAATTTGACACATTTATGTAGAGCACTGAATAATTTAGTGAACTGAGGCCACTTGGGACTGAGCAACACTCATATTTGGAGTGCCTTAGAATTTTTATGGATTTTTTTTGTTTAAACCCAGAAATGGTGACAAAAAAATGTATTAACAAAATATGTAGACGTATGAATAAAGTTGCCTACTTAATTTTTCCTTATTTAGTATAAGCCAACTTGCTTTTTATATAACATTCTGCACATAAAATAAACATGCTTGAAACAATGCAGAACATTCATTTTAAATGAAACATATTTTTTTTTTGCTTTTAATCATTAATGTAAAAGAGGTGTTGCTTCACTAATTTTGAATTAATCATATATTAGAATATGGGAAAAAAAGAACGTGGGAGGAGGGTGACATGCTTAAGTTTGATAGCATCTTGATTTTTTGTTAAATTATAAAAACAAATAATTATAATCCGAACAAAAGAAGTTTTAATAATTACCGATGATGGCATGATTTTGACAAGCTCATTTTGATCAAATATAGTTACCTTCTCTGTTATCCAGATACTTCACAAATAAAAAACAACTGTATATCTAGAAATCTTAGATCTAATGCAGTGACAGCCCTCCTGAGTGACTTCTGCTCAGTTGGCACTGGGTTAACTGTGTCTCTGCACTGTTCTCTGTAAACTGCACTGACTGATGTTCCAGGTACACTGAATCTGCTCTGAAGTTGACCACCTACTTAATATACTTATGCACCTGTCTCCATCAACAACTCCTTCCACCAACAAGAGCCATTTGTGTTTGCCAAAGGACCTAGCAGGGAGCCTGTAGCAGACGCTCCCACCTATGTTAATATCTTTCTCTCTCTCTTTCTTTCTTTCTTTCTTTCTTTCTTTCTTTCTTTCTTTCTTTCTTTCTTCTTTCAAGATTTTATTTATTTATGTGACAGAGAGACAGCCAGCGAGAGGTAACACAGCAGGGGAGTGGGAGAGGAAGAAGCAGGCTCCCAACGGAGGAGCCCGATGTGGGACTCGATCCCGGAACGCCGGGATCACGCCCTGAGCCGAAGGCAGACACTTAATGACTGCGCTACCCAGGCACCCCTCTCTCTTTCTTTCTTTCCATAAATAATCCAGAAACTATTAGAGCAAGGAGAAGGAAATTACATTATTATTATTACATTAGAAATGTCACAGGGTAGTATACAGAAACATGTTGAATATAAAAATATCATAATATATAAGAACAGAGACACATTATATATCATATTAATTATGAGAAGAAAACATAACAGAGAATACTGAAAATATAACATTGAGATCGCCTACTGTTTTTGAGCTGTAAGGAGGCTGTAGATGATTATTTAATCTCAATGTCCTCACTTGCCAAATTACAAAAACAGGTCCAGAAGTGTTATTAATATCTATAGATCACTTACTTTGGATCAGGAACTGCGTTGATTAGTTTATATATGTTCTTTTATGTCACTCCCAAAACAATCCT
The DNA here is from genome assembly GCF_017311325.1 of Ursus maritimus. NCBI lineage: Eukaryota > Metazoa > Chordata > Mammalia > Carnivora > Ursidae > Ursus > Ursus maritimus. Next base: position 19,719,317 of record NW_024424119.1, read on the forward strand.
AAGAGAATTGTTATTTGCATATGAAAATTATTTTCTGCATTTTATAGATAAGCAAGGGAGTCTTGCTAAAAGTTATTCAATTATTAGCTGCAAAGATTAAAGTCAATTCTCCCTTACCCCGAAACTCACTTTTTCTGCCTGATGTCAGATTGTATAAAGAGGCCAATAAAGATTTTAATTGAATTGAGGGGAGGCAGACAAGGCAGTGATTCATTTATGTTAACTTTAATTAAGAGAGGGAGTTCCAGTGATAAACCCAATGACTTCAGGGGCCAGGCAGGAGACCTAAATATGTGAAGAAGTAATGGTTACTGCAGTGCATTGTGGGTTTCTTACCTCACCTAAAGGCATTCCTATTCAATTAAAAAAAAAAATGAACGGGCCCAATAAAACATATCTGCCAGAGGGTTACCAATTTACAACTTCTGAAAGGAATCAAAAGCAAGAGATCTGCAAAAATAGGTCTGGAAAACATTTTAGGCTTGGGATGGAGGCAGTATATGTGGAAGGCATAACAAAAAGATAACAAGTTAAAGTAAAAAAAAAAAATCAGGGGATTGGCTGATTTAACCATATCAAAGAACTATTTACTCATCATGTGTAGGGAGGGCAGAGTGTTCAGTGAAGGTAAAGGGAGAGCAGAAAAGGAAAGAAAGGTTTTGGTAGTCTTAAATGCCACCTTAAGTATTTGAATTCTTTCATAATGAGAGAGGGATACACTTAGAGATGTGCCTAAAACTCTCCCACTCTCTGCTAGGTATACTTACCTTATATTAAGTCTTCATAAGAGCCTTTAAAAATTATAGATTGGTTAACTGGGATTTACAGAAGATAAATAACTTTCCCAGTGTCACTATGTAAAAATTGGGAGAACCAAAATTCAGATTGTGTCTGTCTGATTTTAAAAAGAATCCATAAAACACTATGCCACATGGTTTTCTATAGCAAATGCCAGATCTGGACTTCAGTGTGAGGACTTTTGCAATTGGTCAAGGGTTGAGAAGAGAAATCCTCAGTTAAGATGGTGATTATAGGACCAAAAAGATGTATTTGATTTTAAAAAACAAAAAGTCAAGTCAAAGAATGGGCAGAAAACATGAACAGACACTTCTCCAAAGAAGACATATGAATGGCTAACAGACACATGAGGAAATGTTCAACATTGTTAGCCATCAGTGAAATTCAAATCAAAACCACACTGAGATACCACCTTATACCAGTTAGACTGGCAAAAGTTAACAAGGCAGGAAACAACAAATGTTGGAGAGGATGTGGAGAAAGGGGAACCCTCTTACACTGTTGGTGGAAATGCAAGTTGGTGCAGCCAGTTTGGAAAACAGTATGGAGGTTCCTCAAAAAGTTAAACATAGAGCTACCCTATGACCCAGCAATTGCACTACTGGGTATTTACCCCAAAGATACAGATGTAGTGAAAAGAAGGGGCACGGGCACTCCGATGTTCATAGTAGCAATGTCCACAACAGCCAAACTGTGGAAGGAGCCAAGATGCCCTTCAACAGATGAATGGATAAAGAAGATGTGATCCATATATACAATGGAATATTACTCAGACATCAGAAAGGATGAATACCCACCAATTTGCATCAACATGGATGGAACTGGAGGAGATTATGTTAAGTGAAATAAGTCAAGCAGAGAAAGACAATTATCATATGGTTTCACTTATAAGTGGAACATAAGGAATAGCATGGAGGACATTAGGAAAAGGAAGGGAAAAATGAAGGGGAGAAATCAGAGGGGGAGATAAAACATGAGAGACTCTGGACTAGGAAACAAACTGAGGGTTTCAGACGGGAGGAGGGTGGATGGCTTAGCCCAGTGGTGGGTATTAAGGCGGGCATGTATTGCAAGGAGCACTGGGTGTTGTGTACAAACGATGAATCATGGAGCACTACATTGGGAACTAATGAAGTACTGTATGGTGACTATCATAACATAATAAAAAAATATATCACACAAAAAATAAATATGGACTACAGATTTAAAAAAATAATAATGTAAATTACAATAACCAACATAGTTACTGACATATACTTATTATAATCACCTTTATGCCAAGTACTTTTCACATATTAGCTCATTTTATCCTCATAAGAAACCTATTTAATAAGTACTACAATTAACATTATTCTCATTTTACAGATAAGAAAACTGAGGCACTAAACTCTTAAAGTTTAAGCAGATATAAAAGGTAAAAGATGAAATTTTAATCCATCAAATTGAACCAATTTGTTCTTAACCAAAAGTAAAATATAGTGGTCAATTAAGGGAAATGTGAAAAGGGAAAAGATCTTCAGAACCTTTAGTTTTCATTTGACATAAATATGACTTCAGTAGATGAGTTCAGTTAGGTAGGCAGAATGATAATGAGGTCAAATCTCCATGTGCAAACTCTCAAGGACTTTAATCTTCATCCTAAATTGCATTTAGAGTCATACAATCTAATCTCCATCAAGTATATCACAACTTCAGGAAAAATTGGGGAAAACTGGTGGAGCAAACTGACCCAATCAAATAACTCCAAGTGAAGCCTTCCTAGAAAAAGAAAGATAAGTACTCTGATCTTTAGATACTAAACATGTCCCCATTTTCTCTACATACTCCACTGCCTGTTGGCAGGACCCGGAGGGAAGTGGTAAACTAGTTTCCAACTACTTTATGTATAATATCAAGTTTCCCTTCTCCAATTGCTTTGTGAAAAGGGTACAAAGGTATATATCTCTTCTATATCCTTCCTTTTCTTTCTTCCTCTTTCATGAGTTTTGATAGCTAAAGTTACAGAAACATTTATATGTGGAGAAGTTTAGTAATTTCATTTAATAAAAACAATTTGGGAAGAGATCCTGTAGAATGTTCCATTTCCACAACTCTGATATAAATTTCAAAACCAGAGTTCCAACAAAGGAGGGGAAAAAAAATTAGCTAGAGATAGCAACTTTACTCTTAATGGAAACACTAAATTACCACTTTCAAAACTAAGTCATATAAACAACTTTGGTTTCTTTAAGAAAGGATGAGGAGTCTTTTCTTCTTAAAGGAAATATATTATTTTATTTATTGTAAGTGACAAATGGAATTTAAGAAGACAAAATGAGGAGATAAGAAGAGCCTGCTGTTAAATAGACAAGTGGTTGTAAGAAATGAAATATAATATCAACTAGAATTTATACAGATCTTGTTTGAAGACTATAATATGGGATATTACCCATAATAAACAGGCAAGGGGAGGAAACTGAGCTTAGTAAACAGAAAATAAGGTTAAAAAACCTGCTAAGAACAAAATGGTGAGTAAAGGAAGCTAAAATCAATGGATCTACCTACACTGCCTTTGAAGAAAATTGGGGGAAGAGAGCCAACGCATTTCTAAGTAGTTAAGTAAATTTGAGTCAAGTACTCTATATTAATATGTTACAGTTCTTTTGGTTACCAGTAACAAAATCAGACTTTGGCCACCTTAAGCCAAATAGGAAATTTATTAGACAAAGGTAGGGTATATTGTAGAACACAATAAATAGCCACTCAAGCAAGTCATAGGAAAGGCAGGCGACTGGACACCACACAGGTTCTCACTAGAGATGTTAATAAAACTTTCCTTTGGATAATCACGATAAGCTTGTGAGAGTTTCAAAGTTCCAAGCTTCCTCATCCCTCAAATATGAATTTTACATTTGAGTTAGGTGTCCATCCTGTGATCAGCCAGGTTTAGGTAAAGGACTGTCGTGTAGGACAGATGTAAACACTGGTGTCTACTCTTGTTTGAGGGGAAATTCCTAAAACAAGATTTTGGACTGGTGATTCCTACAGAGAATCATTTATTTACTTAATATAAATAGGTAAACAAATAAGTAACATCTGAACATTACATTGGATTTCTGATTCAAGAATAATCTAATTATGTTCCATAAATGAGTGAAACCATATGATAATTGTCTTTCTCTGGTTGACTTGTTTCACTTAGCATAAAAACTGGGGATGTACTGTATGGTGACTAATATAACAAAATAAAAATTATGAAAAAAAGAATAATCTAATTATTTACAATACTAAGATGGGGGGGGAATGTGATCATGTATTACAGCAAACTAACAACCTGAGGGAATTGCTCAAAAATGTAGACAGGGAAGAAGATAGCAGAGTAGGAGTATCCTGAGGTTACCGTGTGCTACAGACACACCAAGGCAACAACTACTTTTACATGACTGACCCAGAAAATGACCAGAAGACTGGCAGAATAGATCCTCCACAGCTAGTCACAGAGATAAGTCCACACCAAAAAGAGTAGGAAGGGTGGAGATGCAGTGGGAAACCAAATCCACAATGTGACTTAATGCAAATGGGAGGAACAGCACAAGCACAGAGGAGCAAGGGTATCAGATCCCACACTGGAGAACCCTGAGCCCAGGGACCTGCACTGGGAAGACGAGTTCCATAAATTCTGGCTTTGAAAACAGTGGGACTTAACTCTGGGACAGCAGAAAAGCTATAAGAAAGAGTCTCCAAACTCTAAAGAGCCAACAAGCTAAATGACTCAGCCCAAGACACAACACAGAACCAGCAGTTTGAAAAGCATCTGGGGTATATATGAAGATTTATTGACTAATCTTAGAATGCATATTAGAGGGGCAGGGATCTGCAGAACATTTTTCTGGAAACAAATGGCTGGAAGGCCATTTTCCTTGCCCTCTCCCAGCCTAGATAGCCAGACACTTGTGGGAGCCAGTGCTAACACTATTTATCCACTTTGAGAGTACCACATGCCCTGCCCCAGTGTTCATCTGAAGACCTGCCTCACCCAACCTGCAATGGCAGGCATCCCTCCCAAGTGGCTTTAGCCCTGTCACATCTGGCAGGCAGCACCTACTAGCAGGACCAGCACTACTCCAAAATGACTCCAACCCTGGTAATCTCTACACACACACACACACACACACACACACACACACACACACACACTAGCACATCTGAGTTCCTGTAGCCAGGCCTCTTAGTTGGCTGTGCAGGGAGCAAGCTCTGCCCTTCAGTGTGCCTGTAGCTGTGGCTGAGGCTCATTGAAGACACCTAGGCTGAGTGTCAGTCCTGCCCACAGTGAGCCCATAGTGGCCACATATGGGTCTCTCAACAGTATGGAGAGCAAACCCTGCCCAGTGTGCCCACAGCAGGCAAAGGAGCTTATTGCAGCAGGCTGAGCTGAAGGCAATCATTGCTCAACATAAAAGGAGGGTGCACCCAGCACACACAGGGGACATGTCTGGAGTTCCTAGTTCTGATGACCAAAGAGGATTGCACTACAGGGCACCACAAAACTTCTACACAAGGCCACTATTTTTAAGACCAGGAAATGTAGGTGACTTACCTAATACATAAAAAACAAACACAGAGAATTAGACAAAATGAGGAGACAGAGCAAAATGTCCCAAATGAGAGAACAAGACAAAATCACAGAAAAAGAGCTAATGAAATGGAGATAAGCAATATGCCTCATAAAGAGTTTAAAGTAATGGTCATAAAGATACTCACTGGACTTGAGAAAACAGTGGACCAACTTAGGGAGAACTTCAAAAAAGAGAGAGAAAATATTTTAAAAAGCAACAGAGCTAGGGAACTCAATAACTGTAATGAAAAGTACACTAGAGGGAATCAATAGCAGATTAGAAGATGCAGAAGAATGGACCAGTGAACTGACAGTCAGGATAACAGAAAGTAATCAAGCTGAACAGAAAAAATTAAAAAAATAAAAAATGAAAATATGTTAAGGAACCTCTGGGACATTATGAAGTGCAATAATATTCACATTGTAAGGATCCCAGAAGGAGGAGAGAGAAGGAAACAGAAAACTTATCTGAAGGAATAATAACTGAAAACTTCCCTAATCTGGGGAAGGGAATAGAAATCCAGGTCCAGGAAGCACAGAGAGCCACTAACAAGATGAACCCAAGGAGATCCACACCAAGACACAGAATAATTAAAATGGCAAAAAATAATGATAGAGAATCTTAAAAATAGCAAGTGAACAGAAAACACTTACATAGAAGGGAAACCCCATAAGGCCTGATTCTTCAGCAGAGACTTTGCAAACCAGAAGAAAGTGGCATGATATACTGAAAGTGCTAAAACGAAAAAACTACAACCAAGAATACTCAACCCAGCAAGATCATCATTTAGAATTGAAGGAGAGAGTTTCCAGACAAACAAAAGTTAAAGGAGTTCATCACCACTAAACCAGCCTTACAAGCAATATTAAAGAGGATTCTTTAAATGGTAGCCAAAGACCATAACTATAAGTAAGAAAAATAGGAAAGGAAAAAATTCACAGATAAAAACAAATATTAAAGGTAGTTAATTACTTATAAAACCAGTATGGAGGCTAAAACAAAGCAGTAAAATCAATTATATCTACAAAAGGTAGCCAAAGAATACACAAAATAAAAAAGTGTAAAATGTGGCATCATATAGATAAAATATGGAGGAGGGAAATTTTTATAATTTGTTTCAGTTTAAGTGACTGTCAACTTACTACAGACTGCTATACACACAAGATGTTATATATGAATACAATGGTAACCCAAAATGAAAAACCTATAATAGACACAAACACACACACTAAATAAATAAATAAATAAATAAATAAATAAATAAATAAATAAATAAATAAGAATTCAAGCATACACTAAAGAAAAACATCAAACCACGAGGGAGAAGAACAAGAGGAGGAGGAGCGGGAGGAGAAGGAGGAGGAGGAGGAGGAAGAGGAGAGGGAGAGGAAGAGGGGGAGGAGGAGGAGAAGGAGAAGAAACTGAAGAAGGAGAAGGAGAAGAGGAGGCAGAAGAGGAGGAGGCGGGGAGGAGGAGGAGGAGGACAAGGAGGAAGAGGAACAGGAAGAAGAAGAAGAAGAAGAAGAAGAAGAAGAAGAAGAAGAAGAAGAAGAAGAAGAAGAAGAAGAAGAAGGGCAACAACAACAACAATACAGAAACAGAGAAGAACTGCAAAAACAACCAGAAAACAATTAACAAAATGACAATAAGTACATACCTATTAATAATTAAAGTGTAAGTGGACAAAATGTTTTCCCCCCAAAATAAGGTGACGGAATGGATTTAAAAGAAAAAAAAGACTCATCTATATGACGCCTACAAGAGACTCACTTCAGACTGAGAGACACATACAGACAGAAAGTGAAAGGATGGAAAAGATATTCCACACATATGCAAGTGGAAAAAAAGAAGCCATGGCAACAATACTTATATTAGACTAAATAGACATTAAGACAAAGACTGTAGTGAGAGACAAACAAAAGCATTGCATAACGATAAAGGGATCAATCCAACAAATAGGTATAATTGTAAATATCTATAAATATCTATGCACCCTATACAGGAGCACCTAAATGCATAAAGCAAATATTAACAGGCATAAAGAGAGAAATTTATAGTAACACAGTAATAGCAGAGGACTTTAAAACTTCACTTATATCAACGGATAGATTATCCAGGCAGAATATCAACAAGGAAACAATGGCTTTGAACAATACATTAGACCAACTAAACCTAACAGATATATACAGAACATTTCATTCCAACAGTAGACTACTGTTTCTTTTCAAGTGCACATGAAACATTCTCCAGGACAAATTACAAGATAGGCCACAAAACAAGTCTCAATAAATTTAAAAAGACTGAAATCATATCAAGCCTCTTTTATGACCACGATGATATGAAATTAGAAATCAGCTACCAAAAAAATGGAAAAGCACAAACACATGGAGGCTAAGTAACATGCTACTAAACAATGAATGGGCAAATGAAGAAAGCAAAGAGTAAATTTAAAAAAACACAGAGATAAATGAAATTGAAAACACCATCATTCAAAATCTTTAGGATATGGCAAAAGCAGTTCTAAGAGAGAAATTCTAGCAATACAGACATACCTCAAGAAACAAGAAAAAAATCTCATATAAACAAGCCAATTGTACACATAAAATGCTAGAAAAAGAACAAAGCCTAAAGAAATAATAAATATTAGAGTGAAAATAAATGAAGTGGAGACTAGATAAATAGATAAAATCAATGAAACCACGAGAGAATTCTCTATCACAAAACTGATAAACCTTTAACTAGACTCATCAAAAAAAAAATGAGAGAGGTAGTACTCAAATAAATAAAATGAAAAATGAAGGAGAAATGACAACTCACCCCACAGAAATTTAAAAAAATTATAATAATACACTAGAAAAAATTGTATGCTAACAAATTGGACAGCCTAGGAGAAATGTTTAAATTCCTAGAATCACACAATCTTCCAAAAACTGAATCAGGAAGAAATAGAAATTTTTTTTTTATTTTAATGATTTTTTATTATATTATGTTAGTCACCATACAGTACATCCCCGGTTTCCGATGTAAGGCGCGATGATTCATTAGTTGTGTATAACACCCAGTGCACCATGCAATACGTGCCCTCCTTACTACCCATCACCGGTCTATCCCATTCCCCCACCTCCCTCCTCTCTGAGATCCCCAGTTTGTTTCTCATAGTCCATAGTCTCTCATGTTTCATTCCCCCTTCTGATTACCCCCCCTTTCTTTATCCCTTTCTTCTCCTACCGATCATCCTAGTTCCTATGTTCCATAGATGAGAGAAATCATATGATAGTTGTCTTTCTATGCTTGACTTATTTCACTTAGCATTATCTCCTCCAGTGCAGTCCATGTTGTAGCAAATGTTGAGAACTCGTTCTTTCTGATAGCTGAGTAATATTCCATTGTATATATGGACCACAACTTCTTAATCCAGTCTTCTGTTGAAGGGCATCTCGGCTCCTTCCACGATTTAGCTATTGTGGACATTGCTGCTATGAACATTGGGGTGCATATGGCCCTTCTCTTCACTACGTCTGTATCTTTGGGGTAAATACCCAGTAGTGCAATGGCTGGATCATAAGGGTAGCTCAATTTTTAACTTTTTAAGGGACCTCCACACTGTTTTCCAGAGTGGCTGTACCAACTTGCATTCCCACCAACAATGTAGGAGGGATCCCCTTTCTCCACATCCTCTCCAACATTTGTTGTTTCTTGCCTTGTCTATTTTTGCCATTCTAACTGGCATAAGGTGGTATCTCAGTGTGGTTTTGATTTGAATTTCCTTGATGGCTAATGATTTTGAACATTTTTTCATGTGTCTGTTAGCCATTTGTATGTCTTCATTGGAAAGTGTCTGTTCATATCTTCTGCCCATTTTTGATTTGTTTATTTTTTGTTTCTCGTGTATTGAGTTTGAGAAGTTCTTTGTAGATCTTAGATACCAGTCCTTTATCTGTAGTGTCATTTGCAAATATATTCTCCCATTCCGTGGGCTGCCTCTTAGTTTTTCTGACTGTTTCCTTGGCTGTGCAGAAACTTTTAATCTCGATGAAGTCCCATAAATTCATTTTATCTTTTGTTTCTCTTGCCTTTGGGGATGTGTCATGAAAAAGGTTGCTTTGGCCGATGTCATAGAGGTTGTTGCCTATGTTCTCCTCTAGGGTTTTAATGGATTCCTTTCTCACATCGAGGTCTTTCATCCATTTGGAGTTTATTTTTGTGTATGGTGTGAGAGAGTGGTCAAGTTTCATTCTTTTGCATGTAGCTGTCCAATTTTCCCAGCACCATTTATTGAAGAGACTGTCTTTTTCCACTGGATGTTTTTTCCTGCTTTATCAAATATTAGTTGCCCAAAGAGCCGAGGGTCCATTTCTGGGCTCTCTATTCTGTTTCATTGGTCTATGTGTCTGTTTTTGTGCCAGCACTGCTGTCTTTGTGATCACACCTTTGTAGTACAGCTCGAAATCCGGCATTGTGATGCCCCCAGCTTTGTTTTTCCTTTTCAACAGTTCCTTGGAGATTCGGGGCCTTTTCTGTTTCCATACAAATTTAAGGACTGTTTGTTCTAGTTCTTTGAAAAATGTCCTCGGTATTTCGATCCGGATAGCATTGAAAGTGTAGATTGCTCTGGGTAGCATGAACATTTTAACTATGTTAATTCTTCCGATCCATGAGCATGGAATATCTTTCCATCTTTTATGTCTTCCCCAATGTCTTTTAAGAGTGCTTTATAGTTTCTAGAATAAAAGGTCCTTACGCCTCTGGTTAAGTAATTCCAAGGGGTAACGTATGGTTTTTGGTGCTATTGTAAATGGGATGGATTCCCTAATTTCTCTTTCTTCGGTCTCGTTATTCATGTATAGAAATGCAACTGATTTCTGAGCATTGATTTTGTATCCCGCCACGTTACTGAATTGCTCTATAACTTCTAATAGTTTGGAGTGGCTTTTTTGGGTTTTCCATATAGAGTATCATGTCATCTGCAAAGAGAGACATTTTTGACTTCTTTCCGATTTGAATACACTTTGATCCCTTTTTGTCGTCTGATTGTGTTGCAAGGACTTCTAGTACTATGTTGAATAATAGTGGCGAGAGTGGGCATCCTTGTCGAAGTTCCTGACCTAAGGGAAAGGCTTCCAGCTTTTCCCCATTGAGAATAATATTTGCAGTAGGCTTTTCATAGAGATGTTTATGAGATTGAGAAACGTACCTTCTATTCCTACACTCTGAAGGGTTTTAATCAGAAAAGGATGCTGTATTTTGTCAAATGCTTTTTCGGCATCCATTGAGAGGACTCATGGTTCCTGAGTCTTTTTCTTGTTGATATGATGTATCACGCTGATTGATTTGCGAATATTGAACCACGCTTGCATCCCAGGTATGAATCCCACTTGATCGTGATGGATAATCCTTTAATGTACTGTTGGATTCTATTAGCAAGTATCTTGTTGAGGATTTTGGCATCATTAGGGGAACGGTCTGTAATTCTCCCTCTTTGAGGGGCTTTGCCTGGTTTCGGGATCAAGGGTAATATTGGCCTCATAGAATGAGTTTGGTAGCTTTCCTTCTGTTTCTATTTTTGAAATAGCTTTAGGAGAAATAGGTATTATTTCTTCTTTGAATGTTTGGTAGAATTCCCGGAAAACCGTCCGGGCCTGGAGTTTTGTTATTTGGAAGGCTGTTTATCACTGACTCAATTTCTTCATATATTTGGCCTGTTTAAGGAATCAATTTCTTCCGGTTTCAATCTTGGTAGTTTATAGGTTTCAGGAAGGATTCCACTCTTCCAGATTGCTTAGTTTATTGGCATATAGCTGTTGATAAAAATTACTAATAATCCTTCCAATTTCAATGGTGTTCGGCCGTGACCTCTCCTTTTTCATTCATAATTTTAATAATTCGGGTCCTTTCTCTTTCTTTTGATAAGTCTTGCCAGTGGTCTGTCAATTTTATTGATTCTCTCAAAGAACCAGCTTCTAGTCCTGTTGATCTGCTCTACTGTACTTCTGGTTTCTGCTTGATTGATTTCAGCTCTAATTGGTCAACTGCTTCCTCGTGTATGGATTAGGCCTGTCCCTCTGTTGCTGTTCCAGCTTCTTGAGGTGAGAATATGTGCCTTAGATTTTTCTATTCTTTTGAGTGAGGCTTGATGGCTATGTATTTCCCCCTTAAGACTGCCTTTGCGGTATCCCATAGGTTTTGGACTGTTGTATTTTCATTCTCATTGGTCCTTCCATAAAATGTGTTTAATTTATTTTTGATTTCCTGGTTTATGAGTCATTCCCTGAGCAGGACAGGTTCTTAGTCTCCAGCTGTTTGAGTTTTCCTAAATTTTTCCTTGTGGCTTGAGTTCCAATTTCAGAGCGTTGTGGTCTGAGAATATGCAGGGAATAATTTCAATCTTTTGGTATCGGTTGAGACCTGTTTGTTGTTCCCCAGAACATGGTCTATTCTTGGAATGTTCCATGGGCATTAGAATAGAATGAGTATTCTTTTAGTTCTGGGGTGTATGTTCTATATATATCTATGAGGTCCAACGTTCGAAGTATGGCATTCAAAGCCTTTGATTGCTTTGCTTAGTTTTTGCCAGGGTGTTCTGTCTACTTTCTGATAGTGGAGTGTGTTGAGGTCCCCCTACTATTAATGTATTTTTATTCTTATATGCGCCCTCTTTTATTCTGGTTAAGAGTTGGCTTGTGTATCTTGCTGCCCTCCTCTCTGTTGGAGGCATATATATTATAATTGTCATATCCACTTGTTTGAATACTTCCTTAAGAATAATATAGCCCTTTAGGCGTCTCTAACTATAGTCTGTAGTTTAAAATCCAATTTATCTGATATGAGAATTGCTACTTAGCTTTCTTTTGAGGGGTCCATTTGCATGAAAGATGGTACTCCATCCCTTACTCTCGATCTGAATGCATCTGGTTTGAATCGAGTCTCTTTGTAAGACAGCAAATGGATGGGTCATTTTCTTTATCCAATTCACACCTGTTATGTTCGTTTTGTAGGATGAGTTCAAACCATTTACATTACAACGAGTACGAGAGATATGATTTTAATGATGCCATGTTGCCAGTAAAGTCTTTGTTGTATTGGCTGTGACTTTCTGTTCTGTATCACTCTTGGGCCTTTTTACTTTTTATAGAACCCTGTAATATACTCACTGTAGGGCTGGTTTTCGATGGTTATGAAATTGGCTAGATGGGGCATTCTGAGAACTATCTTATTTCTCCATATCACATTTCGAATATTGAACGACGCCTTCTGGATAAAGGATCCTTGGCTGCATGTTTTCTCTCTGAAAGAGCTTTAAATATGCTCCCCAACCCTTTCTCTCATTCCAGGTCTGTGTAGACAGGTTTGACATAATTCTGAGTCTTTTTGCGTCCCAGTATGTGAGAAATTTCTTTACCCTGGCCGCTTCAATACTGTATCCTTGACATCTAATATTTGCGATTGCACTATGAGCGTGACTTGTGGCGTAGGTTTTGTCGTGGTTGAGCTTGGGAGGGTCTCTCTGCCTCTTGGACGCGAATGTTTGTTTCCCTGCTCCAGATTGGAAGTTTTCAGCTACAATTTGTTCTTCAAATATCTCTTCTAGACCTCTGTTTTTCTCCACTCCCTCGGGATGATCATTCTAACATTGGATCGTTTCATTGAGTCAATAATCTCCTCGTAACCTCATTCGTAGGGCGTGGATTTTTTTAAGACCATCTTCGTTTTTCATTTTTTCCTCATATCAACCCATCCTCCAGTTACTAACCCGTTCCTCTGCTTCTGCGACCTGGCCGTCAGAGCCTCTATTTTGCACTGCATTTGGCTCATAGAATTTTTAATTTCTGTCAGATTCGCCTCTCATTTCTGTCTAGGGATTCTCTATTCTCAGTAACGCTTTTCGTTAATAGTTTTTTCAATTCTACTCATCATTTTAATCCATCGTTACTCTGAATTCCATTTCTGATACTTTGGTTTAACATCCATATCCATTTATTTCTGTGGCAGAGGCACAGACTCACTCTTTTCTTTGCTGGGGGGCTCTCCTTCTTCTTGTCACTGATGAGGAGAGGTTATGTGGGGTTGTCCAGAGCCCAAATTATTGACTGGGTCCCAGGCCGTGCCCGCTGTTTTATAGAGGATCTTTAGGGATGTGGGCTTCTCTTCTTTTTAAGATTTTATTTATTTATTTATGTGCAGCGCAAAACAGCGAGAGGGAACACAAGCAGGGGAGTGGGGAGAGGAAGCGTAGCAGGCTCCCCAGCGGAGGAGCCCAATGAGGGAACTTTCCTCCGGGCGCCAGGACTCACGCCCCGGCCGGGACATGGGCGCCACATTGACTCAGAGCCACCCAGGCGCCGGGTGTGTTCAATTAGCTTCTCCAGATTTTCAGCTTCCTTGGGGGGGCCTGCCAAGCATCTCCAGGCAACCCTGTTTGGTAGAGTCTCCGTGTCCCCTGCGAGGGATGGGGATGTAGGCACGCTCTGAGCTGGTGTTTCCAGGCTTTTGTTCTCTGGCGGCTTTCTCCTGGGCGGTTTGCTGTGCCTTGTTCTACTGAGAGTCAGAGCAGCTTGGCCGACTTTCAGCCTCTGTTCTCAGAACTAGAGGATTGCGGCCCGTTCTTTACTAATGTTCTAACCACTTTAACTCTGCTACTATTTGGTCGCTTCAGCCCTGCAGCGGCCCCGGGATGTCGCCCCACACCGCGTCCCAGCCCTCACTTCAGGGCCAGGCGGGTCCTCTGTCCTTTGTGTTTCTAACGCCCGCCAGCCGCCAGCCGCCCGCGCCGCCTCCCGGATCTCGGCTCTCCAGTCTGGATCAGTGGCGCACCGGGATGGTGATTCAGCGAGATGCCTGGTGAAGGCGCGCTGCCAGGCTCATGGTCTCAGTCTGCTGTTTTGCGGGTGCCGACCACGAGCCCACCCGCTCTCCCGTGCAAGTGGCTACCACTTCCCGGCGCCCGAACACGGCGGCTCCCGCCCCCTTCCGTTTATCTTCCGATATCTCTGCACAGTTTCATGGCTCCCCGCTTCGTACCTCAATACTCAGCGCTGGAGATGTTCATTTGTAGAGATCCAGATGCATCTTCCTGTGTCTCCGGCTGGTTCCGTGGTTGTTTAGGCTGGTCTGGTACCTATCCAGCTCGACTTGAGGGACCGGCTGAAAACGGTGTCTCCTACTCCTCCGCCATCTTAACTCCTCCCCCCTTCAGTTTACAACTGCCACCAGATTTTCATCTCTAAGACTCTTCCTCAGGCATAAAGAACAGCACGGTCCTTCCCACTAGACTTTCACCAGGGAAAACTTTTACATTTGAAGCCTTTCCAGTGTCTGCACTCAAGACTCCCAAGGTCCGTCTTCACCCGGAGAGGGGTGGCTCCTGCGCAGGCGCCGCGCTCGCAGGTCGGTGGGGAAGGTGTCAAGAAATAGAAAATTTGAACTGACCAGTTCAATTAACAAAATTAATTTAGTAATCAAAAACAAAACAAAATTAACAAAATTAAATTAGTAATAAAGAACTCCCAACAAACAAATCCCAGGACTATATAGTTTCACAGGGGTTTCTACCAAATATTTAAAGAAGAGTTGATACCCATTCTTCTGAAATTATTCAAAAAAAAAAAAAAAAAAGAGGAAGGAAAACTTCCAAATTCCTTCTATGAGGTCAGCACTACCCTGATATCAAAACCAGACAAAGATGCAACCAAAAAAAAAGAAAACTACAGGTCAATATCCCTGATGAACAGAGATTAAAAAATTCTCAAGAAAAGTACTAAACTGAATTCAACAATATATTAAAAGGATCATTCAACTACAATCAAGTGGAATTAATCCCAAGGATACAAAGGCAGTTCAATATTCACAAATCAATCACTGTAATATTCAAATTAGCAAGAGGAAGGATAAAAACCATATGATTATCATAATAGATTCAGAAAAAGCATTTGACAAAATACATTTGTTCATGATAAAAACTCTCAACAAAGTAGATTTAGAGGGAATATATCTAACATAATAAAGTCCAAATATGAAAAGCCCACAGCTAACATCATAGTTAAAAGTGAAAAACTCGAAAGTGTTTCCTCTAAGATAGGAACAGAGCAAGTATATCCACTCTCACCACTTTATTCAACATTTTACTGGAAATCCTACATGCAGCAATCAGACAAGAAAAAGAAAAAGGGCATCAAAATTTGTAAGGAAGAAGTAAAATTGTTACTATTGGCAGATGGCATGATACTACATACAGAAAACCCTAAAGACTCCACCAAAAATCTATTAGAATTAATAAATTAATTCAGTAAAGTTGAAGGATAAAAACATTACATACAGAAATCAGTTGCATTTCAATACACTAATAATGAGCTATCAGAAAGAGAAATTAAGAAAATAATCCCATTTATAATTGCATCAAAACGAAGAAAATACCTAAGGATAAATTTGACCAAGGAGGTAAAAGACCTATAGCCTGAAAACCATGACATTGATGAAAAAAATTGAAAATGACACAATTAGAAAGATATACCATGCTTGTGGATTGGAAGAATTAATATTTTTTAAATGTCCATACTACCCAAAGCAATCTAGAGATGCACTCTTACCACACATTTTTTTCCTTCCCAGAGGCAACCAATTTCAAATATTTTACATGATTCTATTGGTATTTGTATGTATATTGTTCCATAGTATGACTATATAGCTACTTCTTGATATTTTAGGGTGAGGGACAGTTTAGATATTGTGTGTTTATGTTCTAGCTTAGAAGATATCAATGTAGCTCTCATTCAACACTATCCTAAGAGGCCTTGCCCCTGACAGACATGCAGTTTCCTTGTCTCCTCACTATGATTGGGTCAATATTCAGTGTTTACACTGCCATGTGGAAGTAAACACTATATACATTATACACAGCACAGAAATGTCAGATATTATAACTATTTTTCCTTTTATGCAAATATTGGTGCTTTTTCTTTTTCAGCTTATTGTGACAAGTTTTTTTTTTTTAATTGTGCTATTTGTGCTATCTGTGCTATCATTATTTCCTTAGTTTTCTAGTAATAATCACTAAGCGCCCCCACCCCAACCCCCACTGGGATATAACTCTTCTTAATACATTCAAATATGTAATATATTGTAAATTTATCCTGTTAAAAGAAATCCCTCCTCATAAAAGTCATCCTGTTCTAATTTGTTCTGGGTGCTCTCTAAACCTGCTCCATGGCTATCATCTTGTGATTGGTAATTGTCTCCACCTTTCTTCGTTGTTGGATCCCCTGTTTCCTTGGTCTGTCCTCTTCCTTGTTTTACTCCCTAATTTGAGTGGAGAACATCTTCCAGCAGCTTTTTGAAAATGATCGCATGGCAGATAAGTCTTTCATGTACTCTCACACATTTGGTCATAGATTTCTAGGCTATAACTTGTCTCATCAGAAGCATAAAGACTTGGCCCATTGTTTACTAGAGTCCAGTTTTACTATTCTATTTTATCTCATGTTAATGTTCCCTCTGATAGTCTGAAGATGTTCTCTTTCCTGAGTACTGCCTTTCCTTGATCTGCCTTAATGTGGGTCTGTTTCCATCCACAGTACTGGGAATGTCATGTGTCTATTCAATATGGAAACATATGTTTTTCTATTCTGGGAACTTTTCATCATATTTTCTGGGTAATTTCTTATCCAGTATTTCTGTTTTCTACTTCTGGCATACCTATTTTTAAAATGTTGGACCTTCTCTACTGGTTTTCAAATTCCCTTTTATTTTTCTTCTCCTAACTTCCATCTTTGACATTTTGTTTTTCATTCTGGAATAGTTTCTCAACTCTATCCCTTAAACTTTTTATTGGATTTTTTTTTTCACTTATACGATCATATTTTAATTTGCAACACTTAAAAGAAATCTTTGTTCTTATTTCAGGGATGCAAAACCTTTCCTCATATCTTTGAGGGTATCACAGTTTTTTTAAGTTTTCTTTTTGTGCATAATATTATCTTTCTCTTGAAGTTATTTTTTCTATTTGTTTTTGTCTGTTTGATATAAAATACTTAATTCAAATATCTAATAACCTTGTGGTTGCACCGAGTGGGTCTCGATTCCAGTCTTCACTATAATCTAGTTGATTGGTTCTAGTTGAGGAACTCCTGCTGTCATTTTCATTGGGTCTTTTAGGCAGGGCAGATTCCCTAGAGAAGACTCTTTCCTTCTGTCTGGATGGTATTTGGCTGCTAAGGTTCTGCCAGGGATCTGAGTGGGAGGAGAGAGTCAAGCAAGGTGAGGTGTTTCAACATTTAGTGTATTTATCCCCTGATTTTGGTTTGGTATTTTGTGTCCTGGCCTCCTTTAGGCCAGAAAAATTCTCTTTTATCCTCTGTAGGGAATAAACCTCTTTTCTTCTACTGGGGGAAGTATGGAGCATTGACCTTACTTTGAAGTACAGGGAAAACACTGTGGAAGCCTAAATGTGCATAGGAGACTTGAAACCAATTCTGTGCTTTTAGAAGTAGTTTTATAGCTACTGTCAGAATTACCTGGTAGGACCACTTCTAAATTTTGCAGGAGAATACTGTGATTAAATTGGGATGATTCTTGCCTTTCTATACTATCTGTCATGTTAGATTAAAAAAAAAAAAAACCTAAATTTTAATTACCTACTTTCTAGCTTCAAAAACATTGCAGTTGTGACCTCCTCCTTTTTCTTTTTCCTGTAGGTCCATGTGTCTTTATCCATTTACCCATTATTGGATGACTAAAAGTGGTATTCCCCAGTGAGGGACCAACATAAATCAAATAAAACCCATTTCATGATGATTGAATTAAAAACAATGCCCTAAAAGTAAAGAGACTTAAAAAACAATGGGTAATATATCTTTCATATAGTATATACTCTCTCATATCTATACTGTCTTAAAAAAAATACATACATTTCTTAGTTTTTAAAAGAATAATTCAGTCAATTGCTGTTAATTATAAGCTGGTTATATTCACTAAGTTGTTTACTTCCTTAGACACATATATATTCACTTTGCAATGAAACAAATTCTAACTGTATCAAGTAAACACCCAGACAGTCAACACTTTATGGAAGGAGCTGCCAATATTTGGCTTGAGAGTTTACTAATATTTTCCACAAAGGGACTTCTTGTTTTTCAGTTTTAATTCACAATCATGGCTTAAACTCCCAATCTGAAGACCAATCTTTACTGAGATGTGTCATCAAATTGCAGCTTGCAGATATATGCTTTATTTCATCCAGTACAACGTTCCTTCCAAGTTGGAATCATGCAGTTTGCTTGTCTGCTCTCCAGTGGTACCACATGTAGAATTTCATGCATAATAGGAGAATGCCTACACTTTCTGTCATCTATAAGTCTAATAATTTATAGTACCTTTTTCCAGTCTCAGGTCCCAGAACATACAGAACATGATCACTAAAGCCCCCAACGGCTTTTGGTATATGACGATGTAATAATTGAACCTATTTTCTTGACTAAACACTTTGTAGCTTTCATTCCCTCCTTCCTGTGCGTACAACTTACAAAAGAAATGAAATCAAAATTCTCTTGTTAATTGCAAAACTTTTATGTCAGTCCTGTGCCCTTTTCACCATTTTTCTGTCCAATTGCTTTTTGCTGTGTACAACATTATCCTTTTCTGTTTATAAGTATTTCTAAGTTGTTTGGGGAAAATATTTACATCTTCATGATGATTTTTTTTTTATTTCAAGTAAAGGTTAAGGCACCCCCAACTGACTCTAAGGCTGGAATTTGAGAGAGACTGAGAATAACCTAGAGAATTTAAAAAGTTTTAAAAAAGTATAAAAAAGTTTCAAAACAGTATAAAAGCATGCCCTTTACTCTCTCAAACTTGTACACAGAGGAGAGGAATAGCAAGAAGGACTAGGGAGAGCCTGTCCAGCCACATGTACCCATCCTACTCAAAACTGTTTTAGGTCTTCCTGTTTGTTTCTTCCAAGCTTAGCAGCCATATTTAAAAAAAAGAAAAAGAAAAAAGATCTGGGTGTAAGTGGAAAAAAAAAAATGCTTACCACTAACTGAGAAAGTAACCATTACTTTTTCTACCTTTTCTTCATCTTTTGGGTCCTGTTATGGTTAATTCTAGGTGTCAAATAGGCTGTGCCATGGGGCCCAGATATTGGCCAAACATTATTCTGAATGTTTCTATGAGGATGGTTTTGGATGAGATTCACGTTTCAATTGGTGCACTTTAGGAAAAACAGATTGCCCCTTCGGAATGTGGGTGTGCCTCATCCAAGCACTCGAAGGACTGAATAGAACAAAAGACTGACCTTCCCTACGCAAGAGGAAATTCTCCAGCCTGGCAGCCTTTGGACTTGAACCACAACATGGGCTCTTTCCCTGTTGGCCCACACTGCAGAGCCAATTCCTTAATATTTTTATAATATTAGCATAGAATATTATCATAACAGAATATTTATTATATAAATTCTATACTATTTCCCTGGAGAATCCTGACTAATACAGGGCTTAACAGGTATTTTTTGAGTGTGATAATAAAAAAACTAACGTTGAGTCAACGTAAACACAGTGTGTAGCAGTCTTCTTCCTAGACACAGCAGTTATGAGAAAAATTTCACAATGGATAAGGACAACAAAAAGTTCAGATTCTTTCAAAAAGAGTCTGCAGTATTGTGTCTTTCCAAAAGAAATTGCAAACCCATTGGTTAAAATTAAAATGGCAAGAGGAAGGAAGGAAGAAGTGAATGATGTAACGCCTATAAATACATGGATAAAACTCCCAACTATGTAACTGCCTTTTGCCATGTGAACTCGGCTGCTCTCTTTATTTCCCAACCACCTGTTAGAGCTCCCAAAGAAACAGATTTTCCATAGGTGCAAATTCTGAAGACGTAAGTCTGGTCTAAACCTTGGGTATAATTATCATTTAAAAGAATACCAGGAAGTACCATTCAAAGTCATTTTAAAAGAAAAGGCCTTGGCTACTACCACACGGGGAGTCTTTTACAGCAGAGAACATAATGAAATGTTGAGGAACCTCTGATAATCACTTTCTTAATTTACCTAAGGAGATCTGTCCATGTTCCTATAATTAAAGAAAAATACCTATATGGCATACATCGGTAACCAGTTTTATAAAATGAGAACACACACACACACACACACACACACACACACAGAGGTATCCCCCACTTTCCAAAAGCTTGCATTCCAACCACTTTGCTTTTTTGAAAGACCTAGATTAGTGTCTGTTTTTGCTGACTGAAAAAAATCTGAAAAGGATTTTCACCTTTATGAAAAAAGGTGGAAAGTGAAAACAGCATTCAATATTTATTCTGCAGAGACCTGTTATACAGGCAGCACCCACCCTGAGCAGGGAAGGTGGTCTGGCCAAGCTCTTGCCCCAGGAACTCCACTCAACATCTCAGCATCAAGCCACCTTGGCTTTGAATTATGTCTGTGAGCATCTGTGCTTTATCTCAATTTTTTTGTGTGCATCTGTTAGCCCGAAGAGTCTTAAGGTATCAGAAAAGTATAAGAAGGGTTATTTTGGGGGGCCTGGGAATTTCCAAAAATTTTTCCATATAAATTGATGGTCACTGCCTTTTTGCTTTACGTCATTTTGGCTTGGAAATGTTTCATAGGAACGCTCTGCTTTCAGTTAGTGGGGGAATCTGTATATATATGTATATAATTATCATGAAAAAAGAAAAAAAGAGAAGGAGGCTGGAGGATTTAGCCTTTATCCTCCTGCAGACATAGTTTCACATAGTGAGAATGAAGCACTGCAGACGGATTTGCAGTGTCCTAATACAAGCTAATACGCACTGAATGAGACTTCCAGCTGTCTACTTTTCAATTTGCACTCACTGAATTTATTTAGAGCACTTTTTTTTTCAGACTAATTAAGACACCCTCATTCTTTTTCCTTGAGGTAGCTGCAGTAGCTACTTTGCACTTTTCGGGTACATTAGCAGATGACCCCATAACGTGGGCAGTCTATACAGATTGCAAGGTAAAGACAAAAAGGATATACATCAAATGGTGTATTAAATAGTGAACATTTGAGTTCACTGTTTAACTTTTTCTTCCAAGCTTAACAGCCATATTTAAAAAAAAAGAAAAAGAAAAAAGATGTTCACAGTAATAATTAAAGATCAAAAGACATGGCTCTTATTTCCTCTTTTGGTGAATTATTCTCAGTCAGCTAAAGCTTTCTTGACCCCCAAAGTTTCACAATTCTCTAACTTAACCCCATAATATTTCTAAGCCCCCATAATACCAAATCAAAAGGAATTGTCTCCCAAAATTTAATATTCTTCAAGGGGAAATGAGCAATAAGCATTTACTTTCAAAAAGGAAGGAAATTGGGTCCCGTTAATCAAATTTCACCAAGGAAATGTATCTTTCTTTCACAGAGATATGGAAAGATAAATTTCTGTAAAGTTTGTCTGTGTCATGCCAAAAGGGTTATCGATGAGGTTATAAGGTTTACAATGTCAGATTTGCAAAGGAATGTGTCTTTATAATGAGGTGAGCCTTTTTTTTTTCTGTGTTAAAGGTGGCTTTTCATTTCTCACCCTCCCATCTTGCTGAGAGATCGGCCATTTTAAGACTGGCTTGTGGATTCTTGAGGCACGACAGAAGCAAACTAGCTTTTACTATATTTTACAAATAGTTACCACGTTTAATCATTATAGTACAGTGGCTATTTGTATAAAACTTCTCATTCTGATTTTATAGATGACAGAACTAAGGTTCGGTGAGGTTAAATATTTTGACCAAGATCCCAAAACTCATAAGGAAGAGAGCCAGGAATTAAACCCAGATCTATCACTGTTTACTCTTCTATACCATCCCCTCCCTGGGAATATCATTAATTTAAAATAGGGTGCTTAAAGCACTCTTAATTAGAAAAACAAATCTAAAACAAGTGGCTTTCTATACTTAGTGACCAGAAATTATAAACCTTTCTATTTATGCGCAAATCCAAAAGCTATTCTGTACAATAAAAGAATACTCCCCTCTAAAGACAAGTTTTGGCACGGAAAAATGCAGTCCAATTTGCTTGCATGACAAAAATAGAAACACATGTAATCTCAAATTAACTGTCTTTGTTTTCTGCAGTTCTATGCAAATGCAAATATGCTAAAGAAGAAATCCTTGAAAGAGAAAAAAATGTACATGTTGGCAACTGGTTGTCCTCATGTTTCTCTTAATTGATGAGCTCTCTCCCTGTTGGAACTCTTAAGACTGCTCAGATTCCCTGGCAGTACTGCTCATGAAATCTCATCTAAATGATCTCTTTATGGAGACCATGATGCTCGATCAGACATTCTGGCTGGCATACCAGGCAGCTGATCTGACATTCAGTGCCCAGAATTGCTGTTGCTGAGCCAAGCAACCCACCTCCTGAGTTGTTTCCTGCCCAGTCTGTGGTATCTGTGCCAGTGAGTTTTCTAGATGGCTAGAACCCCTCTACCCTGAGCATGACAATGAGCCAAGACTACGCGCAAAGGCCCAAGTGTTTACGAATGCAGTGATACATCCTACAGATAAATAGAGGCACTGATGAGCAGAACCAATGTCTGCACATGAATGTTTAAATCAATTACGATGACAAACAACTGTTTTATGAGAGGCCATGACTATTCAGAACTTTATTGTAGGCACTTAACCCATGGTAACCATCACAGAAACGGTGAGGAAAAATTGGGTATGGGGGGGACTAAAATAATAAAATAATTCTCTCTTGTTGATTTAACATCATATAGAGCAATAGTCTCACACATATACATAGAATATACAACATTTATATTATTGGTGCATCCTGCACTTTGAAAAATGAATCACTAGAGGCAGTGTCCGAAGATTAGAGCTATATCCAGAAAAGGAGAGGGAAATCTAGATCTGCAAGATAGGTGAACCAGGAAGGAGGTAATTCTTGATAAACTCAGTAAGCTTTCTTAAAATCAGTGATGCGTTCTACATGTGCCACGTCTCCAGGATTACCGGCACAACGCCTACCTCTACCCTAGACTGTGGTTACTGATTCCTGACTCGACTGCTCCAACTTGCCATTCCCACCACAATCAGAGAAATTTACTAAAAGCACTACTTTGCTTGTGTCACTAACCTGTCTTAAAACATGTATGCCCTTCCTGCTCCCACTGCTGCTATCACATAAAATGTATGCCTAGATTCTCCAACCCAAACGTTATTGCTTCAATATGCTTTTCTGGCATTTTTTTTCCTTTCTTAACCGAAGCCCTATGCTCCCACTAATAAACCTGTATACTAATTATAGTTGCCACTAGACATGTGTGGCTATTTAAAATTCAATTTAGGGATGCCTGGGTGGCTCAGTTGGTTAAATGTCTGCCTTTGGCTCAGGTCATGATCCCAGGGTTCTAGGATTGAGTCCTGCATCAGGCTCCCTGCTCAGTGGGGAGCCTGCTTCCCCCTCTGCCTGCCACTCACCCTGCTTGTGCTCTCTTTCTCTCTCTGACAAAAAAAAAAATGACTAAAATCTTAAAAAAAAAAATAAAAATAAATAAAATTAATTTAAAATAGGCAATATTAAAAATTCAGTTCTTCTACTGCACTAGCCACATTTCAAGTCCTCAACAGCTGCCTGTGGCAAGTGGCTACCATATTGGACAGAACCAATTGTCTCACATTTTCTATTCTGTTCCCCTCCGCCTTGTATATTCCAGTTAGAAATTATCTTCACTTCTTTTGAACTCCTTGGAGTTTTGTTATAACATTCACATTTTAATTCTGATACTGCCCCTTTAAAGAAATCTAGGTAAAAGAATTATTTTCTTTCTAATTTAGAGAGAGAGGGAGATGAGAGAAGAGAAGCTATATAGCTTTGTTCTCAGAGAGCCTGTGCATTATAGGCACTCAAAATATATTTTTAAATAGCAAAATATAATTCACATTTTAAATGTTGCCCCCTTTTTTAATTGTAAGAAAACACCACCTTGTCTAACTTTTTCATTTATAAGGAGAAAACAGAACGTGAGAGGAGGCGTGGAGAGGTAACTCAAAGTATTTAACAAATAGTAAAGCACTGACCCGTCAGAGTGGAACCAGCCTACTCCTTATTTTCTGAATCTTGGGAAGATCCAAGGGGTTCCATAAAGAACTGGGACAGCCAGGAGAATATGAGGGTTTAAGGCTGTGGCTACTTTTTCTACCAGGATGGCAGAGTTTCAATATTTTCATAGTAAGCATGGCCATACCTGTGTTTACTGAACAGTTCTGGTGATGTAATCACCCCAGAGTCACACAGTTACCAGAATTTGCCATAAATCAATTTTAATACAACTTTTCAAGAATATATCTCCTGTGCCACATAAGATACCTTCTGGGACTTTGAGGCAAAAGCCTTTCAACTGCTAAATAAGTGTGGGATCTTTGTACCATTGGTCTAACGTCACATGCATTTGTGTGCAGATTACAACCTTCTAGAAAACTGTTCCCTCAGATGTTGCATTTGGGGTAATTGATGCTTGAGGCCTAAAAATCTTAATAAGCTGACACATTTATTTTCAGAAGTGCCTGCAAGGGGTGCAATTCTAAAAAATTATGTTCCAACCTGGCTGATTGGCTAATAAAATAAAAGTAGATTGTAACAAATAAACAAGTAAAGGATATGGCACGCCTTGCACAGCTTTTAACACAAATGGGTAAAATCACTTCATTTCTTTCAATAACAACATCTTGCACCTAAAATAAAATGCCCGGTGTTTATACAAAAATGGCATCCTTTTGTATAAAAATTTTTGATAGCTGTTGTTGTCAACAGTTAAAAAGTTACTTTTTAAAAATGGCCAACCATATTTGTACAAGACCAATAAATGATGCCATTTTTTTGCCCCAATCCTCCAGTTTTAAATATGTTCAGTTTGTAAAGAAATGCATAAGTTCTTTATTGATTCTTCTTTATAAATCCTTTGAAGTAACACCACACAGAAAACAATAAACATAGCTGACTTGTTAAATTGTCTATATTCCAGTGGTCATTTTATATCAATATTCTTTAAGTGTTTCTGCATTAGGAACAGGGGAGGTATCTGGGTTTTTCTTTACTTTTCCCCACTCACACAGTTCTTACTCTGACTCTACTTACTTATATTTTATAGTCGATTTTAACAAATAAAGCTGATCTCCCATCTCACAAAATAAATGAATTGCAACAGCACAAGAAAGTGGGAGACTCCTACAGACTAGCCAGTGACAATGGGGAACAGGGATAGTTAGCAAACTGATGGTGAGGAGAAGACTGAGCGAAGGCAGACCGCAATAAGTGGAGAAGATAAATACTTAAAAAACAGACATCCAAGGTCAATTGGAGTAGGAACAAGGAGTCTTAAACATTTTGATAGCTCCTGTGGGTACCAATGACTTATAGTACAACATAATGACAGACACAAAATCTTAAAAATTGACTTTACTATCACCCACCCCTTCTCATTACTGGACAAACTGCATGTGGTTTAGATCATTTCCACCACATCACAGCTCTCATGGAACTCTTGTCTATTTGTGATGTTAACACTTTCCCCTCTCAAATATGTTATTGAAGATATTGGCATTACAACCTGGACATTCGTATTAAATGGAGCTATGGTATGAGACATCCTTAACATTTCTTGAAGTATGTGAAGAAGGAGGAGAGCGCTCAGGAACAATGATGAAGACAAAATTAAAGGAGAATCCTCTTGTATTCCTGTCTGTTCAGGCAGGGAAGGACCTATTTTGATATTCTCAATTTTCCTTCTGTATATTCATACTGTTAGTGCTTCAGGCTTTGGCAGAGGCATGTGTCTTTGTCTGTTTGGGCTGCTCTAATGCAAATACCAGAGACTGGGTGGCTTAAACAACAAACACGTATGCCTCCCAGTTCTGAAGGCTGAAGTCCAAAATCAAGTCACCAGCAAATTCCATCTGGTGAGAATCCTTCTCCTGTTTTCTGACGATGATCTCCTTAATGTGTCCTCATGTGGTGTCCTCATATTGTGGAAGGGGCAACAGAACTCTGAGGTCTCTTCTATAAGGACCCTAATCCTATTAATGAGGACTCTACCCTCATGACCTAATCACCTCCAAGAGGCCTCACCTCCACATATCATTACACTGGGAACTAGGTTTCAACATATGAACTTGAGAGGGACACCAACATTCAGTCTATAGCAGCTGTAACTTCTATGAATGGCTACTGAAGCAGTTTATACAAAAATCACTATGGGATAAGGGACTGACTTTATATTTGGGGATTAGCAAGTGGGTTTTGTTGTCAGGATGTTTTCTGCTTTAGTTTATCTACTATCAAACTAGTCAGGTTTATTTTTTTATGGCTTAGCATAAAACAATGGTATAATTTGTTATTCGATTTGTCCAAACATTAGAACAAATAGCTTTAAATAATTTCCATTTTTTTTCATATCATAAATCCAGATTTTTTTTCCTACTGTTGTACTATTTCTTAGAAAGGCTGCATAGGTTATTTCTAGGTAGACATGAATCATATTCACCAGCACATAGACTACAATGTAGTTAACCAGATTTTAATTTTAAATTTTAACATCTAATCAGCTGAAGAAAAAGCTGTAGTGATACTCAACTGAAAAAAAGAGAATAGGAAAAACAAAGTCAAAATGCTAAAGTAAATGGGAAAAAAAATTACAGAACTGAGTGGATTAAATTGATAAATCAAGATAAACCAGAATGTATCATTGGAATGTTAGAAGGATATCAGAAAAACAAATGGAATATGTGAAGTAATCTGAGCAATTTAGAAGAAAGAAGCTGTGTAAATCCAAGGTATCATTTAAAAAAAGACTCTCATGACTGCCTATGTCTTAGAATATTTTCTTATTGGGGTGGGGAGGGATGAGAGAACTAAATGTGTTTAAGAAATTTTGTAAATTCACCAGAAGAATTAGTTCCCTAATGACTGCTGACAGAAGATACAAGTAAAAGTACTCCTTCAGAGGCTCTGTCTTCTAGAATGAACAGGCTGAAAATTCAGCAACATATGTGGTGTTAACTAGCTGTCTTCCATACACCAGATTTGCTGTTCGCTCAGAGCAAAACACTCCTCATACAGATATTTGCTAATCAGAAAGCGGTTTATAAACTGACACACCTAATCACAATCACTCCCACATGCTGAGAGTACTCTTACACTAGACGCTTTACACATATCAACTCTAATTCATAAAACAATCCTGTAAAATGGGAATGATCCTAGTCCCGTTACATAAATTGAGAAACTGAGACTCAGAGGAGTCAAATAACTTGTGTAAGTTCACGCAGACAGTGACGCGATGGATTCAGGATTTGAACTCACCTATCATGTTTGGCTTTCAACTGACTCCGTATAAATTAGCACATAACATAGATAGACATTAGGAAATGCCATTGTTTTATTTATTATGGATCTGTCTCATCACCCATGAAATGTTTTTAACTCTTTAGTATGTGACATTGTTCTGTGTGTTGAGGACACAGCAGTGATCAAGACAATGTCCCTAACATCATGAATCTGACAATGAGACATTATTAAACACACACACACACACACACGCACACACACACACACATGCACACATGTGCACAGACGCACACACAAATCCAAAAAAACAGGTCAGAATATTGGCCATGGTCAGCTAATTGCCTCCCATTTCTGATTTAGTTTTAAATTTTTGCTTTGTATAGTGAACTACAAGATAGTTCATGGTGAGTGTTTGGCACATGGGACTGCTCTCATCCCAGCGGTCCTCACCTGCGACTTGAAAATACGAGAAGACTGCAAGACTGACTCTGTATCATGTTGTCACCTGGGTCAATTACTGTTAGCATGCAGGCCCCTCCTTCATCCTTCATATTCCTCCAGGAATTTTTTTTTCTCCAGACTTATGATATTCTGTCTTCTCTCTTACCTCTTCACAGCTCCTAATTCCACAAGGAAAATATCTAATTCAGTTCTATTTTATATTAAAACATAAATGACACTCCATATCCTTGGATTATGCCTCTCAGGATATTTATTTTATCAAAAGGAATTGATTTATAATGGGCCAAATTTAGGGACAATTTATTGATGCATGAAGATTTCCTGCCTCCGTTATTCTACCTAGACATAACTTGCATGTACAAAGTCACTCTTCCATAGTCAAAAATCATCAAAGGCAGAACCATACAACTTTGCCATTATTATTTTTTTTTAAGTCTGGAACTAGCAGATCAGTGAAGCATCACATCAAGGCTGCTCTTCATAGTCTGTGCCTTGTCCTAAGGCACAAAGCAACAGGTGTGATCACATCAATAGATTACAGTTATGTAACAGCTGACCTACAGCTGGACAAATTGAAAACTGAAGGCTTTAAGGGAGATGGGGACATCTTTCAACCAGTGTTTTTGCACAGCAAAATGTCCCGTGATGCATCCTTCTTCGTGGAGGACTGTCTGAGAGTAACTTCAGCCCAACACTTCCTGAGAACTGCACTGCATAACTTAGACTCATACCTGAATACTTAGTGGAATAACTGAATTCCAATAACCTCCACAGATAAATAGATAGCTTTTATTCAAGGAACACCAGATACTCAATATAACACTGCCCTTTGGAGTTCATGATTTGAGATGTCCTTGAAAGTAAGATTACCTGACCAAGACGCCACTTGACTGCAGAAGTACATAAGCCTCCTTGGCCATGACTCAAGACAAGAGTTACTGTGTTTAATCTCGTTCTGCATATTGCACCACTTTCACATTCTAAAAAGTGTATCCCATAGCAAAAACAAACAAACAAACAAAAAACCTTCAATATTTGCTAGTAAAGTAGCTGTAGAAATTTATTTTCTGGTTCCTAAGAACTAACTGAATGGATTCTGTTTCAAGTCAAAGAACAATGACACAGTAAAAGCTGAATAGTCTTAAACTTAGTAAAATTAAGGCAACTGAGAAAGATCCAGATTATTGATGCATAAATGGAATTTCCTTCAGCTTTGCTACTTTTTGTCTACCAAATGAAATACCTTACATGTGTACCTGGTTCCATATTTGACTGTAATTCTACCCCATCTGGGCACCTTTCAGTGAAAACGTGCAAAGAACACTCTTACACCATGACTCCAAAAGTCCACTCAGGGAACTTTACAGCAGAGCTGTGCTACCTCAAAATTTGATTCCAACATGCCTCCAAATCTTGTAATTAAGTTTCTAATTAAACAAAATTTCTTGAATTTCACAAGGAATTAATGTCAAAACGTAGTGCAGCAATGTGTCCATTCCCCTGAATGCTACAATATAAAATGTCATAGACCTTATCCATTTGAAACTTTTTATCACATTATTGTTTTCTTCTCAGAGTTAAAATGATGTATGAGCTATTTTTGTAGCCAGAAATACTTGTAGCAGAGGAATATTTTTGGATATTTTACTATTTGTTGTTCTATATCCTAGGAGTCAGAAAACAGATGAACCACTTGCTACATACTCTTGGGAGATCATCATGAAGAGGGCCCAATCTTTCACCCATGATATTTTTTTCTATTCTGGCGAATATTGCAGGCTGGTTAACTGTAACCCCACATGGGCAAATAATGAGATTTTAGGAGACAGTAATATGATTTCTCAATACATCCCCTAAGAAAGGTCTGAAATTGCTCTGGACTAGGAGTAGTAACACCTGAATTCAAATTCCAGCTCCATTTCTACCCACCTGAGGGACATAAAGAAACATGCTTAATACCCTGGGCTTGATTTCCTCACTCCCACCCCCACCCCCGACAGACAATATCTATGTGAAGTGATAGATTTGTTAACTAACCTTATTTTGGTAATCTTTTCACAATATATTAGTGTATCAATTCATTGCCTTACACTCTCACAATGTTATGTGTCAATTATATCTCAATAAGCTGGAAACATTTAAATAAAAATGAGGCATGAAGTCTTTCTAAATGACATTTTAAGACCATCCAATGCAGTGGAATCAAGAAGTTGAGTTCTCTTACTTTTTTCAATATGTTTAGACTGTTGTAAAATATCTTCATGATGAAATCTTGCACATACAGAGCGGCATTTAAAAAACAAGACAAAATAGGGGCGCCTGGGTGGCACAGCGGTTAAGCGTCTGCCTTCGGCTCAGGGCGTGATCCCAGCGTTATGGGATCGGGCCCCACATCAGGC
Organism: Ursus maritimus; assembly: GCF_017311325.1. Classification (NCBI taxonomy): domain Eukaryota; kingdom Metazoa; phylum Chordata; class Mammalia; order Carnivora; family Ursidae; genus Ursus; species Ursus maritimus. The sequence continues at coordinate 19,749,891 of NW_024424119.1, forward strand.
TCCTCCGCTATGAGCCTGCTTCTTCCTCTCCCACTCCCCCTGCTTGTGTTTCCTCTCTCGCTGGCTGTCTCTCTCTCTGTCAAATAAATAAATAAAATCTTTAAAAAAAAAAAAAACAAGACAAAATAGATGCAATATTCATTCATTTCTCAAAGTGTAACAGAACCAATAAATGCCAAGTAACACAAGGCAATATGGGGACAATGATTGATGATCAAGTTTCTCTTTTGAGGAATTCATTGTCTAACTGAGGAGAAAAACTTGTGAACAGATTTTTGACCAGCTGCTATGGGAACCCAAAGGAAATGGCACAATCAGGCTTCAGAGAGAAAGAAAGTAACAAACTACGGAAGAGACAAAGGCTTTCTTCTGGTAAAGAGGAAGGAAAGAATTCCTAGCAGTGGAAATAGCAGGCCAAGGGTCAGGAAGGTTCCATACAATCTCCCCTACATTCAGGAGACGGAAAAACTTTGATGTGGCTGGAATGGGACCTTAATGAAAAGTAATAATAATGTCATATGGGTTTTATACAGGTAATGTATACATGATTGAGAATCATTTTGCTTCCAGGCTAAGGAATTTGATCCACATGCTAAAAGTGTATCAAAAGCATAGAGACTAATTCTCAAACGGCTCCAGGTTGGTGCTCAGAGTAGTAGGGGTGGGGACGCGTGGTAGCGAATTCAGAATCTGCTTGGTTGAGTATCTCAGCAGTACGTATCCATTCTCTCGGCTGGTTTAGGAACTGGATTAAATTTATCCGATTAATCTTTGTCTGTTGGTGATTCCTTAATTGCAGAGTATGAGTATAGTACAGTGGTTTTTATAGTTAGAGGTCAAACATCACTTAATGGCATTATAAAAACTTTCATACTTTGTTTCTGTTTATTTTGTACTTTATAATTATTGATCAGAAATAAGACTTCACTTACAAAGCCCGATTTATAACATGGCAGTATTTTTGACCAGGGAAAACAATTTCCTTGCTTTTAAACAAGTGCATGTTCCCCCTGAAAAGGAAACAATTTTAAATTAGAAGAATGTCCTTATGTTATCGGACATTATAGCTATAAATTCTGTTTAAACCAACTACTCTGTTCTAAGTACAAAGATCAATCTTTGTCTTCCTTAGGTTTCTTAGTGAATGCTAATTAACATTCCTCAGTATAACCTTACCTGTAACTTGCTGGTCCTCCCTGAAGGTCAACATGCTATTTTAAGAAAAATATGTACAGATCTATTGTTGAGTTATATGAGGACATATCCTATTTTTAAAAAGTGAATATAATAGGTTAAGAAATCTACTGTGTCCTGGAGATTAAAGGGTTGTTTGTTTCCCAGGTATGGCTTTGCATCTAAACAATACCGTCTGAGAATGGCATCGCATAAATGGATGGTAGAAAGAATGGATTTAAGAGAAGGTGGAACAAAGATAGTGGGATTTATTTTAAGATGCATTTATTTATAACTCAATGTTTAAATAATAAAAGTTCTTATTTGTTTACACAGGGTATCAACAGCTCCACAGTATTTAGGAGTTCAATTGACTATCTATTCCTTATGGATGTGCCACAACAGACATTAAACCAAGGGTCTGGACAATGTGAGAATCCTGAGAATTAGCATCATTTATTGTGAGATTTCTTTTTCCTGATTCTTGGCCTTCACCTGATATAGTCATCATTGGCCCTACTCTCTTAGTCCCTGAGAAAAATATGAATTTCACTAGAGTGGTTTCAGAAGATGCATTTCTGAAGTAGGAGTAATGATCTAAAGTTACACCCATTTTCCCTTAGTCTCATTGAAACCATATTGGCCATTCAGCACTGATAAAACAACACTTTGGAGCTGGTTGTCTCTTATACTAAACTGTGAACCTGTGGAAGGGTATTTGTGAACATAAGCAACAAATAACATCTACAAGTCAAGTGCGGGAGGTAAGGCGGGAAAAAAAGTTTGCAGAGTCTGAAGATTTTTAACAATTGTGTTATCTTGCAAAAAAAATATACGATCTTGTTCAAGTCATAGGATTAATATATTTTAATAAATCAAATAATCTTAAAAACACAAAGGCTGCCAACGTGAGAGGCAATATCTATCAAGAACATTAGTGGATCCAGTTTTTCACTACTGACTATCCTCTAGGCCCATATCATTGTGCAGATTTTGATAAATTGCACTGGATTACCTAATGTACTTTTCCATAAATAATGGTGAATTGGTTTAGGAGGGAAAAATTCAAGAATTGCCAAGCATACCTATATCTAGACATCACTTGTCCTTATAAGCCAGAGAAGAAAGAGCTAGAGCACATTATAAATGTGATCATGCATCACCCAAGAGTCGCTTCTTTGAAGCTGGCAGGCTGTTAATACTACTAAAGTTCACATGGGGTTTCTAGAGCTGGATGTGGCTTTTCCAAGATAGATGGACATATTAAAATCCATGACCTAATTGCCATACCAAAGTATTACAAATGTGGATATGTCTTTGAGCCACAAGAAACAGAATCATTCATCAAACATTGTTTCTTTGTTTTTATGAACCTAGTAACCGGGGAGAGGGATTTTGGAGTGGATAGAGTTTTGAGTACCAACACCAAATTCAATTCTGCAAAATATGTTAGGACAGTGAAGGATTCAATCTAAAACTTCTTTTCATTACTTTACCGTCGTCATTTGTGAGGAAAAGCCACTCTATAACTATCCTGCAAATAACAAACAAAAAGCTATGCAATTAGGCCTCAATACAATGTTAGCAAAGCTCAAAAGTTAAGATTTTAGCAAGATCTCCATTTTTTTTAATTTATGCAATTCTCTTACATCAATTGACAATGACCACCACAACCTCCTCATTCACCCCCCCATTTTCACCCCCCCCACACTGAATAGATATCCTACAAATTAAATATCTCTGCAATAGGACCATGCTGATAAGTCTATTTTAGCTCTTGACCACTTGCTGTTTTGGGTATGACAATCACAGCAACCATGGGGAAAAAAGTGACATATTAACTGAAGAAATACAATGTCGTACAGTTACACTGTCCGCTAAATCCTCTGACATGCACAGCATGTTTAAGGTCAAGAATGCCCAGCACTTTGGCATCCAAACAATCCTTTATCAGAGGATATAGGAAAAGATACCTTTATATTATATTTTGATGATCAACATTCAGCAAACTCTGGGAAGCAAGAAAGGACAACAGTTTGGGATTTCAAGAAGCAAACTGAGCCATGACTCACGTTGACATTCCAAATACCGGTACTTTTCACTTGGCAGCGGTGTATAAGGACTGTCCTAGAGTGACACTTTAACCTTTTATAAGGTAAACATTCTTTTCCCCTTAAACAAAATAGATTCCTGCTGCCCCTTAGACACTCTAAACAGAGGAATAAATCAATTCAGTTGCTGGATAGGGAGAGAAAAGGGCAGCAAATAGCTCCTCTGTTTTTAAAAATTGGAAGAAGGTGGTATTGAAGGTGGTGCCATGTAACTGGTAAGGGGGTGAGAAGGAGGAAACTTGAGTCCTGGCATTTGTTGATAAGTCCTTGTAATAAATGTTAGTTGTTTTGCTACTTGGCACCCATCTACCAAATAGATATATTCTAGAAGTTTCTTACAGTGAGGGAATATTGTGCGCGCGCACGTGTGTGTGTGTGTGTGTGTGT